>NW_019101416.1:0-430478 GCF_001856785.1 Myzus persicae | reverse complement strand
CGTCGATAGAAGTCTATCAACTCACTATTCAAGATTTAACGCTTAAACAACTTCAACATCAACATGAATCGCAACTTGTCTTTGCTTCTTTTGGTCGTCGCAGTGGGTGAGTACAAACTCCATACAAAATATTGCATTAATCAATTTATTTGGACTCAAAATAGTATAAGCACTTATGCATCCACATCAACGCATAGGTAGGTAACAGGTGTATAGTACCTGCCTACTATTGTGTTAACATACCATTAATTTCAATTGTTAATTTTTGATAAAAGTGTTAACATTTTCATATTTGCTAATGCCTTTTTTAACTGATGCCTAGATAATAATCAACATTTTTTAAAATTAAACGGTAGGCCCTTTAAAATCGGCGAAATCCTTCACTGGAAACTTAATTTTTAAAAATATAATTTAGTTATGAAACTAGAAATTCTAGGTAGGTGCCCACTCAATTTTTTCTTAAATTGGTTTAAAATTATTAACTCTGCAAAAAAATTAAATTTGTAATGACAATAAATTCTATTTTTAAAAATACACATTTCCAATGGCTTCCTCTGAAATTTCCTAGAGTCTCTCCAATGTTTATTATAGCCAAATCATTGATCACACAATCTATTTTGGGTCATAGTCGCCCTGATGTTTGTTTTAATTCTCCTCATACATAAACTCGTATATGGTACCTACATTATTAATATTATATTAAATACTTACCTACATATTATATACATATACATACAAATGTACAATTATTAATTATTTTATGCATTCACCTAACCCATGACAGTTTTTTCGGTTACATACGGGTTTAGATTTTAACCAGAAGGGGCTACGTAGGGACATATGAAACGTCTATGTGGGGGCTAAGGTTATGGATCAGACGGTTCAGTGTCCCCCGCCCTAGTTACCCCAACGATAATAATGTCATACCTCTATACAATGTATTTATTATTATTATACACACCAAATGAACAAACAGCTAAAAATATTTTATCAAACTTAAAAACTATTGACACTTTGTTCGTATAATACGACAATATTTCTTTATACCTATTTAATTTTTTTTTTCAACTTTTAGTTTTTCTGGTCGCAGCCACAACAATCGATGCCGAGTGTCGCTGGCTCGACTGCCATGCACATTCATCCGGCGACTGGTGCAACATACTCGGACCCGGCTGGAGGGTCAAAACTTGGAGACGTTGTAACGGTTTGTTGGGAAAATCTGAACAGTGCTGCAAATGATAACATTTTTTAGTGTTTATTTATTTTCATATACTAATAATCCTGTATGTCCATTTATATATTTGATATCAGTGCATACGATATGTTGTAACTTGTAAGACACTAAGACGCGTTTAATTACTTTTTATATTATTGAATTATCATCATGTTTAATTGTGTAAACATTTAGTGTATTTTGATTACAGTTTAAAATAAAAAAACTATTTCTTATAAGTACTTACACAGTCTCACATGTTTTTGTATCCAACTAATATATATAGAGATAAGATTCACATGCCCGCTTAAAAGAGAAGAAAAATAATTCGTGTGAAAGGTCCTGTACACGATAAAAAGTCGAAATTGCACTCGAATTTTAAACTTAGTATCTTCAGTCTTTACTGATAGAAAATGAAACTTGTTGGTGCTTTCTAGTGGTCAAAATTGAGAACTCTGGATAATTTTCAAAAGCGTGGGAAAAAATTTTTAAAAAATAAGGAAAAACAAGAATTTTACAAAATCAATATTGTTTTTTTGTCGTACCTCAAAAAAAAAATGTCAGCATATACATAATTTTTTCAATGAATGTTTATAGTTACATTTTCTTTAGAAAATACAATTTTCATAATTTAGATCGTATTGTGTTATTTATGGGCATAAGAAATTTTCTTTTTTTTTAAATTATCATCCATAAAAAAATTTTCACATGGGCAGAAAACTTGAAAATGCAGTACAAGGTTCCTTATAAGAATATACTAGTTATACAACTATACGTACTATATTCATACTGTTACCAAAAATCTAAAAAAATGTTTAAGCACAGTCTTTTTATAGATATTTTAAGCTCAAATTTTGACGAAAATATTAGATATTTAAACGAAAAATAACAATTGTTGTTGTTTTGTTATAATTTAAAAATATTATTCACGGGTGCTTGAAAGTTCAACCAATTTTGTTAATTATTTAGAATAAGTAATGATTAGGGCAGATTTCTTGTAGCAATAAAAAGTAACTAATTAATAAATATGCATTTGAATACCCAAAATATGCATTTTGAAAATTAAATCATTAATATTTTTGCTTATTTTTATATTTTATTTAACTAAATTTATTATTTTGAATTACTTTTATTTGTTCCAAATGTTACGACTTTAAGTATTATAATGTATAAAATGTTCAGGCTTCTAGGAAAAACATGAGCTAGTAAGAGCCAATCAAATACCTACCATGTTATACGACGAAAATTCAAAATAAATCTATGCTTCGGCTGTATTATTTACAATAAACATGTCAGTGGAGAATAAATTGATAAAATTATTAATTAAGTTATAAATATGTCTCAAAAAGTATAAAATCGAAGAAATATGCACTCAAAACAAAAATCTTAAAATATGCATTTAAATGCAAAATAAAATTTCAAAACTAGCTTTGTGGACGCATGAAACGTGTTTGTTTTGTACCTACTCAGCTTTTTTTGTGACTGTGCAAAACAAACATGCAAATTGCACAAGTTCTCTACCCAAATAATGGCTAATGACAAATATGTAGTAAAATAAATTACTTATACTTTAATAGCAATAAGACCTATTATAAAATATATTTAGTAATGTAGACCTACGGACCGTCTTCGTTAAAAATCGTTTCTCACAAACGATACGCCTACAATGATTTTATATCATTGAATTCAAATTTAACACATACATTACGGTGGCCCACACGAGACATAATGTTCAGCAGAACAGTACCCACTATTTATGCATTGTAAGTACTCTTACTAAATATATATTTAATATCTACCAAAACAAATTTGGACAACAGCAAGGGGACGGGGAAGCTATGTTCAACCTTTGAAAACAAAAAACGTATTCGAATACGTAAATAGGTACACCTAAATTTCATAGTTTACGTCGCTACGAAATAACGAAATAAATATTATAATGTAGTTATTCGTGATAATTTATAATAATACTAGCTGTCCCGTCACGGCGTTGCCCGTGTGTTATATAGCTATATAAAAAAAACCCTTTTACCCCCTAAGAGGTCTAATTTTGAAAAATTCTTTCAAAAAATATTAATCCTAATAATTACGAATGATTCTAATGGTTCTAATGATTCTATACACATATTGTTATTAAAAAATGATTCTTTACAATTGTACTTATAATATTATAATTTCCGTAGTTAAACACGTTTATCGTATATCGATAAGAAATGTATTATTATTTTTCGATAACGCAATTTATATAATTGAGCTATTCGATATTTTCCATAAAACTCTTAACTTAAAAAAAATGTTATGTTAGTTTGTAGTTTATAATTTCGGCAAGTTATAAATACGTTATAAATACTACGTTGCTACGTACGATCGTCAGTAGACAAATGAACTGTCGTAGTGTCGTGTCGATACAAAGATCTATTATATCATTAATCATTATTATATCTTTCCTAGCTGATCCCTTGCACTTCGTTTCCCTTTCAAAATACCAACTCTACGCATGAGACTCGCTTGGGATAATGTGAGCAGTACATTATCAGGTAGGCTCTCTGCCTGTGGTGTATGAATACAGAATAGTTTCATCTTAATTTTATTTATTATTTTGATTGTGTACATGTCGATGAGCGGCTATAAGTGTAACTCAGTCCACAGCCACCTTGGTAGACAATGTACTAAAATTCGATTTGATGCATTCTTAAGCATGATCGAAAAACTTTAAAAAAGTTCCAAGTTCTACTAATAAATTAAGAAAGTCGAGTGGAAAATTAGTTATTAATTAAAATCAACGTGCAAATTGTATAGGTACCTACACACATATTGTATGGCACAGCGGCCCGCGGGATTGCTTAACTAACCATGATGAACAAACACTTACCAAAAAACTCACTGTTAAATTTTTCATTAACCTTCCGATTGATTCCACTGTGAAATGAGCACTAAGAAATTAGACATTAACTGTTTTATATCATAGATAGACTATAAGATAGTCGATGGATCATGGATGGATCTATTTTAAATGATAAGCGATAAGCGTTATGCCTCGACAAAGGGAAATAGGGATTTATTTATTTAAAAAATATAAGTTTTTTGACAAAAAGTTGTGGTCGCATGTCGCTGTGGAAACCCACAAGTCGCCGTGCTATAAAATATGTATATAGATATACAATTTGTACGTAAACAATTTATTTTTGCCGATTTCAACCCTTTAAAATCAAAATTCTGAAAAACCCTTTCTTAGTGGAACTTGACATTATAATATTAATCCATCCTCAAAATCACAATTTTATAACTCAAATAGGTTCGACTGAGCGTTGATTATTGCTAAAGTAACTTTCCTTTACATATATAGAGAAGAACATTTGGTAAACGCTTTTCGATTTCAGTCACAAAACCAAGCATCACATTATAGCAACACTCACAACATAATAATTATTACCAATATACATTTAGTCATTTAGAATAAAATTGTGTCAAATATCAATTTTAATTTCACAGACGTTCGAAATTGGAAGTTTTCAAAATGTATTACAAGACGGCGATATTACTTACGTACATAGAATACATAGAATCATAAAGATGATCCAGGATCGAAGTTTTGCCGGGACTCCCGCTATTTCATATACAGTGATCGCCGCTTATAGGACTCACTTTGGGACCTGACCATTTGAGTCCATTAACCGAACTAGTCAATAAGGCGAATGACCCCAAATAAAAAATTTTTAAAATCCTTAAATTCAAAAACTTATTTATTTAAATATATTTATTGAGATTCAAGGTATGTATGTATAAAAATAAAAATCTAGCTATGAGCAATTAAAAATAAAATAATGTAATATAATAATGTATGTAAAATCGAATTAATTTTTCGATAAAAATCCATCTAGGGTTGATTGGATTTTCCCTTCTTCGGCCAACTTCATAATCATATCTTCGTAAGATTTATGTAGCTCGAATAAGTCAAAATCGCCTCTTTGCTGAATCCTTCGACGTAAAATTTGAAGCGCAAAATACCCGTACCGACTTATTTTGCATTTATAACACGTTTGTTCAGTGTTATTTATTTATCTAATTTTCAAATGACCCTATTTACCGGTGTGTGAGTCGAATAGACAATTTTTTTTGCTGTGTGTAAGTATATGTGCAAATCGGGACCAGCCGTTTTGAGTTTAATAGGCGAATGAGTCAATTAACCGTGAGTCCAATAAACGACGACCACTGTAATATGTACCGGGTATCCAATAAAGAGATTACTAAATTTTCAACAATTATATAACTATAATTTAACGACTTAAAGTTTTTAGTTTCAACTATTTGGTCAATATTTGGTTTTCTCTTTACTGAATGCCTTGCAAACATATTTTCTGCAGGTTTAACTGTGTACGCAGTTCTTCAAGTCAAAGGCACCATACGTATTATGCACCATTTGTCAGGCCGTGTAGTTTATTTAGTAACTGGTCCTGAGAGCAGTTTAGTTGGGAGTCTAGAAGTACCATTTTTGTGTACATATATATGTGCGTTGTACAGGACGTCCAACAAATAAATGATGAAACGTTAAACAGATATATAGAATATATATTAAATAACTTAAAAATTAACACCTAATAACTCGTTTCAATTTGAATATTTGATTAGTGTTTCCTCTTTACTGGGCGCCCTTCACATATTTTTACAGGTTCAACTGTGTATACGGTTCTTCAAGGCAATGCACCACTATTTGACAGGTCGTATGGTTCATTCAGTACTTACCTGGTCTGAAACACAATTTTGCTAGGACCTAGGACTCACATTTGTATCTATAATATATATATATATATTTACAGGACGCCCAATAAAGAGATGGTCTAACTTTAAACAAATATACAATTTGCATTTAAATTTTTCTTTCTAATTTTCAATTTTCAAATAATGGTTGATTTTTGCTCTTTACTGGACGCCCTACACATATTTTTTTGTAGGTCTCGAGTAAATCGAGTGGTTCTACATACAACCGCACTATAACTTTTGCTATGCACTTGCTAAAATCGCATGTGGAGTAGATATAAATAGCGTCTTAGATGTCTACTATTATACATTTCTATTCTGTACACCTTGCGTGTATGTGCCTAATTATTTTTGAAAACTCGACGAAAAATAATCATTATACTTCAAACGTATGGCTTATGTGCTCAGCGCAAATAGTTAATACATAGACTGTTGGCTTGCGAGATAGTGACAACAAATCCCAGTAACATGGTTTTGTTTGAAATGTTAATGGTTAATATGTAGTAGGTACCTATGTACCATCGACATTTAACAAATGGATACTAGTATAATATTTTACTTCACTGAACATACACTCTTACAACAACATTACTGTATAGGAAACGATGGTCTCACTCATAAGCTTCTGAGCAATAGAGAAATTAATATTTTCACAAGAGTGAAAGAATTGAAACCATGTTGTGATTAATAGTGGTATCAGTGATTTGGGCTTTTACGGATTTGTATAAAATATCACATCTATAAGTTTAATAATTGAGTATCAATGTCATGGTCGAGCTGACACTGACCTTAACCGGCTTAACCTTGTATTGTATATTTGTATTACATTTTCAAGCATTTTGAAACACTGAAAATATTTTTATCGATTCTTGTAGAAAAAAACCATCAAATTACAATATGTCAAATGTTTATAGATTGCTCAAGGCGATTCAATAGATTTTAAAATTATAACATATATAGAAAACCGACGTTTAATATTATCGGCAGTATTAACATTTTGTAAACATTAAAGTATCTAAAGGTTTATCCGATTTTGAAATTTTCCCTAATTTTTTTTTCTTTCCGATCACTAAGAAAGGTACTGTGAATATTTAATTTTTATCTCCCAAAAGTAGTTACCAGTAGATTATATATTCTACAAGAATAGATATTGAAAATCAAAGCATACATAAATAAATATAAACATCTTGTTGACATACGCCAAAAAAAATACAAGTGTACAAAGTATACACACATTATTGTAAAAACAATAAATTTAAAAAAAAAATCTAAAATTAACAATTACTTATTAAGCATTTTTATATGTTATGTACATAGTTTATGAGTAAATGAATTTCCGTTTAGATTCTCATCAACAAAATTATAATAACAGTAATAATTAATATCTAATAATTTGGTACATGCTATACGTATATACATTATACAATGTGCAATCAGAATTAAGTATTGATGCTTATAGGTACTTCTTTAAAAATAAAAATTTATAAATAAAAAAAACCCATAATACATTATGTTAACCTAATCTGCAATCTGTAGTTGTTTGATCTCATTAATTATAATTTATAATGGTTAAAAGCGATACATTTAAAATACTATTAGCTTAGGTAGTAAATATATGTACGGGATTTACCTATACCGTTATTGATAACTGCGCTCGAATGCGTGACGTTTCAAACATAATATTAGGTAGTAAAATATTTTGATTGTTTACCATACCGCGATCTTTGCAATGCGTGATGTTATTATATGCCTACTAATTATTAAATATTAAATATTAAAATACACATTAAAAATGTCACTTTTCTGAACCTTATATTGCCGTTTTCTATGTTAATTAGTTGATTAGTATTTAATATTCTGATTAGCAATCGTTAATTATCTATTGGGAATTTCCTGAGCGTTTAACAACACGCAAGAAGCCATATTATTATTGTTGTTATTATTGTTGTTATTATTATTATTATTATTATTATTATTATTAGGTGGAAACAATTATCATCGTTTCAAAACTATAGTAGGAGTATACTACCAATAGTTCTTAGTATGAATCATCCGATCATCGATATTTGTCCTATAAAAGAACAAGACTAACACCTCGGAAAACATAATCCGCCTTCCAACCGTCGATAGAAGTCTATCAACTCACTATTCAAGATTTAACGCTTAAACAACTTCAACATCAACATGAATCGCAACTTGTCTTTGCTTCTTTTGGTCGTCGCAGTGGGTGAGTACAAACTCCATACAAAATATTGCATTAATCAATTTATTTGGACTCAAAATAGTATAAGCACTTATGCATCCACATCAACGCATAGGTAGGTAACAGGTGTATAGTACCTGCCTACTATTGTGTTAACATACCATTAATTTCAATTGTTAATTTTTGATAAAAGTGTTAACATTTTCATATTTGCTANAATATTTTAATTTTTTTTTTTATCTTAATTGTTTTTTAGTTTTGTGAATGACAACTCACATTTTTAATTTCATACTCCGAAGCAAAATATTTTTCTAAGAATTGTTATGGTGTTGACGGTATTGACTTATAAATTAATAATAGATAGTAATATTTATATTAAGATATGAGGTACATCGGTGCATACATTATTATTATTTTGTATGTGCTTTGTTTTAGAAAAAATTACTTCAAACTAAAGATACGTATTACTTACAAGTTACAGACTTACAATTACCTAATAATTTATAAGTAATAAGTGATATCCTTATAAAATATTATTAGAAAATAAAAATACATAGACATTTTATACATTTTATATTACATTTTCAAACCATAGATGTTAAAATAACATTTATTATTAATTTTTAACCAAAAACAAATTTCCGAATTTTCGGAGTTTTGATAAATTTCATAAAAAATATGTTTTTAAATGCTTGAAAAAAAATTGTGATTGGAATTTTAATCAATTTATTTTCTGTCATCGGCACTTTTTTAAGCAGTAAAAATGATAAGGTTTTCAACTTTAAGGTAACAAATTGGATCTAGTTGATAATTTTCAAAAGATTTTGACTCTGTCTAATCGATTCTACTATTTGCGCCTGTGATAATAGGTTATCGCTATTAGAGTAATTTATCAGTTGAAGGTTGGATTTATTTTTGGCGAAAACATTTCATTTGAAATTGCCATTGATATATGTATAAATATACTTATTAATATGTATATTTTAAAAGTTTCAAGTACCTATGAACAATAATTTAAATTACTGCAACAAAACAACTACAATTGTTTCATTGTTAAATATCAATAAATAAAAAAAACACTGTATTTATATATTTTTTAGGCTTTTGACTACCTACAGTATAAAATACTTGACTATAGAAACCTTATTAGTTTAAATTTCCGATCATTACAAATTTTAAGGAACCTCTTGTGGCTATTAAATTTTCAAGTTTTTTAACAATGCAAACATTTTTTATATATACGTAGGATAACATCAAAAAAGTCAAATGTCTGTAAATACATCTAAAATTTTAAAATATTTTTAAGTTATACCATGTATAGAATACTTAAATATTAAAATGATGAGAACATTTTTCAACAAACACCTACAACAATTCAATCAATTTTAAATTTTAAAAACTTAAGAAAAAATTGTTGAAAACTGCAGCTTGTATGTGAAAACTCAAGTTTTTGAATTTTTCCCCAATTTTATTCGTTCCATTTGATCTTCTAAAAATACCAACTAGATTCTATTTCCTACTAGAAAAGTCATTAAAATTTAAAATCATAGCAATTTGTTTGAATAGAAATCGCGTAAATAACATACAACAAAAAAAAAACACATACACACATCATTGTGGTAATAGATTAAAAAAAAATACATCTAGGATTTACAATTTGGTTATTATTAAGTAGGTACTTATTTATGTTATATATAATATTATATATCATTGTCTGTTGTGCACTTGTGCTTATTGTTTTGATCCCAATAAAAAAATAATAATAATAATAATAATAATAGTAGGTAATTTAATACTATAATAATTAGATACGTGTAAACGTAATACGTATATGGTGTATAATATAATATAATATAATAAGCAATCAAAATAAAATGCTAATAACATTGCTTGATAATAAGAATGCCTGTAAGTAGGTACCTACTTATTAAAAATTAAAATAAATAGAAAACCCATAATATATTATGTTAACTTGTAGTTGTTTGATCTCATTAGGTAATTATGGTTTTACCCACTATAGTTTTAAAATACTACTAGAGCTTAGGTAATGGGTAATTAAAAGAGATGTTATATGGGATTTACCTATAGTATATTGATATCTACACGTGAATGGTTGATGTTTAAAACATAAGAGTAAAATATTTTGATTCTTTAACAAACCGCGATCTTTGGAATACGTAATTTTGTTGCATACTTAACTATAGGTATATAAAATCATTAAAATGTAAATTAAAAAATGGTACTTTTCCGTAGTTGTCGTATTCTTTTTCTATTGCGATTAATATTCTGATTACCATTCGTTTATTATCTATTGGGAATTGCCCGAGTGTTTTTCTACAAGTAAGAAGCCATATTATTATTATTATTATTATTATTATTATTATGATAATTAGGTAGTAAAAAAATATTATCGTTCAATAACTATTATGGTAGTAGGTACCTACCTACTACCTAGTATGAATCATCCGATCATTGATATTAATTTTTGTCCTATAAAAGAACAAATCTAACACACCGGAAAACATAATCTACCATCCAACTGTCGAAAGAACTCTATCAACTCACTATTCAAGATTTTAAAAACTCTAACTACATCATGAATCGCAACTTGTCTTTGTTTCTTTTGGTTGTTGCTGTGGGTAAGTACGAACTACATACAAAATATTTTATTAATTGTTAAACAATTTATTTAGACCTACTGAGTAGTGGGTACTTATACATCCATTTCAACGCATAAATGACTGGTGTATCTTGTTGGCGTACCATAAATTTGAACTTTTAACTTTTAATAAAAGTATAAGCATTTCTGTATTTGCTATTTTAACCAATAGATAATAATCAACTAGCAATTTTTAAAATGAGGCTGTATTTACATTAGAATAGTCGAGACTGTTGACTGATAACTTGATTTTTAAAAGTACAATTATTTAACTATGGATCTAGAACTACTTGGTAGGTACAAACCCAAAATATTTAAAATTGGTTTTAATTTATTTATTAAATTATTAAGAAAATTATACTTGCAAAAACAGTATTACAAATTAACATACGTCTTAAAAATTGTATGTATATCAAATCAAAATATGCTTGTATTCATTTTTAACATTTTTACCCTATTGGCTATTTCAAACTTTCGAAGGAAATACCGCTATAAAGTGCTGTTTAGATGTGTAGTGTAACATTTAATAATACCTAAGTATGTTGTGCATTCGATACACACATTCATTGGTCTTTAATATTTCAAATGTACCTATATAAAATATACAATTCTGAAGTCATGATGATATAAATAAAAATAACACAGATACAGAATGAGAATACAAATAGCAGAATGAAAAATGCACTTAGTTATATATTATTATAATTAAATTATCATAAATCATAATATTTTAGTACCCAAATAAAGTCTTATTTCAACATTTATTTTCAATAATATCAAACTTTAAGTTCCTTACTCGTCCCCACCAATCATTAAAAATAAAATAATTATATTATATAGGTCAATAACTGTTTAATAATACTAATATTTAGATGGGTAGGTACGTATGAAATTGGCCCCTTTATTTTATTTCATAAATTTTAAAAATATACCAATATTTTCAAAATTAATTGCAAATAATTCCAAAATGATTTTTAGAATTTGCAAATTTTTTTTTTTTTGTGAATTTTACAAGTTTTTGTTCAACCCCGTGACTTCATGTCCCATCGATTCTAAAAATATACCAATTCGCTTAAAAAATATTGATTTGCAAATTATAAAAATCAGTTTGCAATTCTTTGCAATTAATTGGCATATTTTCAAACTTAAGTAGTATATTCAAATAAAGTCGAGGGGCGCCACCTTCACACACATCAGACACATCCTATTTATGTCATTTTTCATAAAATGAAATATCATTATCGATCATCTTAATAGATAACTATCTTTCTATATTAAATATTATAGCCACACCACTGAATCTGTTTTGGACCATAGGAGGCCGAGGCTGGTATAAGCAAGAGGTTCAGTGCTGACCCCCCTCCCTCCATATTTACGCCAATAATAATACACCTAGATGTAGCCACCTACCTTTAGAACAAGATACAAATATTTTATCAAACTAAAAAACTATTGACACTTTGTTCGTACAATACGACAATATTTCGGTACACCGATTTAATTTTTTTTTCAACTTTTAGTTTTACTGGTCGCAGCCACAACAATCGATGCCGAGTGTCGCTGGCTCGACTGCCATGCACATTCAGCCGGCAACTGGTGCAACATACTCGGACCCGGCTGGAAGGTCAAAACTTGGAGACGTTGTAACGGTTTGCTGGGAAAATCTGAACAGTGCTGCAAATGATAACATTTTTTAGTGTTTATTTTTTTCGTATACTTATAACTCTGTATGTTTATATACCTACATATTTGATACCAGTGCATACGATATGTTGTAAGACACTACGACTCGTTTAATTACTTTTATATTATTGAATTATCATCATGTTTAATTGTGTAAACATTTAGTGTATATTGATTACAGTTAAAAATAAAAAACTATTTCATATAAGTACTTACACAGTCACACATGTTTTTGTATCCAACTAATATATATTGTTTATATGTATATATATATATATATACATTACACATACATTTGTGTACAACCATGCTGTCCTTGTAGTTTCTAATTCAAAGTGCAAGGAGGGGCTAAACAAAAGCTTCATGAAGGGTGAAATATTTTAAGCTCTTTACAGCAGATAATATGTTGTACAACATCATCACAATACCTTCTAGTAAACCTACTATTTACTGTATAGTGGCAGACAGTCAGAGGAAGCGAGATAATATTCACATGCCCGCTTAAAAGAGAAGAAAAATAATTCGTGTGAAAGGTCCTGTACACGATAAAAAGTCGAAATTGCACTCGAATTTTAAACTTAGTATCTTTAGTCTTTACTGATAGAAAATGAAACTTGTTGCCTGTTGGTGCATTCTAGAAGTCAAAATTGAGAACTCTGGTTAATTTTCAAAAGCATGGGAAAAAATAAAAATAAATAAAGAAAAACAAGAATTTTACAAAATCAATATTGTTTTTTTGGCGTACCTCAAAAAAAAATGTCAGCATATTCATGATTTTTTCAATGAATGTTTATAATTAAAAACATAATTTCATATGAGTACCTACTTACACATATTAACTTTTATCCAACTTATATTTATCTATATGACTATATACATTTATATACAATCATGCTGTCCTATTGCAGTTTATAATTCTGCAAATACACAAGTGCCATGATGTTATACGCTGTGGCCTGTGGGCTACACAAGAGCTTTATGAAGGGTGGATCATTCTAAACTCTTTACAGCGGACATCGTACCAATCTCTTACAACAGATACAACATCGCAGTATTATAGTATCCCTAGGTACCTAATATCGGTATGATATACTTAGAATGTATTATACTGATACTGAGTATCAAGACTAAGAGCTGAGTGTGAGGCCTCGTCCGGTGATTTACGGGCGCTTATAAATTTCTGAAATGCCAAAAAAAATACAATTGCTGCAAATAACAATTATCAAATACAAACTCAAAAGGTTGACTTTCAATTTCTCATCAAATTTAGCTTGCGGGAATCTTTCAAGGTACGAGGGCAATTAGCCATTAGGTACCTAATTCAGCATCACGTGAACGAAGCCTAGCAAATTTTATAATTCAATAGAAACAAAATACCAACAGGACAGCCAGTCGAAATTACAGACGAGTAGACAACAGAACAATACGTCGTAAGACTTACCTCTCTCATCACTTTTCTATAATACATAAATAGTAAGAACAATCGAGATAAGACACATAAATTATTAAAAGTACCTACATAATTAATGATTGCTTTATATAAAAAAAGCCAAAAAGAGAATTTTTTTTCGGTTATACAAATATATGCACCTGTTATTTTACAATGGAAAAAATCAAGTACAATAGCTACAAAATATTTATAAATTATAGATGTTTAAAAATATTAAAGGTACATAGGCACGATTTTTTAATTTCATAATTAAACAAAATTAGAATAGATGCCTCAGCCAAAAGCTGAAGAATAAGGACTTTAGTTATTCCGTCGGATATTACACAAGTACCTACTAACCTTTATAGTTAAATGATACATGCATTTTTGAACATTTTATCATAAATTCATAAATTAATCATTGCTTTATTTACAGCTTACTGCCATTAAGCAGCACCATGTGCAGTGGTTTGTAAACAATAAATAAGTATTAATAATTTCCACTGATTAGTGTGTAATAATGAAAATGATAAAAAAAACCTTAGAATTATTGGTATAAACTAAATTATAGACTATAGATGTATTACAATGTTAGTTTAATATTGTACAACTTCAATTATTTTAGGTAATTTTCATCTAAAGATAATACTGCCACAAATCATAACTTTGTTTTACAACTTATTTTTTCAATTTGGTGTCACTGTTTTTCTGGATTTACAACACAAATATAATTATATTATGGCAATAGGATGTAGAAATAAATGTGAGTATATATTATGAGTTACCTAATTTCCCAGTTACGGAATTCTTGGACCAAGACAAGAAATGATTGACACATACTATTTTGACATCTTAATCCACTAACTAATGTAAAAATATTTCACTATGCACCCCCATCAGATAATATAAGTCATTTAGTTTCAACTATTAAAAGAATAAGTATTTAAGCTATACAAAAAGATTGGAACATTAAGACTAAAAAGAAACATTTTGCTATTAAAAATCAAATATTTTAATACATAATTTATGAAATTCTCATATAACCTGCAAGTTCTATTTAATTATCAATTTATGATCTCAAGTATTCTGAATACAAATTGGGTTTATCATAATTAAACTACTACATATTTAACCAAGGTATTGAATTAAATTTTAAATAAAAACAAAATATTTTTTTGCAAATTGATTTTTTTCCATTTTGTATAAAATTTAACATACTTGAAGAATAATATTATGAAAAACTAAATGGTACAAAAAGTGTAGATTATATATGTGAAATTAATAATTAATCCTTACTAACAACCTGTAACCATCTGCCAACTTACAAATAATAACAATCACCAATGTTTAAATTTTAACACAATATTCTCAAAAATAAAAATAAATTTGAATGTTTTAAAAAAAAAATTACCTTATACCATCAGCTTACAGTTATTTCAATTTGAAATTATTGATATTAGACCAAATTTAATATTATTAGTTATTACAAACTTTTTTATACTTAATAACCTAATTAAAATGAAATTATCATTGACTATTGTGCAAAAGTTTAAAGTAACAAAATATTTCAGAGGTACAATTTGAAATCAAGCTATTTTAGTTATAAGTTATAACCCATAACTTATTTAAAAATTAAAATATTTATTAATTAATTGGTAATGATGATGCTTGCTTCCTTACTAGTAGTTTTAAATGAAATACATTGTATGCGTTTTACAAAAACTGTTGATTTAACCAAAGCAATAGCATTTCAAATAAGTAAAACAACAGAACCACAAGAAGTCAGTTGAGTACTATATTTCAAGATTCAAATTGTGAACTTTATATTTCATTTGAAAATTTGTGTTGAAATATAAAACAAGATTATTTCATTAAATGAATGTATTGTTTTACATTAAATTAGGAGGTTAGAATATTGTCTTTTGTTTTTAAAAATATTCCTATAACTTAACTGATGCCCTGCATCATATAAACCAACATACTGTTGTAAGGAATATGACTATTTTGTGGATAAGATTTTTAACAAATAGTTGTTGGATTATATCAAAATGTAACTTAAAGATAACACTATGATATAAACTCGGTGTAGCCAGGTTTTATTGAATAAAAAAAAAAACAAGACCAATACAATAACAAATCCCTTACATACAATAAATGTTTGATTTATATATAGAAAACAGGCCCACTGACAAAGAACAAACATAAACATTGAGATGTACTATTTGAACAATTTTCTGAATTTGTTGTTATTGATACACATTTAGTTTTGTTCAATTAAAAATCAAATTTAGAAACTTAATCTCCACAGATATAATGTGAACAATATGATTGTTATAAAAAAAAATTCTACCACTATTGATAGAAGAATGTTAAACAAGAAGATTTTATTAAAATTTTTCTTGACATATGTTTATCCTTGTTTTTTTTCCTGGCTTCGAATTTGAAAAATGTGATAATTAGATTAGGTGTAGAAACTCTGGAACTAGTTACGCTTGCGGCATTCACGGCTCAAATGTCCCTGTTCACCACAGTTGTAACAACTTTGTTTGTTACCCTCTGGGCAATCACGAGCCATATGTCCAGAACCATTGCAGTTACGACAGAGGGCAGAGTAGTTACCAGAACCACCATTTCTAAAACAAAATTATTATAAATCAATAAATATTATCTACTGCTAATACACAAAATTATAATTAAATATATAAATAAAAAATGCATATTAAAAGGACATGGTAAACGCTTGTGTTGTCTCAGTCTTACACATAACGACATTTTAACCAATTTCAATAATATGCTATTAGTTTTGATATAAGAGTGAATTGACGACCTATTATCAAACTGTTAGGTACAATTATTATTTAGCGCATGACATAGGCTTTTATTGATATTATTCTTAAGTAGGTTATGATTAATTTAACATAGATATTAATATATATGTCCTATTTAAAACTACAATTTTTGTTCATGTTAAATCAATAAAAGCCCAAGTTGTGCCCTAGATAATAATCTTACTTTCAAATTTTAAGAATAACAAGAGTAACATGGATTATTCTTAATGTACATTTTTACGACGGAGACAACACATGTGGGTTCCACATCCTTGTAAGAGTTGAATGTTAAAATATGTAATAATAGAAAATGACATTTTATAGGATTATTTGGTAATTTGAACTGTAGCTAAATATTGTTAAAGGAGCAAAAATTATTTTCTTCTCATCATTATTTAATATTAAATTATGGTAATTAAAACTATTAGACACTAATTGGTCCAAATGCTACGTAAAAAAATATAATTTAAGGAGAAATAATGATATTTGGAATGGCCAGGTGACATTATTTGGTCCAATTCTCTAACTCTGTTAAGTGCAAAAGTTGCTCATTTTACACTTGATTTAGCCATCTAAAAATAATATTGCTGATGTTTGATTTTTAAGTATAAATGTTTAACTTTTTGTCCTTAAGATAATAGAAGTATCAGAATTTCAATAAAACATTCAGTTTTTCTTTAAATATTAAAATTGTTAAAGGAATGATAACGATCAAATGCACTGCGATAAGGGACTGTTGAGGTTACAGTACCTAACAAAAATTACTGTCTTAAGATTTTAAATATTCCAAAAAACTAAACAAATTCTGGTCTTGGTAACATCTTCGGCGCATAAAAAAACATCACATATCATGTACAAGTACAACAAAAAATTATACTTTAAAGGTAATTAAATTATTTTGGGAAGCGAGCAATTTCAAAATATTTAAGATAGGCAGACACAACAAGCTCGAGCCAAATTACATAAGGTATTTATTCAATTCCTCATAACTCATTGAATGTGAGTAGAATCGTTAAACCAATACCATTTTTCTTAGAATTGGACATTTTTTCAAATTAAAAAAAATTTATTTTTGTGTTTCTTCAAGAAACAAGTTGTACATTATAAATCATTTTTTTTTTAAATTTTAGTTTGTTTTTGATTACAATCACAATGATTACCCAATAAAAACATTATTCCAAATGACTTATAGTATATGATAATTACCTGCTTTCCATGCAGTCTCTGGAGAAATGTCCAATCTTGTTACAGTTGTAACAAGTAGAACTGCTACCACCGCCGCCCATGCCGCCGCCACCCATGCCACCACCACGTTCTGCACGTTCATCTGGACATTCACGAGCCAGATGTCCTGTCTTACGACAGTTGTAACATGATGGTTCACTGGCCGATTGAGAACAGTCACGAGCTATGTGACCAACACCGTCACATCTGAAATTGTAATAATAAAATGCATAATTAATTAATTTTAGTTTAAAATTTTTTTAATTAAAAATACATAATAGGTATTGTAAATGTTTGAATAAAAAATAAGTTTTTACTAAAACAATCTTTAAGAATGATTTCAAATACTTGAAAATGTAATTTATTTTTAATTCATTTATAAATAATAAAACATTTATTATTAGTAAAATAATGTGAAATTAGGTTTTTATTACATTACTGAGTACTTACATTAAATATTAATATAAAAATAATACATTTCATTAAGATAGCTACTTTTTACTTTAGCAGATATCATTTAATACTTTTTAACTAGTAATATCTATTGTTAACTAAAGCCAAACATATTTCATGTATATAATATAATATTACATAACATTACCACAAGTAGGCAGGGTAAGCACATGTTTAACAATAAATTACATATTGAGCCAAAACTAAAATTGATTATTACCAAACAAATGCTTAATTATACACAATACTTCAAATAAATTAGTACATTTTAAGGGTCATCAATTATTTTTCATATTTCTATTTTAAAATAATAAAAACGATGTTGAAAGACTTAAATTTTTTTTTTATTTGACATTTTTTACAAAATTAATTTATATAGGTGAGTACTAGGTATAAATATAATATGAAAAAATCAATAAACATTTGGATGGGGCTTATGGGTTTGGAAACTAATGAAACAATAGGCATCAAATTGTTCACACACATGAATTGTGCTCAGAAAGTGTTAACATAGCTCTGTTTTCAACCCATAAAGGGCATCACGAGAATTTTGTTTTAGCACTTGAAAATCAAATAAATTTGTACGAGATTTGTATGCATATAAAATATATATTTTTAGCTTATAAAATCAAAAACTACTAGCCAATTTTCCTAAAATCAAAATGTCAAAATATTATTCTTAGAGATATCAAGAAAGATTAGAAATTAGTTTGAACCACGTTCAAAAATATGAAAAATCTTATATCTAATCTACCACAGGTGACTTACACATTGGTCGAAATAGTTCACATGGCAAGTAACTGATGCTAATTTTTTATCATGAACTAAGGCAACACTAAAACCAAGATACACTTATATAGCTCTGTATTTTGTGATAGTTTTTTTTTTTTTTTTAGGGGAATATCATGTTGTACAACTTGTATTTATATAAAATAGGTACAACTATCTTGATTTTAAACTGACAAATCAAATTGATTAAAAATGTTTAAAAAAAAATTATGTATTACTTACAGTGACAAGATATTGATAAAAAACTCAACTTCCTTGTATAGGTAGGTACTCAAATTTAAGTACCTATTAGGGATAACTTAATTTACAAAAATATTTTATGTCTAATGTATGCAAATTAAATTAAAATTTAAGCAGTCTTCAGCAAGCAAACAAATTAGAGTAAGTATATCATACTTAACAATTACTACTACATGTGTTACAATTACACAACAATAAGCAATAGGTTAAAATCAATTAGGAGATTCACCATTAAAACACTTAGTTTAGTTAAGACTCAATATTTTTTCAAAATAATGTAATTTTAGAGTAGAGATGAATGATTGATTTTATTTGATGTTTTTTTTTTTTGGAGACCCTTTTTCAAGCAGAAAAATTCACTGTGATCATCGACTTTAATGGTGGTTTCTAGTAGCCAAATAGAAAATCATTCCTTATGATATAATAATTATTAATCCAACTTATAGTGAATTTATGATTTATAACTATAATAAATATTATTGTAATAATATGTAATATTGATTACATGTATTATAATATTGCCATTAGACAATGCTAAAAGATTTTTAAAATACCAAAATCAATGTCTAATAAATTTGTTTTCATTACACTTATTACATTGCTGGTTAGGCATTTACATGAACAAAATTGTAATAGGAAGTACCAAATACAAAGTACAATTTAAATTATTATAAAAACCAACACAATGTAAAACTAAGTTATATAACCAACATACAATAGAAATAATATTAAATCTTAAACACCTGATTGACTACACACCCATTAAATAGAATATGACCACATAACCTCAATTATGAAATGATAGAAAATAAATACGAAAACAGATGGAAACTTAATTTTTAATGGACTTAAATGAGGTAGGTATAATATATATGATATATTAAGTAATGGTTTAAGATGAATTCAATAGATATACAATTGTCTCCAAATTAAAAAATGAAATAAAAAGATAGGATCAAGAGTGGATCAAATTTATTAAACTAACACAGTAGGCATATAGAAGGTAATAATTCAACTAAGATAATAACTAATGCAGAATATGTAGCTATCAACCGAGCCATTAACTTTCCTACACCGTGGAAAAGAAGTATCACAATACAAATATTTGGTTATTGGCTCCAGAGATTCATAGTTAATAATATTAAATTACACAACAATGCGTAGATTATGTAAAGGGGCAAGAAATGGGTGAAATATAGATTAGGCTTTTTCATAGGGAACTAAGAAAATGTAAAATAATATTACCTGTAACATCTATCTTTGTCCTTGCAGTCACGGGCAATATGACCACTGCGGTTGCACTTGTAACAATTTGTTTCACGATCACTACTTCCGCCACCAATTCCACCGCTACCACCGCCTCCTCTGCCGCCTCTGCTGAACGTAGCGCTGCTTACAGAACCACTGTCACGGCAATCCCTGGCAAAATGACCAGACCGGTTGCACCGATAACACATAACTCCAGCACTCATGACTAACGGGAAACAAAATCAAAACAACACTTAAATAAATTATTGTTGTAAATGAAGTGCTGGGAAACAAAAAAAGGCAGCTGAAATTTGAACATATGTAATATGGGGTAATGCTTATTTGTCACAATTCGGGCGGACTAACAACCGTGACGGGAAAATAGAAAATAAAAATTTAATGGAAATCCATGTGGAACAACACAGTCTCTATTGTGCCATGCCTCTCACTACAAGCAGCCTCGGCCATTTGCGGTTGAGGAAATGTTAAAAAGAAATCAACAGTTGCCGTCACGGCCGTTCTACCGTTCAAAGGCGATCAACAAACAACAAACGAACATAATTACCTGAATTTGGTCGGTTATTCGTAAAAAACAAACGAAAAAAAATTTAAAAATTCGATTTTTAAAAAACGTGAAAATAACGCTGGCAGACACCGGGTCGAAAAGAAAGAATATTTCGTCAACGAACAAGTATCATGAGGAAAAAAGAAAAAAAAAAGGAAGAGAAACGTGATTTTACGGCGGGTCAGTGTGACCAATTCCGGGGATTTTCATGTACGCCAAAGATAATAGAGTTTTTCACGGGAACCGGCCGGTTTAAAAACATTTGATTATACTCATGCACACAATAAAATGTTATGTGACGCCATATTCACGATGAACAATAAACGAAATATACCTGACTACCGTAAAAACTATCGTGTACGGCCCTGAATACCTATACAACAACTATATATTGTGTGATCTGCGATAATTGAGTAGGTATTGATTCTTATAAAAAATTACCGAATGAATTCTGGACCCGTGAACTTGCCCGTTTGAAAACGTTTGGTAATACCCAAGCACACAATCAAATGTTATGGTGTACATTGTACACGATGAACGATGTATTCCGTCAAATCGTAAAAAACTGTCGTTAATGGTGTTTGCGTTTATGACCAGACTGTGAGTTGCGACAATCGCCTATGTAGGTACCGATTCTTAGGTTATCGAAATAATTCTGAACTCGGCAACTCGCTATCGTCGTCCGCTTGTCGACTCAGAAAAATCTCCTTTTAATTAAAATATTAAAAATGTTGATTTAAATCCCATTCGACGGGTTGGCGTGACTTGATATCATTCAAATATTCGATTAGATCGTATAGACTATAGGCTATATCGTTTTAGAATGAAATTAGGTTTAGGCATGCTGCATGCACCTCACATCAAATGTTGAGCTCCTCTACTAAATTTTTTTGCGGGCTCCATAAAATATTATTTAATATAAAATAAGTATAACTATCAACGATTCATACTTTCAAACAATACAAATTCATTTCAACTAGCCCCTAAAATAGCCGATCCGCCGTACTCCATGTCCTTTAGCTCCATCCCCCTTGTGGGGCCCCTGGGTATAGGTAACTGTACGATATACTTATTAAAATAATTATTATATTATGCGTAATGCGTGTATGCAGTCTGTCAAGTGGCAGGTATGTGTACTTACTCTACAATATGATGTACCAATATACCAAGTATACTAGTATACAGATAAGTATTAATATTATATTATGTTTGACGTCATTGAATAACGGTTTTATCGACTGTGCATTTGTCATCACGATGACTCGATTGTGTGACGTGAAGAAGACATTAGGTATTCAATTATTATCACTTCTATATTGTGGATGAGTCACAATAATATTATACTATAGATACCTATATCATGTTAGCCTAATACTGTATTATTTTAATATTATATTTATTGATCATCCCAGCTAGATATGTGTACAACCATAACCTATAATACAACTATAGGTACACATTGGATAGTAGGTAATTATATATTTTTTTTTACGTAGGGACACCTGCATGCATGTATGTGGGATGAGACAAATTAAAGATAAATTGTACTGCATAAAAATGTTTCGAAAAAATAAACTAAAACGGGTTATTTACAGCTGGCACTGTTGTCAGTAATGATAAATTTTAAATTCAATTTTAGAAAGAACAATACATCCAAGTAGGTAGTTGGTTTGCGGATGATTGCAAATTGCAATATTGATGTTCCTATCCAAGCTAATCTACATGCATAATTTTTAGAGTTGTACAATAATTATTTAACGAAGGGTACAACGGAAATGTATTAGTTGCCTATATATTATAGATTTTATTTAAAATCCCAATTTTTAAAAAATCTAAATGTCTTGTAAAAAAATAATTTACTGAGAAAAAAGGTGCTAATGTATCTGAAAAAGTCAGTCTTTGTATAAAATATAATACAAAATTTAAACACATTATTAATAATAACATGAATAAAATGTATAAAAATGTTATTGTTGCATATTTAAAAAATATTTTTTCAATAAAATGGGTAGGTACACACTTTTAATGTTTATTGCAATAAAATCGATTCCTTTATGATAGTAAAATTCTTTTTATTTTTTATATAATTATTATTAATAACAATTTAATATAAAAATATAAATTTTTTTTTTATAACTGTTACTCATAATTATTCCGATATTATCTATATAGTAAGTATAATGAAAATATTGTTGATTGGAGGATAAATCATAGTTAATAATAGAATAGTATTGGCACTTCATAAATATTCATAATTAATTAAGAAAAAAAGGTTTCATGCTGCAGGGTGACCGGTCAGTGGCACGGTCCACTACAAGGGCTGGTTGTTAGAGTTGGGCATTAATCAGTTACAAATTATATCAAAGTTATGTAATCGAGTTATATTTTTAGCTTGTAATAATTTATGCATTTTTTTCTTCTCAAAAAAGTATATATGATAATAATTGTAAATGGATTTAAATTTCAAACACAACATTATGTGATACTTCATACAGTGAACTAGGTACCTTACTTGTTTTTCATTATCTGTAGTCTTTACCTTTCATACTAATAAGTACCTAGGTAATATTACAAAATTGTAAAGATAAGTACTAATAAGTGTTGTTGGTTGTAACTGATAAATCTATGTATAATTTAATCTTTTTTAATATAAAGGATTTGTAAATTGTAATATTGGTGTTCTCATGTATTATTAAGTATTTGAGTAATTAATGGTAATATAAAAGTCTAAAAGTGTGTAGGTAAGGGTGTGATCAGTATTTCATGTTAATATAATGATATTTTATTATTTTTACCATTATAAATGTATATATTTTATTTAAGTTTTATGCTCTAAAGTAAATACCAGTTGGGTTTTTTTATTTTTTATTAATATTTTAAATTTTTAATACATTTTAACTTTAATACATTTAAATTTCAGTTATAGCGGTATACTAAATACTTATAGCTTATAAGTTATAAGTAATAACTTGCAATTTGCATAAAACATTTTCTCGTAAACCTATTACGAAGACAAATATTTACTGTTTAGTAGTGTAGGCGAGTCCGCATAATTTCCCCGAAGAAATTATCATAAATAATTTAGTAATTTGTAACTTATTAAAATGTGACAAAGGTGCTATATAACTGTTACAGTTATCGATTGCCTACCTAATATCTTATACCTATGTCAAAGCCCGAAGGTAGGTACACAATTTCATACTTAAGTTTAAGTGTAACTATTATAAACTTTGAACTTGCAACCAGTTACAACTAATCAAATTGTCGAATTTTCACAGAAACCAGAGAAAAATGTCAAGTTCCCAGATAACCTTTACGAAGCTATAGGGCCCTATGCTAACACAGAAAAAATAATTCCCTTAAAAAAAAATTGAAATGCCCAACTCAATATTATTTTAGTTCATTCTAAAAATCTCTCTATGTACATAATAATTTTAACTTAAACTATAATTGCAAGCTAATAACATATATGTTCTATGTCGCTGATGCTGTAACATATACATAAAAAAAAACTAATCAAGTATCTTGCCCAATGCAATATAAATATATAATGTAGGTGCCTGGTACACAAACTGTAGCTGCGCAAATACAAAGAAAAAACCGAGTGCTGAAACACCTGAAACCCTCAGTTTTTATAGTTAGTATTGTAATAACTAATAATACATTGCAGAAGCTTCGCCCTCCACAATCATCAGTCCTATAATAATATTATGTTTAATGAATAGTTAGTACTATAGATAATGAAAAGAAAGAAGAGTCGCAAAATCGATGTATGTAGTATGTACCCACATTTAATGCTGTGATAACCTCCCCCCCCCCGGCTTTTAGAAAATAAAATATGCAATTAAAATTACCAAAATATGCAGTTAAAATTGTTTGTATTTGAAAAATAATCAATGCTTGACTTGGAAAGAAAATATAGTTATTTGATAACACAAATACGAAATCTGTATAGGTAACCCACACCCTTCATTTCACCTTCCAATATATTACCAAAGACCAACAAACATTTCATAACTTATTAGATATATTTACAAATTTTTTCAACCGTGACCTTAATATAAAGTTATAAAAATATGTAATATTATTCATCTAAAGTGGCTAAAATCTGTCCTAAGTTCCATAATTATGACAAAAAACATGTAAATGCTAAGCTAACACGATAGGAAATGCCTACCTTACAGCAAAACTAAAAAAATTAATCTAACAGTGTATGCAATCATATTTTATTATTTCTGCAGACTTAATTAAAAAAATTCTATAAATATCTGCAGTTATTCCCTTCAAAATCCACGTTGACAGAAGAACACTAGAATACACTAGAATATCTGAATATATTCTTAAGGTTCCCTTGTACCTCCCCCTCACAAAAAGTCTAGCGCTGGACCTAACTCAGATATGTATTGATCGATACCACTATTATTTAGTATTTTACGGTAGTTCGTTGTACTCAGTTACATGATGCCAAGCATCTAATTTAGATACAAAATAACATTGACCACTTCCTATTTTTTAATAATTCTTAATATAATATAGAATCTATACATCATTAAGTTTCTAATAATTTCACGATCTTCGATAGAAATTCAGTTAATTAATTGAAAAAAACTTCTTAAATAAAGGTAATTTATTTTGAAAATTATTTTTCAAATAATTAAAATCGTTAAATTAAACGTTATCCAAACATGATATTGGCCTACAATATTACGTTAATAACAATAATAAAATTCTGCACTAATATACGAACAAGTTTTTAAAAAACAATTAAATATTCAAAGTTAAGGTTTAATTCGTTTCACCATTTCACTTGACAAATTGATATCTTGCATACAATAATGTATGACCATTAACCACTACAAAAAACATGCAAATTCAAGAAGTAATAAGCCATAATGTTGTGTTCTAAAAACTTAAAATGAAATAATGAAGATAAATATTATATAAAAGCCCACAAAAAGCGATATCAATTTTTAACATTGCAATATTTTATACCAATAAAATTTTAAGTTTTTTTTTGCTTTACGATGGTCAAGTTGAACGAAGGTCAAGGATGCCTACATGAATCGCATTATTCTATTTATACAACATAACTTGGACAAAGATAAACCTTCAAAATTGAGACACATGGTTTAAAACCGTCTCTATTCTTTGATGTATCTAGTATATTAGTGGGTATTTGTATTATAAATAAATCAGTGGTATATTTTTATGATCACTCTGAAAATATACCTAAAAAGTAAAAATATCTTATCAATAGAATTTATTGTAAAAGCTAAACATATAGGTATGATTAAAAAATTATAAATTCATTACCTAGTAAAATTATTTTTATTTAAAAAAACATTTTATATAAAATCAAATATTTTTTTGTTGAATTCGAAATAAATAACCATAGGCCTATAATAGATATTTAAAATTTTCACCAAATAATATAACTATTTTCTAGTTATTTCATAATATCTAAAATATAATGAATATTTTTGAGCTATTTATAGAGATTTTAAAATGCTGTTTAGTTTTTTTCGATAGTTTCATAACATTTTCAACAGCTTGAACATTTAAGAATATAAGCAAATAGAAATTTAAAATTATCAAAAATACTTAGGTAATAAATTGCAAATTATTTGAGTTATAATTTTAAAGTTTAATAGTTAAAGCTTGAAAATGTAATACAAGGTAATAATAGAATGTAAGATGGTATTATAGCATTCTAAAAATATAAAAAATACATCTGCACAATTTTTTACTAGATATGTAAGTAAAAATGTATATGAATTTGAAAGGTTTCAGCGAACGACAACAATTTTGCACTAATAATTATAGTTATTTTGTCGTAATTCAATTTCTGAATGTTTTTGCTATTTTTGTAAACATATTGGTGTTTTGGTGCTGTTTTTGCTAAATTCAGCAATTATCATTAATGCTGCCTTTTTTATGGAATAGCGACTCGAATTTTTCACGTATGTTCCCCAGCCCCGCACCAATTTCAAATCGTCCACATTTTTCTACTCTAATATTTAGCACATATTCAATCACATTATGCAGGATTTGTACGACCGTTTCCAAAATGTGTACGACACTGGTTTACCCCATGGATGTGGCAAGGGAAACGCCCCACATAATAAAACCCAACAAAACTTTTCTACTCCAATATTTAATACGTGATTTACAACATGAAAAAAGTTGGTTTTCCGCGTGGGTTGGGCTGGAAAAACATCTCTCTCGCCTCGCCCATAGAAAATTATAAAATCCCGTTAAACCAGTGTCGTACAAATTTCGGAAACTGTCTAAATAATGCATGCAAACGACGTGCTTAATATTGGCGTAGAATAATTTGGACAATTTGAAATGGGTGGGGCTGTGAAAATGTACAAGAGAACTCCGTTTTGGACCGTTGTGCGTTCAACATTGCCTTGCCGTTGTAAATGTACAAATGCTACGTGGCTAAATTTGTTCAGTGTAATTTTATGTGATTGCCGTGAGATAAAATTATATTGATTTTTTTTTTCCAAATAATAACAGATGATTGTGTGTTACCTTTTTAACTGATGCAGGACGTGCATAAAATCGCTTACACTCTACATGAGCTTAAATAAGCACGATAATTATCCATGTGTTACGCGTGTGGTACATGGTCTTCATAAGGTAGCGGAAGAATAAGATAATGGACAATATAGATCTCGGACCGTCAGTAAACTTATGATATCCATATCTAGTGTGAAAGAAAGTTTAACAAAGCTACAAGTCGTGATGATCTTCTCAAATCTGAAGCCCCACCTATAGTTTACATCCAAAACCAGTAATTATACCCATTAGGGTACAATTGTAGTTGGGGCTAACAAAGTAACATATATATGCGATCATTCAATGAAGGACAATAAAATGATAACAATAAAAAGCGGTAAAAACATTTTTTTTTCCTCAAAAATGTTGACTTTTAGGCAACGACCTATAAATATATAAATAAAATATTTTCAAAAAGGTGAATAGTTTTTGTGTTATAGATACAACCAAATGTTAGTACATGTTTGACATTAAATATTTAAAATTTAAATACATATAATATGAATATAATATATTATAATATGATTATGCTTTACTTATAGTTTAAATTATTCACTGTCATCCATAAGTACATACATATTATAACACACTATACAGCTACTATACACATATAATTAGTTTTTATTGTTTGTAAATTGTTGCAATTCATTATTGATATTTAGTTACCAAAGTATAATTTTAGTGTGAGCATATTTGTTCGGTACTTCGGTAAATATTTATTTTTAATAAGGCCTTCGTGTAAAATATGTTAAATTGTGTTTTATGAAATGAAATTTCATCGAAAATAATTATTTTTACAAACTCCTGTATGTCTATACTTATTAATTATTAAGTATTACCATTGATTATATAATCAATGGTATTACCTAATTAATTATTGTTTATATTAGATTATTTAAAAAAAAATGTAACATTTTGAGTTTTTATACTGCAGAAAAGCAGTGTTACTATTATAATATAATTATTATTTACATACATTACCATAATCAATATGCAGGTACACCGTATTACATAAGTAAGCATTGGGAATATCGAAGTACCTATGTATATGTCATACTAGATACAGTTACTAGGTACTTACTTCCTACTGGAATACTAACTATATATTCATCAAGTAGACACCTTGGTATACTTAAGTATTTTTTTTGAACTTACTTACACCTTAACCTTATAGATTCCAAAAAAATCCTACAAACTACCAGCATCGTGGTAAACACATACGACTTTAGTCTCTAGTCAAAGCTGTCTACCCAATGAAATAATTTATTAATATTTTCAAATTGAATGGACTGCTATATCCTACGGCTGTAGTGAGCGAAGCTAGACGAATAGATATACAATTATCCAAACATCCAGTCCCTGTGTGCTGCACTAACTATGCGCAGCTTATAGAGTTATATTTTAGTAATTATTTTTTAGATATATAAACTTTTCTTATTTAAACGATACGTTATAACTTATTGGTTATTATATATAGTTGTATAACCTTGTCTATACAACACGAATACATTTAATACGATCCTTCGAATATTGTTTGAGTTGAATTATAACTAGTTTCACGACCATCGTGTAAATCGTAATTTCCAAGCTTCATGAATATTGTGAAAAACGACTTTCATGTATGGCATCGATTTTGATTGATGGAGATTGGTGACGGACTGAACGTCAATAGGCACGGTAATACAAGTAACCGTTTAAAACAAAAAAACTATAACTAAAGTGACAGTTCGTCTTGTGTATGCGAACCGATAGGTAAAGCAGGTATAAAAACAGCGTTTCGGAATTTCTGAAGTAATTTTGGAGCAATCACGCCTTTGATGTAACAATATAGTATCTGCATAGTGTCTTATTGTACAGTAAATTGGATAAAACTATTTTTTCCTTTCGTAATTGGTTTTTGTTTTATTCATTTATATTTCTATCATTTTAATATGTATATAAATATAGCATAATAATAATTATAGATACTATACATTATCATGTTCACGTACCTATACAGACCACACTTCCACCGAACCTCAGTATGTCTCAATGACTCAATCAAAAACTTTTTGATCTGTTATAAATTAAACGTGATATGACTTTAAGATTTTTGGTAAATTATACGTGTATTTAGATAAGTACTGTATTGAATATTTAATACAAATTATATAAATTTCATTATATTGATTATTGTAGTAAGTAAAAGTGTACAACAAGCATTTGACAATTGTAAAGGTAGGCATCTCAATGCATTGACAAATTAACAACTTGTATTGAGCATCACAAATTCTAGAGACTGCGTCTGTAAACTTTATTTGCTCTAATGATTGAGTAACACAATTTCAAATCAGGGAATTTACGATCAAGTAATTACACAAATGCTAAAATAATATTTTATAGTAAAGTAAGTACGTGATTATGTAAGTATTACTCAAAAGGTTTATACTATAGGACATAGGTACTATAAAATATAAATTGTCATTATCTTAATAGTCCATAAGTACGGGTAGAATAATAGAATATACGCAATATACCCAGGTTCATACCCAATATATAATCGTTTATGTTTTAACTTTAAAGGCACAGCAGCACTATATTTGTATTAATCAATAATTACAAAATCATAAAACAATTTTAAAATCAAAGGAATAAAAAAAAAAAATGTAATAAAGTAGTATTCGATACTTCAGTAGCACAAAAAATATTTCGAGTACCTTAAAAATAAAAGTATTCAAATTCACAAATACTTTACAACACTACTTACAGCTATAGTAAACAATAGACATTTTAAAATGCGAAGGACGATAGCAGTACCTTCACACCTGTGATAATCTATGAATTATTTATATACATAGACATAAGACATCAGAAAATATAAGGAAACACGTGCTTACGATTAAGTATATCGTATATCGTATAATCGTTCACACCGCACACACAATATGTGGTTTCTGTACCATGTATGTATACAATATTGTACAATAATGAATAAATTGATTTTCAGTATAGTAATCAATAAATTATTATAAAACTATTGAAAACGTTGAAACTATTATACATTTTTAGATAGTAATCGAAATTAAAAATGTTTATCTTTCATTTTCCTTAAATAACAATATTATGAGTTATGAAGTATATAGCTTTTACATTATTATAATGTATTAATGTATACATATCTAATACAAGGTGACCTATCAACCACTTATACAATTTATTATTTTATACCTTGTGCATTTGTTCAAATTCTGAGTTTTGGAATTTGTAAATATATTTAAAGACTATATCTTTAAGTACTTAGATTTTTATGCCATTTAAGGGATGTCCTGTGGTGCGTGGTGATATAAATTATTATTTTCAAATGAGAACTACATATAGTTTTAGAATTATTGAAATGTAGAATACTTAATATGGATAAATATTAAAGTCCTTAATAAAATATCAAATAAATTTCAATTTAGTTACTATACTCTGACAGTTTTTAGAATTTTTAAAGTATTAATATAAATTATTATAATTTTTAAATGATCATGGGCCCCCATATTTTCCAACTTATTATCAAAGAGACAAGTGTATTGTACACAAGTTTAGCAATTCAACAATTGCTCATAGGAATTTTGATTTGGGTTCATCAATAATAATATATTGTCAAAATGAGTTTATAAATATGAGGGGGGGAGGTAAGTAAGCATGATTTATGAATCACCCTGTTTATTATCCTTGGCGTTCAATAATTTAAGTTTAAACTGTAATAAAATTTAATTAAATAATATCATAAGTTTTTAATTATTACTAAAATAACGATTAAATGAAAAGTTAAAACGAACAAAAATAAATATATTAATGCAAATATGTACTAGCAACTAGCTATTAATAGGTATACCATAAGTACGTATATAATTATATGTATACAGGGTGTTTCACCACGCAAACTCACCCCAATGTTTTCCTTTAATAATAATTAATGTACTCGAATTCTGATTTTTAGAATTTTTAAATACATACTCAGGGGCCATTTTTTTTAAAATGTTTGAATTTTTTTTTACTACTTAAGAAGTGTCCGGTGCAAACTTCAGTTTTAAAATCAGAACCCCTTTTGTTAACTGTAAATTATTTAGTGAATATTTTTTCGGAAAATTTGTATGTACTTAATTCAACATTTGATCGAGTAGTTTTTTAGTTGCTGAAATATTTGTGGTAAGAAAAGTAGTCATTAAAAATGTTTTCACAAAAATGTAAAATAAATATAATTTGAGATACAATATTGTACTTGGACCATTTTTAAACCATGAATTTGTATAGATTTATATAAATTACTAAGATATTGAAACTTAAAATCACCATAGCCTAAAAATTTTCCAAATCCAGTATAATCCATAATATAATATATCATGGACCTATTATCATTAGTATATAGGTAAATAGTTAAATAACTCAAAAACTAATCGTACGTATTTTGATTCCGATACGTTTACGTTTTCAGAAAAATGATCCACTAAATAATTCACAGTAGAAAAGGGGTCTCAATTGAAAAACAAAAGTTTGAATTTCTATAGGACACTTCTCAAATAGTACAAAAAAATCCTATTGGTTTAAAAATATGGTGTTTGAGTATATTTAAAAATTCTAAAAATCATATATTTTGAACAACTACATTTTAGAATAAAAGGGGGTGAACATGCTCGGTGAATCACCCTATGTATAAATGTGGTAGTGGTTAGGTGCAGGGTAACACAATGTTATAATATACGATTATATTATGTTGCATAACATTAACACTTTTATATTTAAGTAAAAAAATTATCTTCTATTGTTTTAAAGTTTTAAACAGTTTAGTTCTTTAGCTATTACCTTAGACTCATTAGTTCATATAATTAATATAGGCAGTAACAAGTAGGTATTATAAAAAGCTTAGGTATATTAAATTAAATATTATGTGATTATATTTTATTTATGTGGATACATCATATAAATTATAATACTATTATCATAGTTGTTTTTATGTATAAACTTTATCATTACCTAATTAAGTATTACTTCATTATTTATTTAACGAAAATGATTAATTATTTTTAATTTCTAAAATGAGATAATGATTATTTGTTATCATCTCGCGAACATAAAATAAAATAAAAATGTTAGTTATCAATGCATATTCTGATAATGGTTTTAACTCATAGCAAACTATTTTTAATAACGTTGCATATTTTTATCTATAATAAAAGTAATTATAATTATAAAAAAAAGTTATTTTTTAAATACCTAGGTAACTTTTATTATAAATAGCCAAATAGGTACCTAGATGTACCTATGTTAAATTTAAATATATAGTTACAAACTAATGATTATTTCTATAGTGATTGATAATAGTCAGGTGTATCATGCACTTGAATCATTCGTAACAGTATTTCCAATCGTAAAAAGAGGTTAACTTTTAAAATGTCATTTGTTTATTTAAAATGACAAAACACACCGATAACCAAAAATTAGTATAGGTATTAGGTGCGTCATCACATTATTCACATTGCAATATTATATACTATAATACTATACAATTATGCTATTTTAATCTGTGATTAATTAATAGTATACGTAAGAGACGAAATAAAATATAAATAGTTCCTATGATTCACTGAACATTGTCAAATCATTAACAAATCCTTTTCAATAAACGCACGCACATAGCTGACCGTACTGAAAAAATGAACAAAGCGATTTTTCGAATGTTGCGAACGGAATATTTCTATCGCATCTGCACCGTCTGTGGGTCTTTATATTTTATGCAAATCGTTTTTAGTGTAGGTAACTAACTATATTATACTATTATAGTATTATCTACTATTACAATATATACGTTTTGTACGAGTGGACGCCAACCTGTCGACGGGCGACGACTAAATATTCACGATTCACACGTACTGTGCACGGAGTATGATATTAATATAATAGTAAGTAAGTATATAATATAAGTAATGTAACATACGAAACACACACAATTTGCCACATAGACACAACGAATATATTAATATATAATATATTAAATGTAATTCACGACCTCATACTTGAAAACTTCACAGGCGTGCATCAATATATAGTACACACAATATGGACAGGCTTGAAGTTCAACAATACAACGAATGTGTGCAATTCAACACGATATATAAATATAGAGAGAGCCCATCTACTCGACAATATCATCTACGTTATGAGTTGTGACGTTAAAATGAAAAACGAAAATAATATAATGCGAACATCGCACGTGTACAACTGTACAGTAACTGAATACCTAGGAAAATCGTCATTCGAATGCATATTGCATATAAATATATAACACACAATGGTGTAAAGTATGGATAAGGTAAATGGATTCGAGTGTATACTTACATTTACTAAGTACTGAATTTTCAAAAAAAAACCTTTCGAAGTGCCCCAAATTCTTACCTTTATAATTGATAATGGGTCAATTAGTTTTAATACTTAAAACAACAGAGAAAAACGGATTCTTCTGAACATTCATCAATTTTCCGTAATATGAAATGATTGGGAGCGTAGCGAGCACTATAGTCTTTAAATATTTCTTTGCCAATGGCCGCCATCTAAATTGTCCTACTATACCGGAGCTTGCGGACTGTATAACCATAGTCGTCTGCTCCTAATCATCGGGAACTGTCACAATGAGTAAATAGGCAAAAATTGATAAATACAATGAAACATTATTATATTATCTCCAATAGTGGTGATTAAATAATACAAGCCACGCGATGCGTATACCGTATACGTATAGTATAATATTATGTCGAATAGCTCCACGTATCACTGACAAAATAATGTACAATATAAAAATACTAATATATTTTATGTTAAAATCTCGAGTTTATACTTGTATGTGGGAGGGGGGAGCGGTAACATACTTATGTTCGATCCGGAAATGCACGTGCATTGGCATTTAGGATATTATATAGTTTGTATACATAAAATAATTATTGGATGGCACGAAGGTTCTAATAGCAATCGGTTAAACGTGTGGAAATGAATAAATGAACGACTCTTTGAAGTAAGACATAGTCGCCTCGTTCTCATATCACTATTTATCTCCTCTCACTCGCATTTTGGTTAATAATCCGTTACTTTTATAGTCAGTGGCCCGTCCCCTATAGTCTCTGCGTGGATCGTGTCGTCTACTCGTCCATCTCTCTTCCGCAAAATCCCACGAATTATTTCGGTTTCAGTTATTTTCGTACAAACTGCACGCGTCGGCGTCGCACTGGCGCCCGACTTCGCGTGCATACTATTATATTTTATATTATTATCACTGTGTGCACTGTGTATGCGCTGTATATCCGCCAAAGGGTTATTCGTCACACGCCCGTGGTCTCTCGTCACTTCCCGTCACGTATGTTGTTTTTTCCGCACACGACCGAAAATGCTGCCAAAACGATTACTGTAAAAATATGCAAAAATCGGTACTTTCGCGTATAAACCGGCTCCGCCCCGCCCGACGAGTACACGTAGGAACACGTGGACATTTTTTTAATCTTACGATTTCACTTACATTAGTTTTTTTTAACCAATTATATGAGTTCGTCGACCGGAATCCTGGACGGTGTCGATGGAGTAAAATAGTATGTTCTATTAATGAAGGTGGGAATGTGACAAATCGAAATCTCGGTTTCGGGAATTACAGTAACAATGCTTATTACTTTATTAGTATAAATTATCATGTTATGTAAATTGGACAAATTATTGGCATACTAAAGCATATACGTAGGCACATAGGTATATAAGTGCGTAGTAGTGTAGTACGCTATATCGTTTCGTCATTTTTAATTGAAACCACGTTGACCCAAATATTGAGCACATCGTATTTTTTTTTGTTTCCCAGACTTCAATTCATGCACATCGTAATATTTTATTTCCCACTTTCCCAGACATCAATTATTTATGTCATTCATAAACATGCATTTCACCGTAGCACCGTACAACTAGTTGTGTGGGTAATTTCGCTGTATTTGTGTTTGCAATTTTATAAAGCAATATCTCCAGGGTTTTTGAAGACATAATTGAAGGTCTATGCATTATTTATTTAAGAATATTATACGTTATTACCGATTATTAGTCACATAATAATTTTTACTGTATTATACACTATATTATGACCGAAAGCAGTAGTCGTGTATTGCGTCACTATTTCAGACTATATCCAAAGGATATTATACATATTATACATATCTCGAGAAAAAACATATAAAAAATTAATAATAGGTAAGTAATATTGGTGCTTCATATACTTGTTGCGTTTTCAGCGATAGAGATTACGGATGTTCAATAAAACATTGCAAATACTGGAGGGTCTCGGTTTTCTTTTCGCCGATATTATAGCGAATCATAATCTAAACTATCATAATATTTTATGTTTAAAAATTAAATGTTCACTCGTATTGCTCACAAACGGATTTTGTTTACGGAAAGCAACAAAAACGTGCACCTGCTCAGTGCTCATTCGTGCCACAAGTTCGGAGAATATTCTAGAATCTTAATAATTGTGCCGTCGTAATGCTGTGCGTGTGCACATTCATTAAAGTATTAAACGGTGGACATTATTATCGGATACTTTTACTTTTATATAATAATTATTAAACTTTCCCCCGTGTTTACGGGTTTATGGATCTGAGTTTGGGTTTGTGTGTCATCGTTACGATAGCAATAATAATACGTATCAACTATCAACACCATAAGTATAGATTTCATATAAATAATATTATAAATGCTTTATGTGGAACGTTAGCAAGGTCGGATGAAATCGGAAATTCGTCAGATTGCCACGTAGACAACAAAAAAAAGCCCGCCCGACCGACCGGAGCGGATCGAAAAAATGTATTATTCGTTTCTCGACGACGACGACCCAATTCTCGTTTGGTCGTCGCGCAATATCGAAGTATCAAACACGAAAATAATCGATCCGTGGAAACAGAGACGACGAAAATAATAATATCAACAATAAAACTATTATTTTTGTTTATTTTACTTCGTGTCCCTATTATGGACAATTGTAAATAAATGCAGTCAAGACATGTACTGCGACTGTCCCCCGAGTCGCGTACGATTCCAATATTATTGTTTTCCCAAACATTCGTGCAGGAACGTTTGTTATTTTGTCATAAATATTGTAATATTATCACAATTGAAGTTACGACGACGTGATATTTTAAAACAAAAACCACGAATCCCGCGTCGTGCTATAGCCTATAATATACCAACGACGGGCGAGAGACCGTTTCGCCGAGGAACGACACGGCCACGAAACGTAGCAAAATACCTATACAATATTATTCAAACGCAATACGTACTATTACAATAATATTATAATATAGCTATGAGCGGGGTCGACGGCAGAATACCGTGACATGTCACTCTTTCCGATTTCGCTCCGGACTTGGCGACCTGACGGTTTTTTCACGGCGGCGTCACGTTAGAGTAACAACGACGTTTTTCCGTGCACAGAGCACGACGGAAACGATACGCAAAAATCCAATGATAATGATTTCCCCATCGTTCGTCGGAAGTGCACGACGATGGCGACGACGACGAAGACGGCAGCGATGGCGGACGGGTGCTCCGAGAAAAACCACCATAACGATGAGTACGCTACGAGTCGCGGACAAAAATACGAAATACGAATAATACGCAGACGTATTTACTTGTTGTTCAACGGCGACGAGTGACGACGACGATGATCATAATAATAATACGAATAATCATATAATACGAGTGGAATATTCGACGCACGGCCACCGCCGCCGTCGGACATGACGGCCAGGACGGTTCACAGAACGTTCGGCTCACAGGCGTTTGGGAACCACTGGAATTCGGTTGGCCGCGGCGGTCGGCGGGCGGGCGCACGGGACTCGCGCGCGTACGCGTCGCGCCATCTGCCAGCACCGGGATCGAAATGCGGCCGACAATATTCCCCCACGGTACGGTGGCGGTGCAGTGCACGGGCGGTGGAGACCCGTCGTCGTAAAAAACGCCGCCGACGCCGACCCGTCTGGAGCGGAGGAGGGTAGAGAAAACCGTTGTTTCGCGACGGCGGTGTGGGGACGGGCGGTAAGCGGTTGCCACACGTGCACGCACGCACGTACGCCAGAGTCGGCGGTCGGCAAGGCAGCGAGGGGAGCGCCGCGGGGACGGTTCGGATCAATAACATCCAGACGACGAATGCCTAATGCCCCTCGCCCGCCCGCTGTAACCAACCGTGTTTTAGGACGCCGACCGACCGGTGTAACCGACGCGTCCCCGAGGCCACCGACGGCGACGGCGGCGGCGGGACGGGTTTCGTAACGTCGTCTCGGAGGGTGGGGTCGGCGCGGCGGTGAAGCGGACCTGGTCATGGTGGTGCGGTGAAGCGGGCCCGGTTTGTGGCGTGGCGGGTTCAGCGGTGCGGCGGTGCAGCGGGTGTGGTGCGGTGCGGTGTGATGGTGCTGTGGCGGCGGCGGAGGTGGTAACTCCCGCACGCACGGCGGAAAGGTCACACGGCCAAAGTGATTCTCATTCCGTTGCATTGCGTTGCACATAGTCACGACTCGCGCACCGTTCTTAACGTTCGACTCGTCCAGTGGAGTAAAATAGAGAAACGAAATCGGTAACGTTACAGAAACGTTTTTTTTTTTCTATAGATATAAGCGCGCGCGTATATAAACATAATATACGTCCTTATCCGAAATCGAATTTATAAATTCCCGCCAGTTGCCGACTGACTTGCATACCGGTAACAATCTATCAGTGCGAATTGATGATAATAATTTTAAATTATTTTATCGGTCCATAATAATTATTAAATATTGGAATCGTATTGGAATAACAATACGCATACGGACAGTGAAATAAAAAAGTATTGAAAAACGGAATAAAAGAAAAATCGTGATACGATTGTTGGACGGAAATCCATCGAATTTGTTATAAAATAGTTCGCTCCGAAGAGTAAAACTCGTCGTCGATTCCATATTTTTTTTTTTTCTGTGACACTTGCATAATACAAAAACCATGGCTTTCATGATGCCTGTTGTGAAAAATGATTACAATATTTACAAATCGAACCGGAACCGACGCATTTCCGAGTGTTCCAACGACAAGACGTCTGGCTCGTCAGCCTCGTCCTGCGGTGGCACCAGACGGGTGCACAGCGGTTCCCGGTCGGCCGACGGCCCGTCGCTGTCCACGTCGCCCGGCAGCGATTTTATGGTCGGCTCGCCGGCGCACCGGTCACTCGGTGGCGTGTCCAAGCAAACAGCTTTCCACCACGGCAGCCAGCAGCACCACCACGGGGTGGCCTCCAGAAACTCGTCCCGGAACTCGCAGTCCAGCCTGCAGAGCCCCGCCAAGTCATCGTCGTCGTCCTCGTCGCCGCCCAAGGTGTCGTCCACGTCGTCGCTGAACATGTTCCACTCAAAGCTCGTCGACAAGCTCAGACGGTCGCTAACGTCCAAGTCCAAAGACAGTGAGTGTCAGTCTCTAGATAAGAAAAATAAACCCAACCCTTACACGCCTTGCATGACCCATCCCCGGAGGAACAGCTTGAGAGGAACCAAGAACGTCAGGTTCGCTGTTCCAAATCCGGTGCGTCCATACATTTTAACGTGTTTCATTCCGACAAGTGTTGAAATTTAGGTGCTTATTTGTTTGTTTGCTATTTGAGCATACCAGGATTAGTGCATTATTAGTAATTGGCTTGTGACGACTAAACTTTTTTACGGTCTGTTTGCTGTGTCCCCGATAAACCCTACATTCAACACCATTGGCCCAACGTTCATTGTATTTGCTATGACCCAAATTTCATTGTATTCTCATGCTATTCAACTTTGTATGACGACAATTTAACCTTCTCCTTTGTAAAATTAATATAAACACTTTGTTGTTGTTATTATGTATAAGTATGTTACTTGTAAAGCTTCTGAAAGTATAAAAATCATTAACATTGTTGTAACCAATTTTTAAGTCTTATTGATGTTAATATTAATACCAAAATAATACAATCATCTCTTTAGTTATATTACCTACCAGCTATCACCTAGTATACAAACGTAGCCAGGTCTTATTTATAAATTCTTCCAGCATATACAACTCATTTTAACTTAAACAAATTAAAACATGTAATATGTTGAAACATTTTAATTATAATAAATAAAAAAAAAAAAACTTAAACAATTTCAATAACTTCTAGAGACTATTTTCTAACAATAGAATTTATGTGTGTTTTACAGATAGCACATCGACCGCATCCAGTAAAGATATTGCGAGGAGAAGATCCTGAGATATGGCCAAAGGCGACGACCATCAACGGTCAGTACCAAATCTGACTAGATCAGCAAAAAGCCGGCCAGTATCCAATATGGCCACGTCCTGTCCACTGGGCACCAATATTGCGCTATGACAAAATAAACAGTAAAAAGTCAAGAAACCCAACATCAAATCATAGTGTGCTCTTGTGTGCATGGGTAAGTGCCGGCACTTTGTTTAGAATAATAAATTATTTATTACACGAGTCGCATCTATTAAAATGCTGACTTTGTTTTTTTTTAAATGGATGCGTCGTGTGTTTTGGTTAATAATATAGAGTATTCTAAAAAATGTATAAATAATAGCCTATTTTAAGTTGATACCTAGCCTATATTATATAAAAAAATTATTAGTTACATTTTATATTATGTACATATTAATATTGACAGCTTATGGCTTATCTCAGCATTATGGTTTATTTTTAATATTATTTTTTAGTTCTTTATGAATACTACTATTTGAAAAATAAAAAAGGTACCCGACTAATTATAACTTAAGCCTATCAATCAATAGGGGACAAGGTCTTATAACCTTAATGTTTAATGTATTATACTATTGTTGAAAATGTCTTGATGTATTAACAGTGATCAAAAAATGAGGGTTTTTTTAAAATTAAGATACTCTGATAGTGTCAAATATAAAATCAATACAATTTAAATCCAACAGGATTCTAGGCAAGATTTAAAATAAATTACTTGGTAGGCTCTTATTGTTCTTTCTTACCAACCCGCCTACTTTAGTGTATAAATTAATGTATATAATATTTTATCAATACTTATGTAATTTGGGGGTACAATTTCATTCAAAAGCTTTTTTATAAAATATCACAGATCAAATATTTTTAAGATATATTGAAAAGTATTTATATAGAATATTTTGGCTGCAATAATTTATAACTCGCACTCCATAAGTCTGATTGACCAAATAAAATTAAAAATACCATATCACAAAATGTATTCTTTTGCAAATAATTTTAATGTAGTTTTCGTTCGTAAGGGGCAACATATGTCCTACCTGGATACTCAATGATAGACTGTACTTAAATTTGTTAGATGTTCATTAGGCTGTTACGTTGTATCATAAAGGGAAAATTATTTTAATGGGTTGGTAAGTTAAGTCTGATGCTCTGTTTTGTTTATAATAGGTAAAAATTAATCAACCATATATAATCTGTGATACGTTTGTTACTATTTTTTTAAGATATTCAGCTTTTATCTTTATTTATCTAGGTAAATAGGGTTTACTAAAACATGAAAATAAAAACTGTTATTGTTTTGGAGTTAGCTTAAAAAAAATACTATTATTACATTGGGCGCCTCATCGTTGATTCTAAATTATTCACTTTCAATGAACCAAACAAAAAATTGAAAAACTGTCATGATACTTTTGATTTATACACACATAACTCTCATATGCAATTATTCGTCGAAACAAATAGTTTCTTTAATCATATTAATTTTAACAAAGATAGTTATTTAATATAGTTTTAATTCATTAAACTGTAATAGTTATTTTGTTTTTATATTTAAAAATCAAGTACAAAACAACAACAATAAGAAACTATGTTACCATTCATTTTTTTATTTGAAAATGTGTGGATATCATAAATCTTGATTAAAATTGTTCATAGCATAACTACATTATTAATTAATACCTACCAAAATTATCATTATACTAGTTTATATTTGTGATGGCGCCCAAACTACAACAAAAACAATACTTGTCTAGAAACCATTATAAGTTACAATACTGAATGTGATAATAACTTGTCCTTTGAAATACAATAGTCAAAAATATTTGTTACGTTTAATTATATATTTTGATGAAAAAAAGAAACTAGTCTTTTTATTTTTTTTATTTTATTAAGTTATTTTCCTGTCATTTGTCTGATAGTACCAAAATAAATTTTATCACCGGTTTTTTTTCCAATAAAACAAAATCATTGAATTAGACTGATTGATAGACTAAATATTGTACACAGTATTAATATAACTGTTTTGGAACTTCAAAAAACTTGTACTTAATAATTGTCTTACAAAATTATGCTGTCTTACACTTAAATTATTTAAACTAAAAAAAAAATTGTTAAATTATCTTTATTTACCTTATTTTTATGTTTTTCTGTCTGTACGCAAAAAAAATTAATTCTATATAAGTCTATTTTATTGTATAATTGCCGGAAGAGAAAAATGTATTTTACATTTTGATTTGTAATAAAATCCTTAATTAATAAAATATTATTTTTTATTGTTCACTATGTTGTTTTATTTATTTCTTTCCTTAAATATTTCCACATAACCTATTTCTATAACATAACTCTTGTATTTGAATTCAAAAATATTACCTGAACAATGCATAGAGCTAACTTGGTTAGTTTCGTGTAAAATGGACCTTGGCACGACGTTATTATAGTTCCTACGTGAATTACAGAACAACCAGCGGTGTACCATATTATAATGGAACAGGAAATAAATCACGCGTCTGTGTGTATCCGTGATTTAAAAATAAAACTACAAGTCATTCAATTATTCACATGGTAATTTCACGACGATTCGACGGCGTTAGAAAATAAATCTTAAAAAATCCATTCATCGCCTGTGTTCGAGAAAAGGTCTTTGCAAACAGCAAATATCGATCTTCTTATATTATTGCGACGGATGAAAGTATTAAACATTTTCCATTATAAATTTTTGAATACAGAATATATTACGGGAAGGTATCCCCGACAGTGAAAATTCTTATGGTCGATAAAGTATTACTGTATTAGCTGCGGACTGCGGTCATCTAAACATTCTGAGCCAAACGAAGAATTGATGGTTTAACAGTGCAGATCCGTTGACTGTGTTCCGTACCTTATGGCTTCTGCACCTTTTTTAGTGTACGTATAGAAGTGTAGCTCTTTAAATGTTATATGTTCGAAAACAGTTTATAGATTTTAAATTGAACAAACATTAAAATATGTCGGTGATACCTTTCAACTGTTTCAGGCGTTTTGTTTAGAATTTTCTATAATAGTTTTCCGAAAAAATTGTGGTGAAAACGTATAATGGAGTTAAAAATAATCTTAAGTACGGTTGTTCATAATATGTCTCATATTCTAACAATTTATGCTAATGAATTTTTAATATTATTGTACTGAGTATTTAGTAATCATTAGAGCAAAGGTCAAAGGATGAATGATGATTGTTATTAGTTAGTAGAGTAAATTGCTATATGGTTTGCTAGGTCTTTAGGGAAGAACCCTGTACCCAAACGGCTTTTAGACAATATTCGTCTCTATATGCGAGAGTCCTATAATAGTACGAAATCTATAACTGCAGACTGAATGACGTGTACCTAACAGAAAGCGAAAGCTATCTGATCGCAAAGAATATATCCCATAATATTACGATCGCAATAATTAGTTTAAAGTTTAAACACTTCAAAGTATAACTAATAACAATCAAAAAAAAAAAAAATAACACAAACACAAACATTTACGTCATACCTGTATGAAGCACCAATAATAAATAAGTCACCAGTACTTAGGTACTTATTTTCAAGTTTCTACAGTAGGTACTTCTGATGGCACGTTCTTATACTTTATCATTGAGGATTGCGATTAGGTAACACGAATACCTGGCAGCTACATCTAAATGCATTCATTTTTATTAATCAAAAATGACTGAGAGTTGTAAAAATGTTTAATACATTTTACTACGAAAACTATAAAATATTCCAACCCATACATTTTTATACCTAAGCACAAGGTAAGTATTTATTTGATTGATTGGAGGTTTTTTTAATTTAATTTTGTTTGATTTCGTTTATCATATTAATTCAATTAAATATAGACAAATACATACTCTTAAAAAAAATCAAATACCTTCGTTTATTGTATTTTGTATATTTTTACCCATATATAATCTATGTAAGTGCCTAGATAATGTAATTTTTTTACCATACAAAACAATTCCATTTTATTAACTTATTATTAATTATTAATTATCAATTATCGAATGGTAATATTGACACTTTTTGGATCATCAGCTAACATTCACAGTTTCAACTATATACATAATATGTATCATATTATTTTGCTTTTTATACATTTTTCAACCTACCTGTGTATGATATGATTGATTTAATTTAAAATGTCGATATTTTTCTGTCTGAGTAATCGCGTTTATAGTGCAATGCTATATATTATAATATATTATACAAAATTACAATTAATATAAAATAAACAATTACATTTATTACGCTGTACTCTTATTAATATATACATGCACGAGGTACGACTGCTGTGGTCCGATTGCACGGTTGGTAAATTAGTTCCCATTTATTTTAAAATGTGTAGGTATGCGTGTTGGAATCTATCGGCACCCTCGCATGAATGGTTTCCGGTGTCTCCTCAGCCGAGTGCAGCGAAGGAGTGTCCAGGACAAATTCATCAGAGTACACTCGCGGCAGCTAAGTTGTGATAGTGACGTACACGCACCCAGCCGAATCGCCACGAGTTGTTAAAATTTTAATTTAAGGTACACGCTCGTCCAAAAAGCGACGTGATTTCCGGCCACAGCGCTTAAGTATATTATTGGGGGGAGGGGGGGATTACGCGGAAATGTCAATGTCGAGGTCGTCATCGTGGCTGACGGATCGGTGAAAAGCTCTGAGGGGGCGCCGTCCCTCCACCGCCAACGCCACCCCACACACGATCCGGCGTAGTTGCGGTTGTGTGCGGCAGACGACTGACGTATGACGTCAGTCACACCTCCCTACCCCACCGGGCGAAGGGGAAGCTTCCCTTTTTGTACGGCCCCCGTCGGTGACGCATTTTCAACCCGTCTACAGTAGGCACCACTCGCAATGGCCGAGTCGAGTACTCACTCTCGCCGTGCCCGATGTCCGTTCTTCTAAAAACCGACAACGTCGTATTATGCTATATATGATAAAAATATATTGTGTATTGTTATTATTGCCTCGTCTTCCTTTTTATAATAATATTATTATTTTTATAATTTGTTTAAGTATAGGTAGGTATTGATTTTTGATCCTAATCGGTTGTGACTTGTCGGCTTTTATCGAAACAAAACAATATTGACATTCACAATACAATAACATTTACCGAGATGTAGATTGGTAACTATAAAAAATCATCGCTGATGATGTAGGTAAACAATATATATAAAAAGAAAGATAATTAGGTTATTAGTAGATTGCTTTTTTTTATTTATAAACGCCTTGCGCACGTTCGGATCAAAGTCCGTCGGAGCTAATATTATTATGACCACTGTAGACTGTTGTAGTACTTGTAACTTGTGTGCCGCGGCCGTGCGAATGTATGACGATGAATGATAATAATATTTAATAATGATAATTTTATTTGAGTTGATAGGCGCACGTAAACAAAACGTGAAGTTGTCCCTTACGAGCTTACTATAAAAAGTGAAATCACTGAAATTTACATAATTGTATATTGTATAAATAAATATTGTACGCATGTTTGTGCGATACTGCGATGCGCGTATTTAATTGCACACAATGTCGTTAATATTTATATTAATAATAATAATAGATTAGTAGTAGTAGACAGTAGTAATAGTACTATAGTAGTAGTAGTAGTAATAATGTTACAATATACAAATATATTTTGTTATTCCTGTGACGTGGGTCGTTGTTTTGTACAGTAGGTTAAAAACAGAAGTAGGTATATTTAGAACGTTTTCGAATGTTATTTACCTACCGCTATTATTGTTGATGTTGTTGTGGTCAACAGATTTAATGGCTGTATCCAAATGATAAAAAATTGTGTCTACACCCAAACAAAAAGACGATGTCCTCTGATTATCGGATAAAAAAAAATTGTGTACAGTAACAACGTCATAACGCACATCTACCAATGATCAATAAAATGTGATAAATATAATGTCAGTGATTTGTTTTGGTTTGAAAATGTAAGTAATTGAGTAGAAACCTGGTATTATACAGCATTTGTAGTTGCATTAACTACTAAATATTATACTCCCAATCCGTATATGGAATCTGCTAAAACCCGAGCATCGGTATTACGATTTTGCTCAATGTAGGCAGACCAAGTTTTAATTAGGGGCATAAGAATAAAACCTAACCAACTAATAATAATGTATTTTTTTTTTCTAATCCTCTTATTTTCATGTCTCTTTTTTGTCTTATGAATCAATACAACTATAATTTTCTATCATTTGTTGAAAATTGAAATCAATCTGTATTTAAGTTTTCAGTCCGTTCGTACTAAATGTCAATAAAGCCAAATTTTTGACAGCCGTCACCGAAATTTTTAGAGGACGTGGGGCAATTATTGGGTCTAGCCATGTAGTCAACGACTCAAAAAAGCCGGTGAAATTTAAATATTAAATAATATATGTTTTATGTGTATGTATTTTTAGACGAACCATCTCCAATCTGAACTTAAAATAATTATAACTAATAAGCTATAACGCTGTTGATGTATCACTTGTGCGTTCGTGTTCGACGTGCGTTTTGTCATGTACGATTACTACGATTCTTTACTTTCGGTGCATACACTTTTAGTATAGGTATTAATTGTTTGTTTAGATATGAGCTCTGATAAGGTGGCCTCAAGTTTAATAAATAATCTATTATTACTTATTATAGATAAACGCATAGGTATCGAAAAAATAGAATAATATTCTCAGATTAAAATGCTAAAATTATATAAATATTCAATCCAATAACTTAAAAATCGAAAGTTGGTACAATGATGGCGTCAAATACAAAATAATATGTTATCATTTTCAAAACATATCTATATTAGGTGCATTGTATTATATTGTGCTTAAAATGTCCTAAATAAAACAAGTTTTTTTTCCATTTTATGACATAGTGTATTGAGTGGTATATATAAGTTATTTTTTTTTGGAAGTGACTAAAGTAAGTATTGTTTTCAGTTTACTCGACTTTGTATCGACATTTTTTATTTTTTCATTATGTTTATCTCCAATTTGACATAATAAAACACTCAAAACATCATTAACAGTCATCTTTATTATATCAAATTAATAAAATATGCGTGTGTACACTAAAATATTTTATTATAAGAATGCTAGAACAAACATTGTGTCATGCTTGTCATTTGTCATAGCTGATACCTACGAACATTCTGTGTACCAAATACATCTCCAATTCACTCGACGACTTGCGTAACTCAGAAGCATCCGACATTATAATTATATTACGGTCCGATCGATAATAAGCCAAGATAACGAGTAGGCGTACCTAGAACAAAATAAGAATATTACATAATGTTATACACAAATAACGTCCTCCAGAGACGTCCCATCAATGACTATAGACGAATATTAGCCCATAAATACTAAATAGTACTTCTCAAAGTCCGCGAGACTTTGACCAGGCTCGTGTTCAGGATTCACACAACAAGTAGTCGTCTTCTGACAAGGACGAACCCAATGTCCCAATTATACACTAAATGATTCACCAGCCATGCTCAGCCCACTTGAATAATTATTTATTTAATAATGCATCTTTTATGAAATTCATTCAAATTTTGATGACGGGATTTAAAAATATATACTCATAACGACCATATTTTAGTACAGGTGGGTACCGCGGTTATATAGAGTGTAGATAACCGTGGTAGGTAGGTACTTGAATTTTCGTATAATTTATCGCCATTTAATAAGGAAGTGTATTGTGGTGATATGCAAACATTTTGTTCACATAATACCCACTATTTTTTACTAAGAAATTCAAAAACTCAGAATTTGAATAAGTCAATAGTATGACTGGAAGAAAAAAAGCATGCTTGGTGAATCACCCCGCAAACGTTGTTTCGACGTCTTGTATTCTTACACAACGCGTTTATGAAACTATAAATATTTTATCATGTTTTATTAATTAATTTATGTATTATAAACTGTACACAATATTAGGTATTGCGTACAGAAGACACAAATGCATCGACGTCATTCGTCGTAGTGTTTTCACAAAAGTATGTCAAAACCAATAACTACCTACCTATAGTATACGATTTACCAAAAGTTGCAATGCTTCAACTCGTTTGATATTTTACTGTATGGCCCCTAAGTGAATTTAAGTGCAGGGAATAATTCAGAGGGTATTCGATCGTCCACTAGCTGACACTAGGCCCGAGTAGCTTTGATTTTGTCCGCCTTCGGTACCATCTGTTTCAATACTCTGCAGTAATATACAAATATGAAAAATATAAAAAATATTTTTATGAAGTACCTACATAGTTTAATATATTCATACAATTTTTTATAGACTCAAAATAATATTTTAATCAATAATGAAATGAAACGAATAATACATTGTTATTCATGCTGAAGAGAGAATATTGTATAATATGTTATGTACTAAGTATTATGTATTATATTAAAGTATAATATAAATTTGAAACACACATATTATTAACATAATATATCAATTTGAAATAAACCAAACTCAGAACTTTAGTGAATAAATAAAAAAAAATTGATGTAAGCTCATTTGAGTAAGGGAGAAATATTATATAAGTTATTATTATAATATTTATACAGTCAGAAATCTTGCAAGCCCTGCATCATCCTTATTTAGTCGCCGAATATTTCAAAATCTATACGCCCGTTATGACGGACTTATTGTGCAATTTGTAGAGAAGAATATTACATAATATTCATTTTTCAAGATTTTTATTTTAAAACAATTTAACTAGTACTAAGGTATACAATGTACATTATAGTAGATTATAACAGTAAAAATTGTTTGGTTTTCGAAATTTCAACAACAATTCGCTTTGAAATAAAAACTAAATAAAAATAGATTATAACGTTGTTCTCTAGAGATATGTCAATGAAATCGAGCCTAAAGTATTGTTTTTATTTTAAAAATTACCCGTGATTTTTGCTTATGAAAATCAGTTAGTTTTCTTGTTTTTATTCGCATACGAAATGACAACGAATGATGCAACCAGCATGGCGTCCTCGATGAATCGGATGACTATTAATAATTAATATTCGATGTTCTCATTAGTCACGTTAAATTCCTGAAAAACTTAAACTTTAACACGACGTCACGACAATAACACGATTACCAAGACGACACATTATTATACGCGAACGGACTCAAAATCCATAAATCATAAAATACCGTCGTCGTCTTCAAAAGTTTGTTAATATCTACGCATCCTTGGGACTCTAGTTAATAGTTACATGTATTCGTGTGCCCATTGTACTGCCTATACTTCTCCGTACCGAATCGATAGGTAGGTACTAGATACTATACCAATATACCATATTAGAGCTGGGTGGTGTATTATAATAATTATTGTAACATATAATTTTGTAAGAGTATTAAAGTTTATAATATTAAACTTAATAATATAAAGTTGATAAGTCGCACAAATCGATAACTGTAACTTTCATGTTATTTTAGATTCTGAGCGGAGCATTTAATGTATATTGATTTTACAATGAAGTGTGTTTTTTTTTGTTCTGTGCGCATGAAATGTAATAGAAAAAATTCTTTGATTTTCCACTTTCAGGGTGGTTACTGGTAATAAATGTCATCTATTTGGTTGTTTTGAAAGGTCAAAATTGAAAATACCCAAAGTTTTCCAAAACAACGGAAAAAAACAAAAAAAAAATAAGAAACGGGATTATTACTCAAAACCAATATTTGACAAAATCGATTTTGTTTTTTTGTAGTAACTTAAAAACGAATAACCGTATATATACCTACTTGAAATTATATCCAAATGTCTATCTTATCATTTTCTATACGCGTTAACGTGTTAAGATACGTTTTTTAAAAGCATTTAAAGTTGATATGTTGACAAAACTCATCAAAATCACGTACATTTGCGATGAAATGTACCTATAATTTGTATAGCTAATGATTTAAAATATGAAACAAGGTATCTCATAAGTAGTTGGATACAGTAACAAAGAAATCGAAAAATATATATAATCCCGTTTTGTTGTATAGACATTTTGATTTAAAATTTGGTTCATCCAAAAAAATAAGGATTTTTAACGAAGATTAACGATTTTAGTCATTTTATTGTAATTGAAAAATATTATTCGTGGATAATTAAAACTTTTCAAGTATATATTTTTCTATTTTATACACTGATGACAGAATAACATTTTCAAATGCTGCGCTTTTGATAAAATTTAATTCAACCTATTGCAGGTACTTGCTGAAATAAATTACTTTATAGTAATAATATCATAAAATATGCTTAGGTAGGTAGGTAGTAATATTGGCTGTAAAACCATCTTGGCTCACAATCGTTTCTCGTAAACAATAATTTTTTATCATTGAATTAAAATTTAACACATCCATTACGGTGACCCACTCGACACCTACTGTGCGGCAGAGAGTTTCCCACTTGCCCGCCTTTTTTTTGCCATAAATTGTAACTTGTGTTACCTACTCATGAAATAAATTCGTAAACATTATCTATAGGTATCAGTCGTATGTACTGAGTTACTTTATATTATTAAGTCCGTAAAATGTATATACCAATGGAGAATATATATTTTAAATGCTATATGCTTATATACTTCTATAATTAAAATTGAAAAAAAAATGATGTGAGTTCCTTGAGAGCTCTACAACTATTTTTTATGTACTTAATGTAAATAAATCTGACTTTTGGACTAAGTAGGTACATAGTACCTAAATTAGAAAAATAACGACGTAACAAATCCTGATAAAGTTAATTTTCTTTACCTATAGCTCTTAATATAATTAAAAGCAATTCAGATAAGTAACTTTACATTCTTATAGTCACAACATTTGAGTAAATAGCTTTATTTGTTATATTAAAAGGACGTTACACCCACGTGTGTTTGGGCGGTTTGTAAAAGTTTCTAAAAATTGAAAAGTGTTCGGGTGAGTGATTTTAAAACGTCGTATTGTGTTGGGGTGAGCTTTTTTAGTATACTTCAATCGAATTAATGCATCGTTAATTTCGTTTTGTAGTAAAAATGTTTTCATTTTTAAGATCCACACTAAATGTATAAGTAATAAGTAATAACCAACACTAACACTATAACGAGTTCACGTTTTAAATGATCGAACAAAACTGATGGTAATTTTTCCATAATAATTAAGTTTAGGTTGAACTTACAATATAATATTTTACCCTAATCTTTATGATTTTATCTTTAATATTTTATATCGTATCATACTCGCTCAAACACAGTAAAAAGAACTCGCCAAGCACATTGTTCTCATTAGACGGGTAAAAAGGTAATTCGCCAAACGCACGACGCTACTAATATTCGTGCCCTACAATCAGATAAGGTTATTATATTTAAGTTTTATTATAGGTCAAATCACTGATTTCACCCTAATATTAAAGCTGACAACACAAAACTGAATTTACTGACCTCAAAACCTATGCTGTACACTGTACCTTAATCATAAAGACAGAGACTCATAGCGGCATCATCTACATGCTCTTAAATTATAACAATTTTATTTTTTAATGCAGCTACGGCTGGTATGAAATAAATAAATAATAAACCTATCAATCGATATTCGTTAATAGTGTTTGATAGTTGCACAATATAATTGTTGTTGAATGATATTTATAATAATAAAAGTATGATGGTATTTTAATAATATATTTTTTATAATACGTGTCAAACGTCAGACAGACGGAAATATTATGTTATTATAGGTATAATAAAGGTAGCTATTATTTGCATTGATAAAAATGTATAATATAACATAGGTAGATAGTAGATACTATTTGCATTGATAATATATATATATATATATAAATAATAAAAATATAATAATCACCCGATAACTTATTAGTTATTATTGAGCTTTATAATTACTTAAGTGGAACTTAATAACAGTATAACACTAATCACAATACCTCAGAAATGAAAATGGAAAACAATAAGTTGGATTATGAAAATTCAGCGAAACCACCTATGTATACGTTATTTCGTAATAATTAGTTTTTAAATTTAAAATTTAATACGGCGATAACCATATTATATTAAACTTATATATACACACGAGAGCGTATGCATCATTATAATTTATAATGATTAACAACAATTACGATTAATAATGTTTTATTTTTAGATTAAGTGATTACTACATCATAAATAATTTATTTATCATTATTAGTTTTGGTGCATTATCAATTGGCTTTTTATTTTTATACCTACGCGAAAAATGTATAAATGTACGATTTGCACTCTACGGTAACGTTCGAACGGCCATTTATTTGTTTGTCGAAATACGTTTAGGTTTAGCTCGCATTATTGCATACGAATCATTGGTTGACACAGAATGATATAATTTCGGCAGTGACTCAACGCATTATTAAAACACACAGTTTCATCTAGATCAGATCTTAGGAATAATTAAAATACACAATTATATAACTACCTACATAAATAGTAAATACCGAAATAGAACAGCGGTTTATACATTATAATTATTACTTTAATGTTGCACACACTCTATCCATATCACCTATATTGGCTTACACATTATATACTGAGTGGCAGGTGGTAACTTGTAGGCGTATTTAATGTAAAATCGATAATAATCGAATTCGCGAATACCCAACCCGTTCAAAAGTCGTATTGTATACACTATACGTCATCGTGTAAATGACCCGTAAACCCAATAATTATATGTTTATTCATAAAACAACGAATACGGAACAAAATAACATCGTTGTTGTAGATGTTATAATATAATATTATTATTATTATTATTATTATTACTATCATCGACCGATACGTGAGCACAATAATATATAGTTTAATGTCCTCTTTGATAAAATAAAAAAATATAACAGCCAAAAGCGGTTTTAAAGGCTAAAATATGACCTTATTATCATATCATCCTTATATTAATAATTCATTACGAAATGTAACTATTATTTTTATGGCGATTGGGCAGAGATTCGGGATACTCTCTGCGTGGGTACATTGTACCTATGATATATTTATTATTTATAATAATATTTTATATTATTCGAGAATGAATGAAGTTCAAACGTCGTCGAAAGCTGTGCTAGCGTTAAGAGAGCATAATATAATAAAAGTGGGTGTAGTATAACAGCTAAATGGACTAGACTCATTCAACCTCGACGAATCTGAGCAATAATAACAGTCGATCAATACACAATGATAACATATAATATTATGGGATCGTCAACTACAGAATAATATGTCGTATAATACCCCTTGAAATCCTTATTTGCAAACAAAACGCAAACTCGTAAACGCCTTAGCCTGTTTTGTGTGTACACAAATATGTACGTATTAACACCTACAGGTAGGAGAAAAAACAATTTTCACGTTTGACCGACCGATCGATCGTCGTCTGCCAGACTAACTCGAAGAGATATTATTATGGTAATGCGCGTACGTGTCATGTGTAAAAATAATTTTTCCTATCCGAACCCACAGAATAAACCTACTACATACATTACTATCTAATATCTATATCTATAATATCGTATATGACTATATTATTGTGTGTTAAATAAAATAGGCGTCGATATCGTTTTGGGAATAGTATAATATTATAACTTACAAGAGAGTCTCCTTAAGAGGAAATAGGTCCACGTTTGATTTTGTTTTGTTGTTGTTGTTGTTGTTGTTGTTGTTGTCTTTTTATTGTACTTTCCGATTACACCAGACGGCAGACAGTCAATGTACGCCGTTATTCATGCACGAGAACATAATATTAATATCAAAAATTTAAAACGCAATTGATTTTGTTTTGACCGACATTATAATGCATAATATTATGTTTGCCGCATAAGTATTAAGTATAATGAATGTGATATTCCATGATGACGTGTTCTATAAATTATATTATGTTAAATAATAAATAGATCATATTACATATTACACTGTAATAACTGTATGTACCTAAAAACTAAACAGACAATTATTATTATTGCTGTATATATTATTATTGTCAACTAATATGCGTTTATGATCGTGTAAAAACAATAATGGCTCGGAAGAATAATAATATAAAACACTATTTCTGTACATTGACGCACGTCCGGGTGTTCTATCCGGCCGAGACTTTGTCATGATCACAATCGGCAATTATTATTTGACGAGTTTTTAAGGTTTTTATTGCTAATAAGTAACGATAGTGACGTTTTATGAGCATTGGGTATTGGGGAAGACATTGAGAAAACATTACATACATATATAATATTAACGAATAGCACACGCACATGGAAGTATATTATGATAATATGGCACACTTGTTCCGAAGCCACATATACAATTATTACATATTAAGCTTGCTGACCAATGTGACGTGCTTGTCGACGAATATTTAACGATGCCACATGATATTTCGAGATAAAAGGCGCACCCACATGTCCATAGTTTATACATGATGATGATATACAGTTGGGTCTCGATAACTAGAATCGCTAGGAGAGTAAAAAAAAAATTCAACTTGTGTATTTTTTGAGTTATATACCTCAGACACGACATAGAAATAAGGAGTAGAAAGTCGTTGCTTCGCGGTACGCACTTCGGGAAAACAGAGTTTCGTCGACGAGCAGTTCAAAAAAGATTTTCGATATTATTCATGACCAAAACACCTGCAATATTGCAATTATTGTTTATCAATATTATTAAATCTAAATGGTAATAATATGTCCGCTGATAAATTTTAACACAATAAATGTATACGGGCACATGACTTATGAGTAATTACTATATATGCATATAATATGGAGTACGCCTCAGCCCTTAAGATAGGGTTGTTCATTATGCACACCCGACAGTCTCTCCAGTATTTATGTTTGCCAAATTTGTTAGTATGACGATATTTTAATATTAAAACATAAACCATTATTTATTGTACCTATATTGATAAGGTATATTGTAAGCAGTAGCACATCATGAATTTAAATGAATTACACAACTATTAGTAACACTGCAGTTTATTTAGCTAATTGCACCGAAAAACAAAATTACGGATTTGTAACGTCACCTCTCGTTATATAATACTAAAACCACCAAGTAAATAAGAAATAATCCGTTTATCTTTTTCGATACCAAAATTAATCATCAAAAGACAAATAATATTATTCTCAAACTTTCAACAAATTGGAATATCTTGAAGAACCTTCTGTTGATTCATTCAATATGTACCTACTTATGAGTCACGATGCAAGGACAGAACTAATAACGCATATACGGTATGTAGGCCTATGTAACATAATCAGCTCCTAATTATACTAAAAACCGAGTATCGTCTAAATTACAATAATCGTTTTATTGACGAGTGTAAAATTATATAATGGCCATATTGTAACTATATATTACACAATACCTAAATTTGGTATGAATTTTTAATGTATTTAAGTATCATAAATTAAGTTTTGGTCTGAAATATGATTATTTTGTTAATATTGAACTTTGAAAACTCAGCTAACGGATGCATATATAATAACGTAGACAGATGTAAATAAACATAACTGAATAAATTGTAAAATAGTTATTCAGTTGTGGTGCGCTTTAATGTCAATAAATAAAATGTAAATTTAATTTATTATTTAAGAGATGTACTTTTTCGTAAATTACGTTTACATTCAATGGATGAACAAATTTGGCTTTTTTGTGGGGTCTTAGAAACATTATAGAATTCAAATGGTATACCTATATCAGCGCCACAGCCAGGGGGTGTTTAACCCCCCTCCCCAATTTCCTTTACCACCAATAACAATATTATTTGTTTACGAAAACTGTAAAAAGCTTATTTTTATTTGTACTTAACCCTCCTCCTCCTTTCATTATCTGGCTACGCTACTGACCTATATTTCTAGACAAATAGTTAATATTAAATATGAATTAGCATTGTACCATATTATGTTTAAGTTATACAACCAATATTAATTATATTAAACAAATAGACGAATAGAGACATTAACTAATTATTATTTAAACAAATCAGATAGGTACAAATCAAATTTAATTTAGTCAGAATATACAAATAGTATATACAGATTATAAACACTGCTATGACTTTTATATTATATAATGTAAGTTTTTAAATTTTCTAAATCAAATATACAACAAGTTAAAGGTACAAATTATATCCTGCAAATATCGAATGGAAATAATTTTGATTCTAAAATATGACGTTTAACCAATATGTAATACTGTAGGTATGTGTTTAAAATGTGTTCACAGTACATAAAACGTTTAATAAATATTATGGCATTAATCATAAAATATGTATGTTTTAAAAACGAATGTCACTATATCGCATATGCGATTACGCTTGCCGTGTCTCTAACCATTTGCATTGTCGAATATTAAAAAAAAAGTATCTGTTTAAAGTTAAAAACGTGTAATAGCTCATTGGTACTTATGCTCATTACAAGGTCGCTGCATTGTTATCCGTTGTATAGCGTCAAGCTTGTAAAAAACCAACATAATATAGAATCAAGTGCTTTTTTAAGTTTTTTTTTAACAACAAAGAAACTAGTCATAACACAAGTTTTTCTTGTCTAAATACAAATACAATTTCGGTATGAAAATATTCAACAAAATAAGATCACGGGTAGTAAACTGTATAGAAGTTTAGGAATACAATTACGTCACGGTAAAAATTGCCGTCAAAATTTTGCACTAACAAGTTTTTTCGCCAATTAAACGTGATATTATCAAATAAAGAATGACAATTAAGATGACCCACTTAAACTATAAACATAGGTAGGTACCTATATTGATTCCAGTATTTCACCACTGGTCGCTCGTGCAGCGAATACTATTTTTGTGACACTGGTTTTTTTTTTAAATAGTACCTTGAAAATGATCACTGCCATTTATAAAATACATTTTTTTTAAATATTGATGAACAAAAAAAACAGCAAGTAAGAAAATTGTAGTAAAAATGTTATTAAAAAAAAGAAAGTATAAGCAAAAGTTTAGTAATATAATAATAAATATATGGGAGCCACGCGACGCAAATAGTTAAATTTAAAATACTTAGAATAGTATATACTATAATGAATATGTATAGTTGGAAACAAATTATTTTACTAGACAGATTTTTAATGTGCCATAAAAACTAAAATTTTAAATGCTTTTTATAATAATATGTCAAATGGTTGGAAAAATTATATATACGCATTTCATACAATATAATATTTATGCATATTAAAAAAGGAATGTTGTAATAATAATAATATATATAAGAAATAACCATTAACCATAGTCCATAATATAACTGAAGAGCGGTGACAAACAAAATGTTATTTTTTCTCACCAGTTATTTTTAAGAGCACCGATATCAAGATGAATAGTTAGGATTTATAAATATTAATTAGTAATTGTTATGACGTACATTTAGTTGTATGTATAAATCGAAACAAAGTGCAATGAAGGATATGGGTAAAGAGGAGTGAGGACCCTTTAGTGTTGGTTGCTGTCCGTTGGATACTTTTCTCGTTTCACTCACCACTTCGCTGCAAGGTAATGCAATAGGTAGGTATTACTTTTACAACAATAATGTTAAAACATTTGACACATGAAAGTGCTCAAGTAATCAAAGTACACATACATTATTTCAAAGAGTTATTTCATACATTTAATTTTGCAAGTAATTAAAATATGGTAGAATATGATGAGTACACGACTTAGAATTAAACCTGAACATGTTTTATGATTTATAAATGTATTGAAAAAGAAATATCTTAAAATAAATAGTTCTAATAACTGATCATTTCACCGCAATTCAAACTATTATTTTGTGTGTTAAGACTGTTAAAATATTCCAATGCGCCAAAAATTGTTTATATAATATATTATATAAAACATAAATTTTCAATTTATTATTATATTTAGCCTCCGTTGTAACATAAACATCGTTTTCTAGAGAAAAACACATCAGTGGCTCCATTTAAAATTTATGATTGCGTTTTGCTTTAATTTTTTTTTTTTTTTTTGAAACATCTGGCAACGTGTTACTGTGAATTATGCTTATATTTATCGTTGGACATTGAAATCATCATTTCATACAAGACATGGATTATATACAATTAACTGTCATTGGAAACTGTTGGATATCTGCTTTGATCATCATATTATATTATGATACGTCAATATTGTTTTTGACGTGTTTGCTTAATATTATACAGACCGGTGAACTACAAACGTACGTTTGATATTTTCGTTTAGGTACATAAAAAATGAAAAATAAAAGTACAATATGTGATCAAATTGCACATTTAAACGTAAATAAACAACGTTAATCGGTTGACCTTTTGGTAATTCCAATGGCTAAATATTATTCGTTTAAAATTCAATTGGATTTTAAATGGGTTCCACCTATAAAATAATAGTATCGTTTATCATTTATGTAATATCTACGTCCTACCTCTTTTGTACTATGTACAGTTTCTAAACAGCAATAGCCACGTAAGGCTATGAGCACTTTTAGGAGTAGGTGACATTTATTATTACATAGTATAATATTATATATTATATACTTACGACGATGTACTAGGAAAACAGATAATAATATAAACATTTATAACATATATGTAGTGACTAAATGACTAAGAACGGAATATGTAATTATGAAAACACAACACGCAAACTGCGAACCACCTTGCTGTGGTAGGTACTATTTACGTACCTGTAACCTGTATAAATATATATATCCGAATTTTAATTGCAAACTTCCTTTATGTTATAATAACGTGCCTACAGCAGGCTAATTGTATACACTGCCAAATGCCCAGCGACTTAACTAAATACTCAGGTATGAGCTGATTACTTATGTTTAAGAAACACATTATGACGACGGCCACATAACCCTGGTTAAAATATCAAGCGCGTGATGTGACTGCTAAATTATATTCATATATTTATATATTATATTATTAATTACAATATTATCCATGTTTAAAAATGTTTAAGCTAGCAGCCATTTAAAAATATATTAAACACGCGATAAAAACGCTTAAACACTCACCGATCATTATATAACATAATATATTATAATATTTAATAGTGTGCCTATGCTGCTTGTTTCTTGCATATCCAATATCCATATTCCATGTACCTAGATATTACTATTCAACAATTTAAGTACATGCCTATATTATATTATATACATAATATAGATTTTATTATAGTATAGGTACAGTATTTCGTTACAAATACACATAACTCGGTACCTAGTCAGTTTTAAGATAAAAAGAAAATTTAATACCTTTGAACTGTCTACTCGTGTATAGTTATTATAATAATATATACGAAAATATGTAAATTTCGCATGCGTGCAATGAGTTCATTTCGGTGAATCTAGGATTCGTTATATTTGGGCATGTCAGTATGTCACTCATTCGAGCGAAACAAAAAAGAAAAAATTTATGGGAAACCAATTTTATAACAAGTTTCATATACTGATTTGGTCTGTCATGTCTATATCAATTTCCCTAATATTGAATAGAATATATTATTTTATTAATTTATGTGTAGTTCAATTATAAAAGGGAAATTAAAAATAATAATAATTACCATGTAAAATGTTAGTAGGTATATAATTTGTTGTTTAAATTATTATGTATACCTAAATATAAAGAGTGACGAATTGATAAAAAAATATAATTGTATTCGGTTAAACCTAAAAAAAAAAAAAAATGAAACTAAATCTATTTGAAAAACATATTATTACCCGTGTAATATTATCTTATGTATATAATATATAAAGTCGGGTATTAGACTATGTATTTGTGTGCAATAAATAATAATAGGTATAACCAGATATATTTGTAGGCTTACAAGAACCTTCGCTGTAGTCTGTAGAAGTAACAAAATAATACAATTATCTACTTATTATTTTATAGTAAGAGATAACTGTAATATTGTCAATATATTTAAGTCGATAAAACGATTTAAATATGTACCAATCCACTTAAATAAGACAAACTTATATAAGTATCCAGCGAAGGTTAATTTACATTAATACTTTAAACCAATACGTTTCAATATTTCCAAGAAATGTCTTCCTCAGGAAATGAGTTTCCACCGTGTTTAACTTATCTAAGGATTTACGGATTGTTGGTCGGGATACATGGCAATAATGTTCAGTTTTGTTTAACCACGAGAGAAAAATTCAATTTAAAAACCCGCTTACTAAAATCGAACAGTAAACACATATTGAACATCTCTCCATGTACATTAATTAGTTTTTTTTTTTTTATTTTAAAGCCTTGTGAGTCGCGACGTCGTGCTTCGATAAGAATAAATATTTATATAGGCGCGATAAGTCTACAAGTACTTGGTTAAATTGCCTACAGTTGCACTATACTCGAGCGTTTCAATTGATCTAAGATTATCGACGATTTTCAAACCACTACAACATATTCTCATTTTATGCCTATCTCATATGATATTGTTTGACAATCGACATGTTTACCAATTCTTTTAGATTTAGGGCATAATTTGTAGTTGATGCAATAAACATGAATGTTTAGATAATATTAATAATAGAAAAATAATTATTGTTCAATAATATCGTAATGTCATCTACATTATTGATGAATCCAAAAAACTCAATATTTAAAAACAAAATGGTTTCATATTTTACAGAAATTAGAAACTATTTTTAATAAAATAGGAAGGTATAGTGGAAAAATATAGCATAGGTACAAATTATCGTATTAATGATGCTGATAATTTATCTAGATTCCATGATGTTAATAGTTATTGTTCTATTCAGAATGTTAAATTGCTATATGTAATTATTAAACCAATGAACATAGTTGTTGATCATTTTAGCGTAAAATGTTTTCTGACTATTAGAACTGTACCACTGCTGTTTGAAAGGTTTGCCCAGTGCCCAGGGTGTTTGTTCAACTTACAATAAAGAATTCCTGCCTTAATAATTGATAACTAAAAGTTTCCCCGCTCGCATTATATTTTATATTAATATGGGTACACTTATTATTATGGCCGTGTTTACATGTAAAAATGTTAGTTTTTTTATATATTTTTATTTTATGAAATATAATTTTTAAACTTTTTATTTATTTTTTTTTAATATGAGTGACGAATACTATAATTTCTAGTGCAGCTTATGTTTTCACAGCGTTAGTGTATCGATCAAAAACAAAATTAAAAAAAAAACCTCATAAACGACGTTGATGGTAACGAGAAACGTTTAATAGTGGATGTTACTATGAAAATTAAAATTTGTTATTATAGATTATATTAGATTATATTTATATAGATTATGTTATTATAGATTGAACGGTGGGCTAATAAATTGAAAATACGCTTTAAAAAATGTCTGATTACTTAGTAATAAGTGATTAATTATTAAATAAAACAAAATATGATATAAAAATGTAATACATATTTTTAGTCGTTTATTAATATTAAAATATGTACATTGTACGTAGCACTTCGGAGTTTATAGTTTATTAGCGACGTTTTAACCATAATAATATGTCTCGATGTCCTTGTTTTTACTGTCTTGAGCTTAAAATTGATCAAATATTTAAATTAACGATTACCTTCATTAATTTTTGTTGAACAAAACGTTGTTGTTACAACTGAAACATTAACATAAAAATAGATTGGGTAATTCGTTTCATTTCAGTCATGACTCTTGGGAAAGTTATAAATTAATTCTCAGTAGTTTTCAAGTTTACGGTTAAACATTGTTCAATTATTGCTATATTTATAGAAAGTAATTAAAAAAAGACTGAATCACTACACAACGGTAACGAGAAAATAAAAATAAGCTAATGCTCTAAACTCGAATGTTATTCGGCATTCGGCAGTGTTGTTGTAATAACATTAAATATTGAAAAATATTATTGTAGAGTGTAAACATTCGAATAACGAGGGATTGTACAGAAATAATAGAGGTACCGATAATTATTTATTCATTGTTTGCTTATTATATTGCAAACTTTGATAAATATATAAGTATAATTGTACTTATATCATAAATTCACATATTTACAATTTACAGTAGAATGGAATGTGACGTGTACGTAGGGATTTTATTTTTAAATTATTTTACAGCATGTTTCGTTTTGAATGAATGGTTCGAAAGTGTTGTTCTGTATTGATTCAATTAGTTCAGTGAAATCATACGACAAAAATATCCAATTCAGCGTTTACAATTCATGTACCTACTATATATATATACATTATATGTGTATGCATTATTCTGCAATAGCTGTCACATGTCTTCTGCATAAAATGCATTTAACTCCCACTGAATCACACTCTGCACCTGCAAATCTCACTGATCTGCGTCATAGTGCAGGAGGATGTTTAAAGTAAACGAACCCCAAGTTGTGTCATGTATGGGTTTAGTTTTTATTTCTTCCTCTGCAACAGCGTAGATTGCTTGTGCGAGTTATTGAGTACATATTTTATTATTGCTTTTACGTACATATATACATATGCATTATGTTTATATATGTTTGTATAAACCAACAATTTTGTATTTATACTGAAATGCAACGCCACGATGTCGGTCACGTTGAGGTTTTCAGATTATTGATTTTCGACTGCTTTTTTTCCGTCCAGAAGACCGAGTGAAGATAAACGCATTTTCCAATTATCCGTTTTTCTTTTTTATAAAATAATTTCATGCAATTACGAAATACGAGGTACCTATCTATAACAGGAAGTATAGTAAACATGAGTGTAACAGTTGCGCTTAACCTCGTTTTGGCATAGGCACCTAAATAATTTAATCTCATCCACTCTAATGTAAAATCATGTGATTCATTTAATTTTTTCATTCACATAAACGTGTCATTTCAAGCCGTGTTTATCTAAATTTTTACTTTTATTGTGATTCATGTAGATTTAATTGTTTCAAATCACGTGAAAAACGATATTCGTGTATTAATATTTAATACACGTATAGCTGATGCACAGGTAATCTCGACTGAGTATTATGGACAAGTATTACATCATAGCCAAAAATAAAATAAAATAATGATAATTAAAATGCTCCGGTTCTTTTCAACGTTTGTATTCCCCGTAAAACCACACTGTTAAAAGCTCAAAGGTAAATTATTGCTTTTATCCTCGGGGGAGTCTGCAGGATGCTCCTGTCCCCGCGTTTTCTACTTCAATTATTTTCAACACCAAATCAATCAACATTTGACTTCACATCGGTTGCATTTTGATTCTGTCGTCGAATTCTGAAATTTTTCATTAATGGTCAACGCTAGAGTAATTTTGTTTAGTTGTGATTTAAACAGTAGATAAACAGTAAATCGAAAGAGGACATTGTTAATCACTGATCAGTTAAAGTCTATAAAGTTATATTTTTTTTTCAAAGCAGCACGGGGAGATAAAAAAGATCAATGTTTAACGATTTTCCATTTAGAATCTCTGCTGTAGAATTAAATCAAACTTTCAACTTTCAAGCAGTTCAAATGGTTATATTTTTTAATTAAAATTCTATTGTATAATGATTGTATCTTAAAATGAATACATATAATTTATTTATATCCAATCTATATTATATGAACCAATTTAATTTAATTATAAATATAATATAATTCAATATAAACATTTTATTTTATATTAAGATTATTTTCAATTTAAATTTGAAGAAAAAGGTTAGTTATTTTTCATTATCTCTATAGTTCCGTTTATTAGGACTTCGATTAGTTGTATAGTAAAACGTAAACTATGCGAGGATTGAGTTCCATAAATCTTTTTTAAAATTATAATGAGTGCTACAATCAAATTTGATTGAATCATACTCACACATATTTGTGCAACTTATACTGTATAAACTTATATACTTATTAATTACACATGTATGTACACATTTGCTTAATTTTCGGTAAGTATAATAATGTCAATGTTTAAGGGATACTATGTATAGTCGTGTAGACGTTTATATGGTAGTGCTGTACACATACCTATTATGTCCTATATGGCTATAAACTTATGTATAATATGTAATGTATGTATACATCAATCGAACGAATTTTGTAGCAATTAAAAATTAAGCGTGAAACAAAAGAGGTGAAAGCTGAGTTTTGACTACAGCAATAAATGGAGAGGAGACGTCGAAATGAGTGTCTATGCACATGACGTCATTCAGAACGTATAAGGGGGTCCGTTTGTACATTATTCGAGTTTGTATTTTCCTCTTAAATGCTTTCAGACTTTCAATTGAAAATTGATATAGTTGAATGTAACTATTTAATATTATAACCCAAAAACTTGAAAACGAAATGTTTGTAGCATTTGTAATTTGTGTATGATAAATGTATGGACAACTATATCATTTCAAGTATAAGACAAATATTTCCAGAAACAATACTGTTTAAAACTATTCATACTCAACTAAATGCACTGAACGCTAAGAAAGAAGTATCCACTGTTTAGTTCTAAGGATATTTTATTAACATTTGTATTGGTTTCATTAAATTATTCTTCTGTTAGTTAAACTTACTGTATGATTATATTATCTAATATCAACTAATTATAATATTATTGTACATAATGTGATTAACGTGTAAATCAATATAGACTACAGACGTACGGTGTGAATAGGTTCGTGGTAGAAGAACTAAAAAGCTCAAAATTAATCTCAATATTTTTTTAAATACATTGTGTATAGAAAATAATAATTTACGTAATGGTTAAAACTTCCAAGTCCCTATTTTCGTATACGAACAGTAGGTGTTGAAGTGCCACAGAATAACTTAAATTGTGCATTATATGTTATTTTTGTTCAGATCTTAAGTTTCTGTAAGAACAACGGACAAGGATCTTATATTCAATATTTAAATGCAAAGCCTTAGCATACAAATCGTTTGTAGTATTATTTTGCAAAACTTTATTTTACCAAGATCAATAATAGGTAAGAGTAATTTACATTTACTGTGGTCGGTAAATTCTAGGGTTTAACTGTAGCATTCGTACTTATATCGTAGCATACTATATTACTATTATTATCAAGTAATGTGAACAACAAATGGTCGCACAAGGGTAAAACGCAATACATAGTTTATACGTTATACCTACTTCGTATTATATCTAGTAAATAACATCAACAATAACATCAACCGGTTATTGCTATATTATAGATATTAGATGATAGGTATATACATATAATGTCCTATCGAATTGTTTTGTTCGATGTTGATTGTTTACTATGGTATTTCTCTGGCAACGTGTAGGTGCTTATTAAAATATGTATATGATTTATTGGGCCTATAATAATTAATTATTTTTTAAGGTACCTAGTTGTGTACAATTTTGTATATAATATCATGTCAAGTGTTTTTAATAATCTCTGACGTGGATGGGTTAATGATTGTTGGTAAATAACAAATTACGTGTGGGTATTCCGCATTGACTACCGTGACTTGAAAAACAAAATAAAGAAATATTATGTCACAAGCAACGTACTTAACTATTCAAGGTTTAACCCCAAAAAATGCATGTTATTTTAATGAATAACGATCAAATATATGAATATACCTACCTATAGTACCTATACCTACGTCTGACTTCCTACACGTTTTGTTCCATATTGGAGACTACATGTACGTTTCCTGCTGAAATGCTGAAATAAGACTTGCAGCATATTACTAGGACCAATTTTAATCGATTAGTAGTGAGTATGGCTTAAAAATATTTGAATAATTAGATTTCGTTTACTGGTATTATAGAACCTAAATATTTATTGTCTATCGAGTTAAACGTTTAATTATGTTTTTCAATTTTAAGTTAACGAAATATTTTGCTTTGCATTTTTCGTTGTTTAAAAACGTTGCTAAACCACGATTTAAACATTTAAGAATATTCCATATTATAATGTATAGTCTTTGGTAAACCGTACTTGACATTTCGCTATTTCATTAAAGTAAATTGCACTTGCTAAAATACTACAAATATTTGGTTTTCAATAATTTACTTGATATTATTTTCTTGATATGTGTGTTTTATTGTGATTTATTGTCATTATATTTTAATAATTCCGTATCTATAACACAAGACTATTGTTTTGAATATAATGCACACAATAAGCTAAATACATTTAAAAAAATATCAGTATCATCCATAGACTATTATCATTAACCAATGATTGTCGGTGGAAGTAGGTATTGCAATAATTATAAAATACGGTAAATAATAATAAAAAAATATTCATCACAATACGAGTACCTGTAGAACTTTTATTTTGAATTTTTATATTTCCCACTACGGAGTGGCCTCTGCAGCAGACAGCAGTAGTTACAGCAGCAGATACGCAATTCATTAATTAGGTACACAATTGTACCAATTAACGGTCGGCTAACAAGTTTCCATGTACAATGATATATACTCGTGTTTAGTAAACGCGTAGTTCGTATACCATTTCTAAAAACTATAATGGCTCATGTCGAGTACGCATATAATATAATATATTAATTATGTTATTATTATACCTATAATTGCCTGTACGGCTGCGCTGTTTCGTAAAATAAAAAAAAAAAACGTAGCTTATTCGTCAATATAGTTGTACCTACGTACAACACAGTACACGGCGGCTGTGGCATCCGTCGTATTTACTATAAAATACGACCATTCAATACTGTATGTGTGACGCATGTACCTACTAGGTGGCTACAGACAGGGACGGATCTAGGGGGGGGGCTAAGGGGTCTAGGTTCAAACTACATGTATGTCTGATGATATAATATATTATTATACGTATCATTCTGGGGTGCACAAACTAAGATAGTACTATCTTAGTTCATGCGGTGGACAGTGATTCAAATATTGTAATTTTACATTAACAAAAAATTCAGCCCCCCCCCCACCCCCAGATCTTTGCTCTGGATGCCGTGCCTGGTGGCAGGTACATATCACATACCTATATACCTGTTATACTAAGTCACCCTAGAAAAAGTACGGTACGGCACATAGAATATATACACGACGTGTCACATGGTATGATAATTATTCAGGACCTAGGTAGTAGCATTGATTAAATGTGCTGTATATTTAATCAATGGTAGTAGGTGGTACCCATATGATTATATATTGTTATTTGTTATCCATTTGTCGACGATAAATGGCCATGTACCTATTGTACCTATAATCAAGCTGCAGAGTTCAAATGCCACCATAATATTATCATTAAGTATTTATATGAATTCGACTCCGGCTTACAGAAATAAAATGTAAAACATAATCATTACAGACGAAAATTAAAATAGAAACGAAACTCACGCCATGATCTCGCCCGCAATAAAATATTATTCGGTAAAGGTACATTTACGTTCTGCATTAATTCTCATCCGGAGTATGATTGAGTTTTTAATTCCAAACCTTAATGGTAATTCATATACTGATATTATTGTATTATGTGATGTTTTTATTATTATTTTTTTTTTAAACAACTAGTGGGGTGCACAGCACTATACACAATACACAATGACAATGTACTCACCGAACCTCGTGCAATGAAGTGTACTAAGTTAATTTGAGCGAACGCGATCGATAATTATTATTATGATAATATTCACATCCCGCACAGTTAAACATAACGATAACGTATACTATGGATAATGTAGAACAAAATGTGTAGGTTTAACTAAAACACCCACGTGGGTATACATTTTAGTGCTTTACTCGACTGGAGTAAAGTCGATGTGCATGCACAAAATATAATTTGCATTCATTTTTCTGCTGTAAAAATCAGTTTGATTTTCTCGACTATATATGTATAAATAAATAAATGTACGTTCGCAGGATGGGGCTTAGACGCTTGGCAAATACTGAATCAATTGGAACCAAATTCTGCAAACCAATTATTTGAGATTTGGGAAGTAGCTTCGTTTTTTACCCCTGTAGGGTAGATACTATACCTAACCTAACCTATACAGTGCATGGGTACTACAGGGCGGCTCACACATGAATTTCGTATTGGCACACGAAAATCAAAAACTATTTTGTTTATATTTAGGGTCGTTATTGGTTACAGAAATAAAAATTAAAAAATAAATTATCTGTATGGTTTGTAGCTTATAAACCCAAAAACTAATCTACCAGTTGTGGCGTACATATAAGGAATCATTTTTAGAGGCAACAGGAAAATTTGGAAGATAGTTTATAATTGCGTTACTTATAGAATTTATACCAAGTGCTACATCCAATCTATCACAGTCGGATTGTCCATCTCGGTCGAATTAGTTTACACAGCCGTAGCCGATTTACCCGTAAACGGATTTCGTCATATTTTGAAATCGTTCATTTTTCCCGGACGAAGACGGTTTTTACAGCTAATATGTTTTAGGAATGAACAATATTTAATCAGTCGTGTGTGTAATTTTGACTTAAAAGTTGAAACTTTATATAAATATTAAACTTATACATTGAGACAAGAAATAGGTGAATTTTTCCACTTAGCGTAGCAGAAGGTATACGTTGCCGCACATTTTATATAAGTATTTTAATAGTTAATTTTTCCCTAGAGTGTAAAATACTGTAGATACATTTTGAAATATGGCTACAATTATATATACAAGATAAATAAATTGCAGTCAACTGTTTTTGCATTTTTTATAAATTGTTTTTACAACTTTTTTATTTGTTACCCAATGAAATAGGTTACTATATTTCGGAGCACCAATACCATTTTTTGATATTAGACGAAGAGGAAGTTACTATTTTTATGCAATCAATACCTGATGACTGCAGACTGGGTATGAATAACTGAATAAGGTGTGTCTATATTTAATGCAATAATTTTAAGAACGTTCAAAAGACATTATGTTTATGAACTCAAAAACAACATTTTTATGAAAAAAATATGAAATGAATTCAGCGCCTTTATGATCGACAAATACTATAATAAATAATTTATTACGAATTTGAAGTGCTTTGTCAGATTTGTAGGTTAATAAATATTAATAGCGTATATAAATGCCACAATAACATTTTTAGATCTTTTTCAGTTATTAGGTGTTGGGGGTTGGTAGGTATGAGTGGGGAAATATTAATTTGTAAAATTGCAATAGTCATAGCACTCCCCTTATTTTATGTTGGTAATATTTCAATATGTATAATATTATGTTGTAGCATTTTTAGGTGTTCAGAAATTTGAGTATCATTTTCTTTTTAAGTTAATTAACCGTTGGTTAGGTACTATGCTGTACTATAGTAGTATAGTTCCATATTGTTTATACTCAGCAGTTTTAATATTCTATTTATTAACTTGCACTATGATATAGATGTGTTTAAAACCTAAATACTTAAGCTTCGACGAGTAAAATTAAAATAGTGTATTTAAAATTTAATATAATAATCGATGTTTACGTTTAATGGGGATTATGTCAGAAAGAAGTCTCGTTATCATTATTATATATCGTTTTTAGTTTTTATTTATATACTTAATGGCTGATGTCATTATGGACTTATCTCAGTAATTTGGTAAAATCAGCGTGTACAACAATGTACAACATTTGCATAAGCTGCAGTAAAGACGTGCAACTAATTGTACTCAGTGAATACTTGAGATTAATATTTTATGAGTCAGTAATATATTATTGGTAGACATTTTTTTAAAATTATCACGAGTATAACTATTTATTATTAAAATGAAACATTGTACATAGTTTAATTCTGTTCTTAAAGCTATCCGTAATCCCTAAATAAACCCGAACAATAATAATATTATTATGAGCATTGAAGGTATTTTTTAATAACAATAATTCTAAAGCTATGCTATATATACACCTGTTATGCGCGGACTAAGGACTCTCCACATGGCGATAATTGGGATTGCGATTAATTGCAATTAATTCGTTTTGTATACAAACACATATAATACACATATTATGATATGTTTACAACTTATATAAATGCATATTATAACACTTGGAACGTTTCGCCAGAATGCGAAATACGAGTTCTAAATTACGCGTATATAATTCGCATTTGGTATACGTGTAGATGATACGATAAACATATAATATCACAACAGACACTTTGATCAGAGACATACATCATACGACTACTCTATGACGACGTGGATGATGGGTATTAAATTCCATAATGTAGAAGGTTGAACAGTTCGGATTTCCCAACGTAAAACACACGACCGGCATTATGCCAGTCCTCTTATTGGTTGTTCAGCGGGTGCTGCAATGTACTTTGAGTATATACCCTGATCGAGGAGAGTTAACATACTCGGCTGTAATACTACTGAACCATCCATCCTATAGCAAAAGTTCAAAGTTTTTCGTGTATTTGGCTCCGGTCGAATTACGTACAAAGAAAAACCAAAGTCATAAGTACGGGTTGCGTTACCAAAAAAAGTTTGTCGAAATAATAAAAAAAATAATTATAATATATATATGAACCATTTATTTTATACGGCTGCGATATTCCAACTTTTAGGTACCTGCCCTAATTACCAATCGTATATATCGCACAGAACATCGAACAATATGATATACGTAATACGTATATAGCTGAAACATGAAAATTAATTTTATAATTAGGTTCACAAGTAACCTAAAGCAACGGCGCATTTTAAGCGTTTAAAATTTAAGTTTAATTAATAGTAAATTATAGTGAATTTTGAATTAAATTAAATGTTAGATAAATACAAATTTATACAATTATATTGATGGCTATACATTTGATTTTGGAAAGGTCCTGAATAATAACGTTAGAATATGGTCGTGTACTCGTGTGTTGATTCACTGCAGTGCACATACGTAAACAATTAACGATAGACAAATAATATAAGTAGTATATTTTTTGTAAGAAGTAAGGCCAAAATGTATATGCAATAAAAAGTGGTAAGACATGCGTTTTATTTACTAAAATATGTTGGAAATATGTAGTGAACGCACAAAAGTCAAGAACCGCAATATTATCTCTGAAAGTCCTTGTGAAAACTATGCGAGTGCTCCTCATATTATATCGAAAACACCTTAATCGATATAAAATATGTATTCCTGCGATATTTTTCACAGTTCAAATCAAGTATCGTTTATGCGTCTATATAATAATTTATGGGCTGCATATCAACAGCCACCTTCGAGTTTCACATAACATCGTTTATATATTTATATACTATTTACTATTATATTAAGACACGAACGCTTTGCTATATAAGTACATATATTACTGTACACAAACATTTGATACTATAATAGATACATACTATTGTGCCTGACGACAAGTGAATTAAGTTTATTTTTTTTTTGCCATTTACAGTGATAAATGAAAATCTGAGGTAATATAATTTTGTTGTACCGTCTACAGACTTTGACCTGCACGTGTACGGTTTTTTTCAAACACGCTCTTTATAGGTACCTACGACGTGATGTGTATACCAGTTAATGCCGACACCTATACATAGTATATGTACATACGCCCACGAATTCGCATACTTGTCGGACAAATATAGTATATATATATATGTATATCTTACGCACACGGCGGCCAATAATTGGACGTTGAACTCGCCCATATTATATATACATATGTACATATTACTACACTTACTTTTTGCACACACGGATACGGCGGCGGTGGCCTCGTCCACGAAAACGTATAATATTCTCATTGCGTACACATTAATATTATAAATTTTGCGTGTATACTGCCAAGTGCCAACACATCCGTCTGTGTATTATGCTGCTCGAGCGGTCGAGCCGAATGTTCGCCATATACTTACGCGGCCCACTGGCAATGTGCAGCGCTTCGGAAAACAATATATTACTATACTTGAGTCAACTGCAGTGGGACGAGGCCCCCCCCCCACACACTGCAGGTGTGATATTGCCATATTGCAGGTGTCGATGTCGCGCGTGATCATTTTTTAGTATGGTACATCCGGACACAAATTTTGAATTAGCGATTGGCGCTAGCTGAAGAAAGAACCTTTACTGTGGTTTATTTTTCCTTTAATATTACAAGACAGCGCCTACACGTTTACCGTGAGCATGAAATGTACCTACATAAAATGTAGCATAATGTGTGAGTCGGCATAATGATATGAATGATGAAGGGGGGGGGGGCAGAGCTAGAGAAAACAAACGTTTAATGAAAAGTTCGAGCGCGGCGGATCATACTATACGATCGCTATATAATGTACGAGCGAAAAAGAAAGACATATTTTCGAGGTATGTTATTTTAAAAATGTATAATATGCTTGAGGAGGTACTACCTCTCGTGGACTCGAAGACCAGACCATTATGACTCCGACGATAATACCATTAATATCGGGCTGGCTATATTATATCCACCGTCTTATATTATATCATAGATACCTACGCGAATACGATTTTATACATATTTTATTTCATTGTTGCTGCCGCCCATGACGACACATGATATATGTACTATATATATTATATGAAGGTTCGTCGTTATCGCACTGAATACCTGAGACACAGACGAATCGTTTCCGCGATATACACATAATATACTTAGTACTTACCTACTATATATTATGTAGTAGGTACTTATAAGCGTATATATGTAAAATAATATTTACTAGTCGATTACCAGGAAGACAAAAAAAAAATCCTATTATTATTACGGATGTATCGATTGACTGCTGTAGGTACTTATGGGTCCCCTACAGCGGCCGATTGAGTTGAGAAGACTTGACACGATATAATTATATTCACCAATCTGCTTACCCCCATTTTTTTCTTTCTGAATTTCGGAAATTTCAAGTACACTTCAACGCCATATTTTAAAATACATCGATTTTATATTATACCATTTAAGAATTGGCCTTAGTCGATTAAAACACATTTTTCACGGATGATCATTTTAAAATTTGCAAAAAATATTCAGTTTTAAAATTCAAATAACTTGCTTCGCAATTAAAATATCAATACAAGCTCTACCAGACACTAGATAATAATCTTACCTTAACATTTTAAAATAGGTGAATTTAGTCTAATTTTAAAAATAAAAGAGTTAAATGGATTATTGTAAACTTAAAATTTGTTGTGTTGTATAAGTGTTGACTGCAAAAACACATAAGGTATCCTCTTAAAATTATACATTTCTTCAATATTTTATGTTACACCATTAGTATAATGTACATCATTCTGTGTAAAGTTTATTAGTAGTTTATTTATTATTAGTTTATCACTACATAAAGTGTAATGATTCTGAACTTTTGAATTTTTGAAAAATCATGTTCATAACAATGCACTGTAAAAACTAAAAAGGATGGTTTATTAATTTAAAAAAGAAGCTTATACCTCCACATGCATTAAGTAGTATCGCTAATCGCAGTGGTCAAGCACAAATAAATATAATAATATACATTATCCAAACGACATTTTGTTCCAATCAATTTAGAAGGAGTGAGATAGTAATATTATACTCGTATTGTATAATATGGTCTCTCTCTCTCTCTGTCTGCGCCACGACGAGACAGGATGGCTTTCCGTGGGCGACGACTGGCGCCCCGATACGTTGGTTACAACAGCAGCTGTAATAGTGTAATGTATTGTAATCTGTTATGGCCACGAGAGCAACGTGTTAAAGATTCGTTGAAACACTGCTTGCACGTCGAAGTAATCGGCAATGTAGCCCATAAATGTATGTACAATATTGAAACAGACCACGTGTATGCTCAGATGAAGGTGAAATGATTGCGAATTATATTGCTGAGTGCGGTATATACAGGATGATTCACCAAGCATGCTCACCCCCATTTTTCCTTCGATAATTAAATTGTACCTAATTTAAAATTTGAATGAATAGTTTCTCAGTTGCTAAAATATATTTATACTAAGAATAATAGTCCTTAAAAATTGTTTTGCAAAATAAAAAATAATAATAGTAATTATTATTATTTATTTATTCCAGATTTCTTACAGATTATTCGACGGTTAAACAGTAGGTATCTACGCTGGACACATAGATAAACATAGTTTATAAGACTGTAAAGTGGTTCTATGCAGAGGTATTTAAAATTAATAATTATTGCTGTTGCACGTTGATGGTGTAAACTGTAAATGTCAATCTTCGGTATCACGGGATTTCAGATCTCCACGATACTGAACACAGGGACAGAGTATAAAATACTGCAGTCACTCTAGCTCTAGAGAATAGCAAATGCGTTCAGCGCACCGTAAATAGTTTGAATATCGATCGGCAATTAAATTTTAATACTGCAGGTACAAAATACCGCGCCGCTGTTACCTGTCTGTACACCTAAGTATTAGGTATCTAACGCACGTGTATGATACGCACATTATCATAGCATGCTTGTATACGTTATTATAAATATAGACGCATAAATGACACTTCATTAACGTCATATAATTATTATTCCTCTGGAGTATTATATTGTCTGCCCGTAACGATTTTCATTCGAACGACGCTCCGTCTCCGCCATCGTGTTCTCGGTTTCGTCTCGTTTTTCGCGACATCTCGACGCTCGGTGGTTTCCACGCCATTTATGCCGTCGTTATTATCTGCATACTGCGCTATCACTTAAAACTTAATGGGAACATAAATGCATTGTGCACCGTATTGTGTTTGACGACGACGAGCTGAGCGAATAGCGTTCGAAACCCGCGTATTACTACTATACATAGGTACAGTAAAATGCAGTTAATGCCGAATAGTATTATAATATTGGCAGGCAGCTGTCGAACGGAAACATAAAAAAACACTATATTATATTATTATGTACCTACAGGTTTTCTACACGCACATTTAACAATATAAATAAATAGGCATAGTAGCATTCGGTGATAAGCCTCGTGCCCTTGTCCGAACAGCAAAATATAGAATCGACGCACGTTCCTGCAGTTGTTGTAAAAAGTAAAAACTATGCGGCGGACGAGTAGGTAATATTGAGAAATAAGCACACACTCTATAGTCTACACTCTAGTACCCATACTCTCTATGTACTATACGATCGCTCTGTATATTTTGATGTATTGCGTTCTCTGTGAATGGAGGTAATTTATAGGTTTAAGTATAGATGAAATATAACCGAATACCAACACTAGTAACAAGTAACTATAGCTGTATCGTGCAATCTAATTCGAAAATATAATGTCCAATTTGACATTATGTACCTGCAGCTATAAACATCGAGCGACAAATACTATGACCAGTACGACTGCAGCTATACCTAAAATAAAATATATGATACTACACAGACATACAGTAGTGAGTGTAAAGAATATTTGGCGATGACTTAAGATTTCAAATTTATTGTAACGTCCATAAAACGATATATTTTTAATTTACAGAAAACCCAACGGTATATATCTTTTATACGTATATATATATATAGGTAGAGTGTCACCGAGTGAGCCAGAATGTTTTCTCATTAAATTGACAGTTATATTTGTACAGCCATTACAACTATATAGTGTCGCGATAGACTGCGATACAACAGCCAGCGGGACGCGGGTAGGTATATAACAATATTTTATGTTTAATAAAGAGATGCCTCACACTAAAGTAAAACGTTTACATATATTTACTTTTAATACAGCGAATGTAAAATTATTTAAGTTTCACTCGCGATGAGTATTTATACTAACGATAAGTTTAATGATGCACATTTGCAAAAAAAAAGTCTACACAAATGGATGGCTAATAATTATAATTACACGTCTATCCTGCGTATTCCGATTTATGATAACCTCTTTTATTCCGAGCAAATAATCATCATTTGTATAATACTAATAATTCTAACTATTAATTAAAACCTCGAACTGTAGTGTCATCAGGTCGCATAGTATAGGTCAAGCTATCTTTTCCATTAAAAAACTTATTATAGGTAAGTGATAAATTACTATAATTCGCGTCTCCGTTGACCAAGAGTCAATAGGATAACAAACCTGTAGGCTGTAGATAAATACTGCTCATCAGTTTATATAAATCCAATCATATTGAACCATCTCATCTTCATTTGGTTTGTGTATTGGTCTGCCAACAACTTGAATTTAAAACGTGTAATATTAATTAACAAAGTACAAGTGTATTGTAACGATGTTCACATGAAAATTATAAAAAAATTACATTTTAAAGTGTGAAATGTTTACATTTAATCACACACGTTTAAATATATACATTTGCTTATTTTTTTATTTAATATAGTAAAATAAGGCAGTAATAATAAAACTCGTTTTTCAAAAAACCGCAAAGTGTAACACTTAATAACAAATCTATATGAATTATGAACAACGCATAATACTATAATGATTATAATTTATAAAAATGGAAGTATACCTTCATACATTCATACAGTAAAGTAGAATGGTAGTATACACATCAGTGCACAAGTAAAAAATGGAATGCAAAATATATGCATCACTGAAATTTGATAACATTATGATTAAATTTCAAAAAGCAAAAAATAAAATTAATTTACTGTCTCAAATCATAACGATTGTTGGCATATATTGAATGGACAAATATAGTTAGTAATATTAAATAAGGTAAACAAATAAGTTAAAAGAAACCACATTACCTAACTATGTACTGACAATATATCAGTAACTAGCTGTAAGATAATACTGGAAAATGAAAATATAATTTTTTGAAATCAATGTAAAATATTTTAATATACTAACATGTTACATGTAAAAAAAACAATCCCACAGCATCATATTATTGTATAGTAATTAATACAAAGCTAAAAATGATATGCCATACATTATCATTTATCATGTTATAATCATTTAACTCTGCAGAACTCGTATTATAACATTCAGTATAATTACTATTTATTAGTAATTAGTAATTACTATTTATGAAAGTTGTACTCACTTAATATGGTTTTTTAGTTTCTAGACTTAAAACAACGAATTGGTTCAATAACAATTAAAGATTTTCTTTATAATACACTTCTATACCAACCAGCAGGAAGGTATATGATATACAGTTCAAAAAATTAAAATATTTTAAAATATTCTGAATATAGAAGTTTGAAGTAATTTTTTACTTATTCTATGATATTTAAAATATAACAACAAAACAATAATTAATCCTTTTACAGAGTATATTATAATAATATTATATAACATCAATGAATTAAGAGCTTACGAATCATACGTTAGTTCAAAATATGAGTATATTTCTCAAATTGTTTATGGGGGACTGGAATACACCACTATTATCGAAAAAAAAACCGTGGGTATATAACAATGTAATACCCACCTAGCACCTGCATATTCGTCGAAATCCAAACATAAATTATTGTATCTTACGATGTATATTTTTAATTTAAGTAAAATATGTATGGTTTTGATTGTTTGCTAGTTATAATTTACAATATTATCCAAGTCTAAATTATTGGATATATTTCTCTCAGTATGTAGAAGATACAAAGAGCAGAAACACGGCGAGTCAAATTTTTACCCTCATACATATCATTGAAAGAACGTTCACATATTGTAGCTAAACTGATTTGGGAACATAGGTATTATGTACCAGGCATAGTGATTCCGATCTGTGAGTATTAATTTAAAAAACTGGGATAAACGGTCGAAAACAAAAGAACTTGTCGTGGTTCAAGTTTATAACCTTAAATCACTCATAAAAAAATAGAGAAATACATACTCCCGAAAAAATCTTTAATGCATTTTTTATATTTTGATAATTATTATTAAGTTTCTTTTTCATTTTCTAATTTTCAGAAAAAAATATAAATATGGTGAATATACTAGATGAGCATTGAGCATACTAATTGATAGCACTCCTATTTTCGCCAATAGCTAGGTACCTGTGGGCCGTGAGGTATTTCATTTGATCATCGGGATACGTGATATTTGATCATTCCACATGTTTTTATTTTACCTATGTCGTTGATATTTTGATAGTGTATGGGAACAAAGAAGAAAATTGCAACGTTTTTTTTTTTTGGCTCCCTTCAAGGTCGTTGGGCGTTTCCCCAAGTTCGAAAAATAGATAGATGCGAATAAAATACGCGGCGAACGCTTTGAGGCAACTTAACAAGTTATAATGCATGATAATATATATTTGTATAGAACTATATACAATATGTATTACAAAACGTACATATACAACATGCATATACGTATACTATACATATATATGTACCTTTTTTTATATTTATACGACCTTGGTACGTTGGTGACACCGATTACATGTTGCACATGTGCAGGCGTCGGGATAATTTTCTGTTGGGTTTTGTATTTTTATCATCATTATTTAAGTGGAGTTTGATAAGCAAATTAATGACGATTGGCAGTTAATACAATTTAACCTTTTCCCCGGGATTTTCAGTGATATAGAAACATTTGGCATTACCTCTTCTGTATACTTTTATTTTTAAACCACAACAATTTGTTAGTCCCTTGACGTCACGTTATTATATTATATTGTTGTTACTTTTTGCCCGCCGCCTTGCGCTGATTTTTTATCATTACACGTTTTATTCATTGTGTTTTATCGCATTGTTGGTCTGTGGAAATGATTGTAAAAATCTCGAGTCTGCGAACCGGGTCAAAAACCACGAGGAATGCATATCATTATGTGCATGCGTTTCTATATCTGCTCTGCAGCAGTGTGTACAGTATAATATAATACGTGCACTGACGGACCAGATATATGTATATTGTATACAGCATACACACACACTAAACCCTTCTATGGTTACAATCGACTGTTTCGTTTTTGTGAGGAAAACTGCCACATGAAATGATCTATAAACTATATAGAAAAAAGAAAACAGCGTAAACCCTTGTATGTTGGTACTTATATCAGAAATTTATAGATAGGTGTACCTACGCGATATACATAAAAAAATGTAGATGCCATAATGGTTAATAATTAATGTAATACCCAATAATAAATATATATTCCAATTTATCCTATTGTCTCTTATTTTATGCATCATAATGATATAAAAGAAATACATAAAATATTATTTAATCTGTGTAGACTGTGATTATGATTCTACGTAGTATATCTACACATGTGCCACGTATATTACAACTCCTATAAATTATTAATTTAATGTTCAGGTGCGTTTCTGATTTCTTTATTATGTGATATGTATAATTGTAAACTTATTTTGAAAACACACAACTTTTTTTCAAATAACACTATTTTACTTTCGAATGCATTGCTATTTGCTCTATTCACTGCAGATGACAGCTGACCATATTATGCAAGTCCTTGCAAACAAACTCCATTTATAGTGGCCTGCTATAATATTGATTATACTAAAACTAAAATCATGTACCGACTACCTACCTACAACATAATATTATGAAGTTAATTGTAAATATCGTTTTTTTGAGGTTTCTTCAACTTAAATAGTTGTTATATCTATGTTTGTCAAAATTGATTTTATATAGTTGCATGAAAAAAAGCTTTAGCATAAAAATCCGATAAAAATTATTAAAATATGGTTCTATTGGTTTTATTCAATTCAAAAATCACAATAACTGGAACAAAATCATGAATATGAACAATACAATTAATTGAATTTGTGCTTGACAAAATTACATTATCTACTAAACATGTATGGCTATATAATAATATATATTATTACTATGCATTTACAGTACGCCAATATCTATGATATAAACAAAAAGTAATTACAATAGTCAATACGATCCTTTTATATAATAAAATTACATCCATTTCAACTCACAACGTAGTTCCATTATTAATTAAACCATAATCTGAATTTAAATTTTCTATACTTATACTTTGTATCATGTTTTAATTAAAGATAGCGTTTGGAAATAACAAATAACAAATCGAACGGAAAAAAATTTAATAATAGCAAATTGTTCACCAATTAGAGAGGACAAAAGGATGCATTTTTTGGAGGGTTAAAAAGTTAATTATAGAGTAGTGATTTTCGTAATTAACAGTATTAAAGTAGAAATAAGTGACTATAATATAATATCCTATTGATTTAGTGTACACCGCACACATAGGACACGTTATCCAACCCTTAGTAAAGTAATATGGTGAAAACATATTATATACCTAAGGCGTTATACATTAACTATTAACAGGCCGTCCAAGTCACTATAAAATCAGTAAAATTGGCCATATTGATAATGTTACAACTATAAGGGAAATTATTTAGGACATGACTGAGGATAGTGGTCTTACTAAAATATGAAATAAATGTGATTTTGAAACTAGAATTTATTTTATTAGAACATTTTCACAAATTTGTATAGAATAATATTAATTACTAAAATGTTCAAATCTTCCTGGCTCCCGTATACATATTCTAAACCCATTATCAGGACCTAGGGGCTAGGAATTATCCTTCCATACTACATAAAGTTAAATAACACAAAAACTATTCATTGAAATTTCGATTTAGCTTTCAACATTTTCAAAAAAATTCATCTGCTTAATAATTTACAGTTAAAAAAGTGTATTGCTTGAAAAATAAGTCGGTATCTCCAGGCATAATCTTTAAATGATATGAGAAATTTAAGTAAATATTTAAAATGATTGGGGATAAGCATGGTTGATGAATCATTTTGTATGACTGTATAGCTTATAATGATTAACTCTCAGTTAACGCTACAGTCCTCGGCGCCTGCATCTATATTAACAATAAGAGTTCAATAGTCTTATTATAATGTGATATAAGTCGTTTGAGTGGATTATGATGTTATTAAAAATATCTTGTATGTTCCCTATTGGAATTTTATTTACAGTAACCTATTATTATTATTATTGTTATAAGAAAATAATAAACACAGCACTTGAAATGTTTTATTTTAAGTTTTCATCCCACGCTTGGAATTCGATGCAAGTCGATTTCGGATAATCACGAAAACTTACAAGTATAACGTCGGTTCCTAAATAATTGACTGTATAAAATGCGTGTGTACTAACAAAAACTGTTTATTCGAATGACAGGTTAGAAGTTTTAATGTACACTGTTTCCATCTGTATTAATGTCATAAATATATGTATTTTGCGTTATATAATATATTATAGACGTATATATAAAGGGTACAAAATAATAAAAACGTCAAAATATTATTGAGCGTATGTAATATAATTTATAACGGAAACGCATAATATTACGACGTCTGGAGTTGTGCAGCGCCTGCGTGTTCGTGTTCGCCGGTTGTTCAATATCATTATTTTAGTTTATTTTCCTCATATTATTGTAGGTAATCGCTATTGTATAGAGGTGGAAACTAAACAGATGCTCGTGAGTGGGGTGGGAAATTTACAACATTACATAACTTCTCAATCCCAATAATATTCGATATCCGAAAATAAACAATCGTTTCACATACTTGTATTATCCTAATAATATTGTCGTGATAGCAGAGTTATACTCGTAAAGCTACACCAAAGTTCGTATAGGTGCCATAGTCAACGTGACTTGAATTTTCTCAAGGAGGGCGTTAATTATAAATATTATACAGTGCATACAAACAATAACTTTGATTTTAATTAAATTAGCAAAACTGTTTGTATGCATTATGTCTGCTACGATAATGAAAATAATAAATTGTAAAATTAAATTAATATTCCTTTAAAGCTTGTAATGATTTTATATGACACGGCTCAATGGGGGTGTCATAACCCCCAAAACACTCCCACCAAGATACGCCACTGATTATACGCCGGATAAATATAGAACTGCAGTGTTCATAAGACTTACATGTATATAGTATACCTGCAACCTGTTAATATCTGAGATGTTGGTCGTGATCTTGCAGCGGTTAAGGTATGTGCATAGATAATTTACGGGAACTCGAATACTTACACAGAACAGGTGCATTAGACGTGAAGATAATAGCATGTTGCGTGTGGAAATAGTTTCGAAGCTAATCTGCCACGTTTCAGGCCGTCGAAATTTCTATCGATCTGCAGACTGCAGTAGTGCAACTGCTGCAGTACAGTGGTGGTTGGAGAGGGTGTCTCTTGTAAACAGTTTTATACCTTAATATTTTTATATACAGTTGCATCATTACTAAAGAGTAATCTATATACGTAGTAGGTACTATATATTTCACAATGCTATAACGAGTGTCGGGCGTAGTTATAATGAATGAGAATTTGTGTTTTTGTTATCTAGTATAGACACAGAATTTAAAATGTTTAAAAAAACAGCTCTCATCAGTGTAAAATTATGTGTTGATATTATGGTATAGGTTGAGCCTATAGGTTTTATACATGTATACATTTCGGCTATCGATTATTTATGTCATCGGTGACAAATGACAATGTACAATAAAATAACGTCACTCCATACTCCGGTGGACTCTGGTCTTATACTATATTTTATTATTTGCGCAATTTATATTTTAAAGGGTAAAATGATGAAATGAATTATGATGGTTTGTATAGACTATAGATGTATAGCCATATAGGTATGACGGCAATTTATACGCGGAAAACAATCGCGTGTATATATATAGCGTAGTATTATATTGATATTAAAACGAGATAATATATTGCGCTGGCGATTAAATATAGTATTAACTACCTACTTAAGTATAACCTACACGTTATAATATTACATGTTATACGACGGGGACCGATAAAATGTTTTACAATATCATAAAACATACTGTTTGATGGGGCATAATGTGTAACATGGATCAGTCGACGCGGAAGAAAAATAGCGGGAAAAAATAGATCTGACGTGAGAGCTCTTGGACGGAACACATCAGAAAAATGCAAAAATGCAACAGTAATAATGTATACAATATTATGTGCATAAAATATATAATATAAATATAATTAAAGGGTGTACAGATTACAAGTGATTCCGAGAGTGATCCGACGAACGTGCGCGACTAGCGACTATGCGCGGAACTCTTAAAGTTTCGTTTACCTGCAATATATTTGATATTATACCTAGGTAATGGTAATTACAAAATAATATATACAATTATAATCTCCCGCGCATCTGCTACAGAATATGTTTGCAGCTGCAGCCATTTTTCCTTTATATTATGAATTATGATATGATATTGTTGTGTACCTCGATGACGGTGAAGTCGATGATGATGATGGCGATGATAATATAATATTATCGTACTGTATGTAATATATATTATATATATATATATACATATATATATATATAGTGACTTTCTCCTGCTCGCTTTCTACGTATACATAATAAATAGGAATTAGTCCGGGAGATGAACACAATTATTATTATATTATTTTATTATCACGAAGAAAAAATACGCGTAGAAGAAAAAAAAAATGTTTCGGAACGCAGTAGCCTGCAGTAGGTATAAATATTAGATAGGTACTGCGCCGGTTTGGAATTGGTCGCGCGCCGTACATATTATACACCCGTTCGGTGTGAAATTTTATTTCTTTGCGTGTTTTTTGGACTCTGGACCGGGGGCGGAATGCAATGAGTGGATGTCGTGCGATAATGATGATGGTACGTCGATATATTGAGCATAATATTATTATAATTTATGGATAGATATGAAAACTCACATAATGTGCGTATCGTATATTAATGTCGTTATACATTATTATTATTATTATTATTATTATTATTTATTTCCCAATGGCGGGTCGCTGAGGGTTATATATTATTAAGTTAAAATATTAGAACATAAAAATCATTTATTACCATCGGCATCGACGACGAGGACCTACGTGATCGAATGCACGTCACATAAATATATAGTCTGTTTAATTTTTTTTTGTTTTCATGTTGCCGTCTGCCGCCGACAAACGATAGTCTACTGTCTATCATCCGTTCCCCCTTCGCGGCGTCTGCGCTTTTAGCGGCGCTTTACCACGAACCAAGGCGAGAGTCTTCGTAAAAAATACGACCAAAAGAAATAACACGTGCGCGTTATAATAATATTGTTATTATATAATTATTATTGTTGTTATTATTATTATGCGCTGGAAAACAAGTATGATATTCACATTGACGGTGGTGCACGCCGTTATTAACCGGTGCACGCCGTCATTAACCAGTGCACCGATGCGATCATCGTTGCTGCAGCACAGTGCATATTATGTCGCACAAAACGTTTGTCATTATATCGAACAGGTACTGTATTACTGTAACAGTACTATATAAATTGCAGTTGTGTGCAATATCCTGTGGAGGAGATTGCACGGCTGTATATACCTATATTATAGGTATTATGGCCTTCTTTCCAATAGTATGAAGGTTCCGGGCGCAATTTGGCCATTGCGAATTACGATCGTTTCCTTTTCTCCAAAACATTATTGTACTACATTTTTGTGTATGTCTAAATCTAATATTATTAGTATGAGTATATAACATTTTATAGTTGTTTATTATTATTATTATATCGTTATTTCAACAGTATTTGATATTTGATTTTTGTATCAAAGTAAAATTACGATTTGCTGTTATAATACGTAATACGTTATTAATAGTGTAACCTATATAGGATCGTCGACAAACAGAAATTATAGAAGTGAGGACCATTCCTTTAACCTATACTTCATAGGTGGTAATTGGTATATACTATACATTACAATAATTGTAAATAGTTTAAGTATGTGCAATGTGCATTGTGCATGCAACCAAATTTTATGATGTGACTATATATGTGAGCGTATGTGTGGGTGTGATGTTAGTGGCATTTGAAAACTTTTAGAGCACGGAATGTTACCTCTTTAAGTTACTAAATGTAGGTAGGCAGGTCGGTAGTATATATAACATACCAATATAAATATTTTTTTATTCCCGACCGTATAATAAGCGAACATTTTTTTTCTATTCAATTTATTGATATATTTAAGATAATTTATAAGTTGTGTACACTGTACAGTGTATAAAGTGTATACAACCTACAATACTTTGTTCTTATAGTTGAATGTGTCCAATGTCCATTGAAATTAATTCTAAAAATATGTTAATGTGAGTTCACCTAAATATATTATAATAAAAATAAATGTTCAATAAGACAAGTAATTTATACGAATCACTAGTAGAATAGGATTATTTAGACTTTATACTCTAAAGCATAGAATATACCTAGTGGATGTTATGGTAAAAAAACTAAACACAGGCACGATTAACTCATCCACTCCACAGAAATACGCCAACACGAATGATAATAAAGTCCATTCAAAACTAAAATAATCCCTTACATCCCTTTTCATCTAAAGGAATAAACTAAATTTATATAAATAATAGAGATAAGATTGTTTCCAAAATGAGTGCGGGCCGCCGGGTTTATTATATAGTTGGATCTTGTACATGCAAACATCATCAAAAAAGTAAAACACTGCTCTATTCGAGAGGTTAGAGTAAAATAAATTGTGTATATTGTATACCATTAAGTTTGATAGAATTGAAATGCAAGTAGTTACTGAGTTTGATATAGTTATATAAACTGTCGAAAAGAATAATACAAAATAATGTTTATCATATAAAAGTTGAACGAATTTCTTGGGTTGCCTTCGGTAGAGTTGGGTTTGTGTTCAAAACTCGATATTTGTATTGAACTATTTAGGGTTGATTTATGTGTAAACAATACCCTTAAATTCCAAATGAAAAAATTAACTATAAAACAATTATCAATTAATTTACCATATTTTTTTTTACTGAAGCATACAGTGATCGTGATGAATGATGTTGGTAATAATTTAAATTCTAATAAAAACAAAATTATTCTTTCACAGTTCAGGTCAGAGTTTCGTTTACGATATAAATACCTATTATAATGATTAGCCATTTGACAATAAATGCATCGGCAATCGACATACAGCAACTTATAGAAAATTTATTGTTGTATTTTTATTGTTGATCAAAGTTTAGTAGTATTACAAGAACATATTTTATTGATTTGAAAAAAAAAAATAAAACTTATAAGATTAAAAAAAATAACTACTACCTACATAACTATGTACGAGTATCATTATATTATCAAAGTAACATATTATTAATCAATAATCAGTAATCACCAATAAGAATGGACATATAAATATTATTTAATCATGAAGAAACATAATAGTTTATAGTATCATTGAAATTATATACATTTTGTATTTTCACGTTTTAATTAATATTTTATTTTGATGTGGGTGTAAAATGTAAATACTGATCCGACATCGTAATATTATACACTCATATTAGCTGAATATAAATACATAATACTTTATACATTATACTACTTATTAGTTATTAGTGTTATTCCTAACTTCTTATATAACATTTTTAATATTACCTTGGTCCTTGATCGTTAACTAGGTTAAATATAAATATTATGTTATAGATTACATTATCGGTCATTATAATAATAATAATTATTAATTAGCCATTAATATTATTAGCTATTACATTTAAAACCTATAACGGTTAAGTAAATGCAAAGTAAGAAGAAAAGCAATCTTCTTCTTTCTTTTCGCCCTTCCCTCGAAATTATAAGTAAGGAAAAAAATTTTAATTACTATATGAAAATAACAGGATTAAGGTATATTTGATGTCGGTAAATTGTGTAGAAAATAAGAATTTGGCTTTTAAAAAATATCACTTAGTTGAAGAAAAACAATCACATTTAACACTTAAGTTCTTTACCAATTTTTTATATTACCTATCTAAATCAAATAGATTATATTATCTATATAATATTTTAATTAGTGCTCGAATTGGTAAATTGAAAGAATGGGAACGCAAATAGAAATTAAAAAAACATGGTTCCAACTGAACATTTATTTTACACTAACCCGCGGTTGACTTTTCTCCCCACACCCCCTTAACCGCTACCATCATATTTTAAAATAAATAACTCCTAATGTTTATTATTTTTAACTAAGTGTCATTATGTTTACATTTTTAATCACTTTAAAATTTTAACTTTTTTGAGAAATTAGACAGTGATTTAATTTCATAAATATTTTATTCTATAACACATAATAATATTACTATTACTCTTGTGGTAAAACCAATTTTATAAATTGTGTACTTATCAATCGAAAAAAAATATCTCATATATATCTCTTGTGTATCATAATTCATTGTAAAAATTGAATTTGCATATTCAAATTTAAATTAGATAAGAATGTTTGTATTAAACCTTACGAATGATCATTGTCATTTATATTTTATACTTCGTACCCGTGAGTTTTTTTAGAAAAATGTAGTATGAGAACGCTAATTAAAATCAAATGCTAGTACCTATAGGAGGTAAGTTCCAATGCGTTCCCGCCCAAATCGAGCACTGATTTTAATATGAAAAAGTATAAGTTATAATAAAATAAATTCATGATTATGATAAAGTCTTTTTAATGAAATAATCTATTCACTATAAATTTGAGTTGGTAATTAGATACTAATTAACCATAAGTTATTAATATAATACAGCATACACATATAATATAATGTAAATGCATGTAAGACATGAGGAATATAAATAATACCTAGTTTATAAGTAATTAGCAATAGTTATTTAACTTGATTTAAAAATAGATATTATAATATTATGTTTACATAAAAAATTCATATATACTGTTATGATATTTAATTAAAAATTAATTAACAGTCTTAACTTATAATCGAATATCAGGAAATCTAAAATCAGTTGAATTAGTTCTGAATACTTCGAAACATCACATAGTTGCATAATATAATATAGGTATTACCACTATTACCAGCAATTAGTCAATAATAATTTTAAAGTACCTACATAGTAAGAATATTAGGTATTGAAAAGTATAATAATTTACCAGTTACCTTGTTATATTTTAATTTTGTATTATCTGTATTCAATGCAAAAAAAAATCATTACCCAATACCCATATGTACCTAGTTTAAAACTATTAATTTAATTTGATCAAATTACATGTTTTATCATCGTGAATAAAATAACTACATAATTATAATAAAACTATTAATAGTTTCACTGTCAAGTGGATTATTTTTGATTAAATTAGAATGAGAAAATAACATTAAAAAAGCAATTAATTTGTCAGGTCAATGTTTGAAACTGTATTATTATTGAATTATCAATATGACCATTATTAACATTTTTATAATTACATTACCTGTCGTACGTATATCGTTATATATTTATCGTGTACTCATTAAAATTTTTCGACAATGGATACTGTTGGAGTATGAAATATAATGTTATTCATTATTATATTAGTTTGAGAAGTCAATAATTACAAACAAATCTAATAAATAAATATGAAAAAACAAGATATATAAAAAAACATAAAAATTGAAATAGCATATAAATTAACAAAATGTAAATATTTTAATGTAGTTAATGGTCTTTGCTGCTGAAGTTGTGACTCGGATCTATGAAAAAACAAAAAAAATATGTTATAGCTAACAAAATGTTTAACTTTTTCAATAATATCAATGTTAAAATATCATTCTGTCGAAATAATACTATATAGGTACTCATTCAAATTTAGAAATAACAATTTAGTAATTATTATAAGTGTTAATAGAATAATTCATTATTTTTATTTTTGATGTTTTCTCTTTTAAATTATTTGTTGTTCAAAATTTGCTCACCTTATGTATCGAACAATTTCTACTTCATAATGTATTTCTTAACATAATAACGTGTGTCATTGTTCGTATGTGATAATTTAATATTACATTAAAATTTTGTTTTATCTATGTACTAGTTAGGTACACAACAATGCTTTTATAATAATGATACATCGATACAGTTTTATAGAAAACTTTAAAATAATATTTAATTACCGAAGTAGAGTATCTCTACAAGGTAACTTAATCATATTATATACCAAATTATTTTATTTTTAGAATCTTATCAATTATTGTAAATTTGAAATAGACCCCCCCCCACTTATGTATAACTTATATTATGTTGGTGAATTAACAATATGGGAACGGGTGGCAGTATTGTGAATGTGATAAACAATTCCCACCCGTTCCTGGCTTTTGAACGGGGGAAAATAAAAGTACCTCTACATAATATTATAATAATATAACTACTATTAGCTACTATTACTATAATAATATGTGCCTATTATCTACTGTTAATATTAAGTTGAATGTTGAACATGCACATACTATTATCATTACCTACCTAAGGTAATAATGATTAATATAAAATAGGTAATGAAAGATAATGAAACTTTGTTGATAATTGATATCAACATAAAACATTAATATGTAAAACTTTATTAACATATTGTGTATTTCTATAACTGTATATATAATAGATAACTTATCATAGTTTTACATTTAGGCATTTTAAATTAAGTACCTTATTTTTTAAATTTTTTTTTGAATTCAAATTGACAGTGACGGACTATGGCCGAGTGATATCCAGATTTTTCCCGGTGGGCCGCGGCAGGTAGTGGGTTGCTCATTCAAATAATAATTAGAGGCATATTAGCATAGAACTTAGTACTAATATTAGGTTTTAACTTTTAAGGCTATAAAGCTATAAGGCTATTAGGATATTATGATTAAGCTTATCAGTTATCAGCATATAGCTTAAGGCAGTTAGTAGAGAGAAGTATGTTAAATAATATTGATGTTGAAGACATTATTGACTTTGTTAAAAATGAATGTGATCTGTTAGATAAAGTAATTGTAAACAGTTATATATATTTTTCATTGAATTTATATTATTGTATTCGATTTAAAATAGTATTCCCTGGCCGACTTTTTTTCGTAGGAAGGTTCACTTTGAAAATCTAAATGATTTTTGTATAATCATTAATAAGCTTAAGCGATATTAGAATTGAGTTTAGCTGAAAGTCTTTTTTGAGGGAAAATCAGCCCACTGACGACACGGGGGGTGCATAAAATATCCGAAAATATTTCATCAATATCGTATTTTAATGGAAAAATCTTTAGATAAGACGTATTTAATCCGAAAAATAATTCACCAGAACCGTATTACAGTCAAATAATTATAGTTACATCAAAAATAAAACAATAGAAAATATTTTATCCGTATGTTTAGCCATACATTTTTATAATATTAGGACACCGTGTTCATTTTAACAGATTAGTTCATAGTTTCTTCTATCATTTTATACTTTTACAGTTTTACAGTTTCCACTAGGTTGTGCATAGAATTTAATCACAGATTATAAAAAGCTAAATTGATTACTGTGTACGTTGCGGTAAAATAAAGAATGTTCAAATTACTTTTCTAATAAATATGTCCTGTAACATGACCATAAATGTCATGACTACCATGTGCTGAAGATGTTCAATATAATTACAAGAAACGTACAATGTGTACCTATGTCTAGGACGCTAGGTACTACTGTAATGTACTAGTCACTTTACTCACTAGTGTAATATATTGTAATCGCCAATCGGTGAGCTATTTTAACTGTCGATATCCGTATTAGCATTTAGCATACCTTTTGGCTGTTGATATTTTAACAAAATATAAAGATTATCAAGAATATATATTATTATTGTGTATATCCGTATATAAGTACGATACCTATTCCGTATATAGTAAACATAAACATTTTTAATACCAAAAACACACAATCAACCATAAATAACAATAACAATAAAAATCCATAGTTGAATATACTACCTACGTCAATTAAAACAATTAATCTTTAAATATCTCACTTTCAATCATTTATAGATAATATTTTATATAAAATTAAGTAAGCCTATTGATAAGTTATAACTTATAACATTAAACTAATAAGATAAAAGGGTCAATAATTGTGACATATAAATCAATAATAATCAAATATATTCTTATAAATTATAATTTAATCATTCAAATATATTGCATTTTTTAAAAATGTTTTGTTTGATATTTTATAAATGTAAAATAGAATAATATATAATGTGATCAATTCTGTTGAAAGTTCTATTTGTATGCGTATTTTCGTTCCACACTAATTTATTACCTACTAGCTATATTAAAATAATAAAATCTTAAGAGTTGTTCAAAAGTTTGCATTATTTTATCTAGGTACCTACCATAGTTATGTTAAGACTTAAGATTAATATAAAGTTTTATAAATACACAAGAATTAGGTACACATCCAACTATTCTGGGAATGAGAGCTAGCAATATTTGAGTTCTTTATGTTTTAGTGGTTTTCGAATAAAAATAATCAATATGTTAATATTAATATGAATATTAATATGTCTTATTTTAATTTTACTTGGGTTAGTGGGTACCTCGCTGAGGGAATTTTCGATAAAATTCGGCAAAATTATTTTTATTGCTGTAATTTAAAAACTAGTGGAAACTTGAAATTTTTACCAAATATTTATGGCATCATTAACATTTTTTAGATGTGACATAATTTTCAAAAAATTGCCTCTTCTTGCTATTTATAGATATTTGAATTGTTTTGACTTTATTAGTCTTTTTTCGGTTGCAAAAGCTGTATTGGTTTATTTTTGTCTGTAGGCCAAATCGCTTGAAATTTGAATACAAGATTACTCATAAGTTGATCTTACAGAATCTTAAAACATTGAAATACAAGGGCACAATTTTTATCATTCAAGTTATAAGTTCTTATTTTGATAAAATAGCATACCTACCTATTTAAACGAAAAATAACTATTTTATTTATTACGTTGTAATTTAAAAAAATATAAATCGTAGGTAGGGACTTGAAACTTTTCACCATTATACCATTATATATACAACTATTTTCTATACACAATACAATTTTCAAAATATAGATTCAATTTTCAAGCTGCCCCGAAAGTTAGTTGGTGAACTTACTATTATTTTGTTTTAACTTGACCTCGTATAATTGTCATTATTTAATAAATAACAATCAGAAGAGTTTTCAATGTTGTTTACAAAATGATCATTGTGAAAATGTATACTTCAAGAGTTCAAGATTTAAGTATATATTTACTCCGCAGAAATAAACATAATAATATGCATAGGTATGTATACATATTATATTATTGTGCACTATATATTATGCATTTCTGACAGTCCTGATGTCCTGATGTCCTATACACATTATGATTTATTTTTTAATGGTCCCATACAATAGCGTAATTTTTTTTATTTAATGATCAGATACATCATATACGCTTATATAAACAGTAGATTGTTAGCTCAATGATGATATTATATTGTAAGTGTAAAAAGTATTCGTAGAAAACGTACACTTAAATGTGCATTTGTTTGTTTTAGCTAAATCCAATTAAATAGAGCTAGGTGGATAGATTGTTTGTCCATCATAAACCATAATATTATTATGTTACGATAATATGTTGGTGCCTCGTGCAGTCGTGCCTAAATGTATTTGTATTATGTTGGTATAAAAATTAAAAATAAACTGTTTTTTCAACTAAAATGAACAAAATTCTAACAACCAAATAATATGAGAATTATACCTATAGTTTGTTACTGTTTTAGATGTTTTTATTTTATTCTAGTAAAAAAATAATAACTAAGAATTAGTTTAATATTTTAAACTTATGACTTAAGTATAGGTGTCTTGTGTTCTTGTTATTGTGTTACCTAGTCATAGAGTAACACATAACAAGTATTTACCGAGATGAATTTTCGAAAAATATTTTAATTAATGTAACTCCTAATTGCGGCCTATAGTGAACTAATATCATATTAAGAAATAAGTAAGTGTAACTCCATGCAAAAATTCTATGAATTGGTATGAATTAATATGTAATACAAATACCCACTTTGATTTTCATTCTGCACTTTTGCAACAATTTTAATGGTTTCTTCCGTTGCATCTTAATTCCTAGGTAATGTCTAATATTTGTTTTTGGACATCTTCCAACGTCGCATTCAAAAAAATTAGATTCGAGCCGGAGCAAATTTATGTTTTACTTAACACTAGATGTAATTGGATGTAAAAAAAACATATTTTTCGCACATCATTTTTTTTTCATACAGGCGCCAAAACACAAAAGTAGATACCTGTGTTGAATTATTAAGCTATTTTATTTTATAACATTTCGGTTGCTTATATCGGTACCAGTGCCAAAACATCCCACTGAAAAACCCCTATGAGGTATAAATTCAACATCGTTTCTCGCTGGTATTTCGTATAGATTTGTTGTCCCACCCGTCGACGGTTGATCTTGCCAGAAGAACTTGCGTCTGAAAAAAATAGTATTACTTTTTTTTATAACATCGACATAATTTATGGGTACCTACGTATCACATAATATGTATTATAATAATGAGGAGGCACTGACACGGTTGACCTACAAAACACCATAAACGGTTATCACCGGTTTATCGGCAGTGGTTTAAAAATAGAAATACCTTTTACAATAATAACAATCAGAGTAATAATAGCTCATTATCTAGAATAAATTATTGCGGTTATACGCTCGCTGATAATGTATTAAATATTAATGTACAATTCGGATGTAAAATGGTATAGTTGTGTATTGTGCATAAAAATAACACAGCACATTTTATGGATGCTGACCGTTATTAAAAACAAACATTTGCGTGGAAACGAGGCCGCCTAAACATCGTTATTCAACCAACGAAAATGACCATATTTCTAACGGAAACTGTTAACCATATGGAACAACCCTAGGTCCAAAATATCCTGGTAATAAAACATGCATTGAGTATTGGATACGTTCTAAATATTGTTCAGTACCTATTTGCGTTACAAATCATCAGTTAAAATAAGATTGAACGACCATTATAGCTATATTTAGTAGGTTTCTTACGATAGTTGACCATATTATATTTCTTGGTTAAAACGGAAAAAAAAAGAATAAAACATGATAAATCATAATAATAGTAATAATAATTAATAATATGACAAAAATAATGGATTATAACATAGCGAGTGCATCTATTGCATGCATTACAAATTACAATATTATTATTGTATAATAATATAATTTGGTCACTCCTAATAAACAAATGTGATGCAACAAATCTCACCAGTGAACGAGACGCAATAGAAATCGTCATTCAGATGACGCACACAACTTCGGCCATTCAAAACAGTTTAAATTAATTTGACTATTGTAAATTACATAGGCTCATCAGTCATCGTTGCTATGTTTTAATTAATGAAACAATTTGGTATAACTAACATACATTTTGACGAATATTGTTACGACAAACTCGTGAACAGCTGTATTCTAATATTACAATAATAAAGTGATATAGTCATAGGCGGATCTTCGATATAGCCTAACAAAGGGAGGTTAATATTCGTACAGTATCTATTATCTATACATAATACAAGTATACTGGATAATTACAGGTATATGATCAGATGATCGTAGTGAGAATAAAATAAATTTATAGGTAATATTATTATGTTTTAAATATTTTAGATATTACAATACGTTGAAGTACTTAAAATACTAAATCTCATATTATAATCTTAAATTTAGATATTCAATAATATTTTACCATAATTTCCATTAAACATTCTATAGATTGGTGTTTCTCAAATACCTATATAAGATAAATTCGTATAGGGACGTTATTGTTTCAAAACATTGTATTATGTATTAATCATTAATGTTTCAAACTATTGAATGTTTAACGTACCTATAATGAATTATCCGACACGATAAATTAATAGTCCACGAGAATAAATAAAAATGCTATCCTTATGATAAAATATTTACATAATGTACTCATTATAGCATATTATGTTTTAACAATGCCATTTGTCAGTGTTTCTAAAAAGGAATTGGTAAAATATTTAAGTTAGGTATAGTACTTGTAAGGTAATGTTGAATTGTGTAAGTGGTACATCAGGCTATAAATTCGATCGTTATGTGTGTGTATAAATATGTATATAATTTGGTCATTCATTTTAGGGTCGTAAGTAAGTCAATGAAAGTAGGACATATTTGTTTACTGACCTCGCAATAATAAAAACGCACTAAATTTATTGTAGGGAATACATATTTGATATGAACATAAATTCCGCATTTTCCTGCAAGGACATAATTGTATGTTGGATAACAATGCTAAACATGTTTGACTTATTACCTGGAAATATAGGTATTTAATTCAATCCAATGTAGTATAAAAATGAACAGTAACACTAATAATATATAATGATAACCTGGTGCTCCAGAATATATAAAACTTGTGAATACTAAATAATCAAACGGTAATTGCCAATATTGGTAGTATGAAATAACATCTGATTAAACTGGTGAAATTTGAAAATGTATTTGTGTATATTTACAGTGTTTGATTGGTCTGAACGTTTTTATTGGCGATGTCTGTCTTAAATATTTAAATGTATAATATATATTTTAACTGCACGAATCAATCGATTTATGCTCGTTTATATTACGTCACTATCCATACATTAACCAAACATACGCATATATGATATAAATATAATATGGTATTATAGTATATAAATTATCTATATAAACTTAATAATAACTTATCATTAAGCTGATATAGATTATCTTATCTTGTAAAGTTGACAATTTAAATATGTGAGCTTAAACAAACAAAAAATAAAGTAAATAATATATTGTGTCCATATTTTCGAATGTTCTCAAAATGGTCTTAAGATCAAATCCGGTAATTAAACCTTATATAATGGTTCTGGACATATGAATATATGATTGAAATTGAGCAAGCTGCAAGTAACACCACACTTTGATATTTAATCTAAATAATTTGACCGAAATGGAGTTATACGAATTAACTTAAAATATGCATAATCACGATTAATAAAAGCTCTGGTCTCTGGGAATTCTTATTTTATAAAGAAACAACAAACGAAAAATTCATATTTGGTTAAAAAAATTATCAAGCAGTAACATTTTTCCTGTTTATTATCCAAGCACTCTCGACTTACGTGACTTGACCAGTCCTTGCAGATCGCTATTGTGGAGACCATTTTTCAAAAATTGAATATTGTAAAAAACAAAACGAAGATTTAAGCAGTGTAAAACAAGAGAGACTGGATTCTATGCTCAACATTTTGCAATTTAAGTCAATCATGATGGTCATCAAAATTGGAGTTCAAAATATTAAAACAAAATATAAGACTACGTTAACAATTATAAAAAGTAAATGTACATTAGTTTAATTATTTTTTATGTTAAATGTTTATCTAGATGTTTATTAAATTATATTGTATATTATAGTGAAAATATTAAATTAAATTAAAATAAAATAAAAATGTTTCTTGTATAAAACATTTAATTTGTATGCAATAAAGGTTTAGGGAAAACAATTTAAGGAATGGATACACTGATACACAAATGTTGTACTTGCACTTCATCCTACAAATGTTTGGCCTTGCGCCCAAGCATATTACAATAAATTATATATTGTTGAATATTAGCTTCACTGATATCGGACTGAATTGAATTTACATAATAATACAACTATATACTTAGAATACAATATCAAAAGAAAAATAATTTTCAGGATATATAACAAATTGTCTATTATATATTATATTTTATTCTGTATTAAACTGAGCAGTTTTTTTTCTTTATTCGAGTTTTCTATCCTGTTTTATTAATGAATGTCAGAATGTGACTGGTCAAAAAGTTTCCTTTGTTAAGAAAAACTGCAAAAAAGAACGATAAATAGGTTGAATCTATGGTAACCCGTTCGTTTTTGAGATTTGAGTTTTGTGGGTACAAATACAGAATACAAAGTTTTTAATTTAAAAATAATATGTTATTTTGAGTTTACCTGATTACATTGTAAAGCTTTTAGCTTACATAACCATAAATTCTTAATGTTAGATTTTACTTAATTCAATCCGTTCCAATTGATGCCATTTAGTGGTTATGCAACTAGGAAGTTAACAATGTTCCCTTTATAAAAAAAATACAAAAATATGGGGTGTAAATGTGAAATGATCTCTTCGGTAATTGCTATGCCCTGGATGTGGTGATTCTGGCATACTGCATTGTGTATTATTTATGTAGTAATTATTTTGCAATTTGTAGTTATTTATGTAATAAAATTATTTTATAATGATAAGTTATTGATAACGTATAATATAAGAGACTTATTTTACAGTATTTTAAATTTTTCTATACAAAACATTGCACATTTATAAGTTATACTTACGTAGTATTGTTGTCAGTTGAAGATTGAAACCTTTACATATTAAATTTATTATTTTCGATTTCATTTTTACATTTTTTTACATTAATAAAATGAACGGTATATAATGCAATATGTATATGGTATGTATTTTGTGCGTCTTGTGAATATTTATATAGGAAATGTATATATTTGTATGAATAGAACATATCTACTTAGGTTAAAAATTTAGGATAAAAGTAATAAGTATTTAAGTTTCTGTAGTAAATGTCACATCGTACGACATGAATTTTAAATAGTTATATAATATACATTTATTTATTTATTTATTCGTATGGCTTAACAAATCATTTACAGCAAAATTAACAATAAAATAATAAAATAATAATATACATAATGTTCATAGAGTAACAAAAAAACATAAATACGTTAGTACCTACCTATTTTTCGATTTTCCTTTTTTTATAATTTAGGTTAATAATTATTGAAATCCGTCTAGTTAATATGTGGCAAAATAAATTGTTCTAATAATAGTAGTACTTCAGTACTTGTTATTTAGTAATTATTTCTTATATAAGCCACTCATTGGCATTACTGCAGGTAATTATTATTTTAGTGAATGTGTAAATTCCTATTATCAATAATTTTTTAATTTTAAGATTTTGTTTTCTGTAATACGTAAATCTAAAATTAATATTCCCAAAAATAGGTTATAATAATTATAATATTACACACATGAATATAATATTTTGTTGTGCCTAATTTCAATTTGTATTAAAATAAGACGCAGTTTATAACTCTGTTACGGCATGTTTGGTAAATACCCATTAAAGAAACTGCAGAGTAAAAGCGTGACTACGCAGTTATAGGCACCTACCTACGGGTTTAAAACCAGGCATTCAGAGTTCAGACGTCACTTATTTTAAATATTTCGACTGTAACTCTTCCATTGATGTATACTGTATTGAATCTCTAGTACTAAAAAATTATATTGAATTATCTTTCAGGTTATTTTTAATGCACTTATTGAATAAAAGGATTTAATTTAATTTACTTTGGTACCTATACCGTATAAAATGTTTCTAATACGGCCCGATGGGCGATGGTTGTATATTAAGTATTAACGTATGAAACAATTGAAAAATAACCTAAGATTTCTAAAAGTGATCATAAACGAATAGGTTCTAAAGTCAATAACATTACATCATTGTAAAATCAATTGCTTCACTTAAGTTATAAATAGAAAAATATTCACGTTGTACAGTAAATGCAATGCATATGTAATGCAAGCAGGCACAGTTTAACAATTTACATTCGAAGTCAAATACTACTATATACCTATTTTATATATTATTTAAATGTTAAACCAATATTATTGAATATTTTGTAGTCATTTAATTCGATTTACTTGGTTATTACCACGAGCTATGATTTATACCACCAAAATATTTATTAAGAAATTTATGAAATTATTTTTTGATGCGTTCTGTTAATTTTTTCAATTTTTCCTTATTTTCTATATTATTTTGATGTATACTTTTTAATTTTGTGATACTTTATGCTTTTGACCGTTACAAATCAATAAAATATGTGAAGAAGGTGAGTAAACTTTTCAAGCAGTTAGTTATTTAATTTTGGGATTCTAAAGGAGTATACGCATTAAAGAATAGTTTTTTTATAGAGTATTTGCGATATTTTGTGATGTACTAAAATATTTTTTACATAATATAATATCCGTCTTAAAAACTAATCAAATTAGTTAAATATAGAAAGGCAATAGTATTTACATAATATAAAATACATGTATAATTTATGATTTTTGAACATACTACATACACAAGTAACATATATTAAAAGTACATAAAAAAAATTACATATTTTATTAGTTTTCATTTTTGAACCTTAAGTTCCTATTTAAATAACCATGTTATAAAGTTTTGGAAAAAGAAATGCGAAGGTGTACGCACTTAACATAATATGGCTACCAGTTAGGTACCGTTACACAACCATTAGTGTTTACTGCACACCCCCCCCCCCCCCCCCCCCGGTTCCCATAGTCCCATTCATCTACGCATCATAATATAATATATTTTAGGTGGTAGGATATTTATGTTTACGTCTCAGCTATAATCTGCTCTCTTCCAAGGCCGCCAATAGAAATATATTTTCACGAGGGGGACCAACAAAAAATATTTTATCTATTGAATATTTTATTTTCTGAATCCGTGATTTAAATAATTGAGTATTCGTACAAAGTATATCATCTAAAGCAAGGGGGCACGGTCCCATGGCTCCCCTTCCTTAACAGTCAGTTTTACTCTCTTCCCTTTCCCATCTACTTTCCCTCAAATCGTTCCCTCTTTTCATGATCCATCTCGAGAAAGCCCCGTCATGCAACTTCCACAGTTTATCCACTTTAACTCCCCCCTCTGACTTCAGACTCCTACTTTGTTTTAAATTTTCGTTCCCCGTGTCATTTCATATCTTATACATTTTATCAATAAAGGCTGGCTTTCTAATTTAAATAGTTAACTATCCTTCTTTTTAATTTTTTTTTTTTTTTGTTTATTTATTCTATATTGTAATCTATTCTGTGGTTCTAAATGTTCTAATATTTGTAATTGTCGTACTAGAATAATTATTTTTTTTTAAATAGAATCATATAAAAATAAAAATAAAGTTGAAAGCTGTCTTTCTCAATTCACGATTCAACCACGAGGACAGTAACATGTAGTTAATTTGATTTCTTATGAAAAAAACCAAATTGAAATAATATAATACATACAATATTTTATAAAAAAAATTAACTTACAAGTTACGTGATATGATTTTCTACATTTTTAATATTGTATAGTGATAGTTTTACCGCTGTTTTATACATTTTGATTTCAACAACGCCATTCACCTTGTATTCGGTAATATAAATATTTCTATTTCTCACGTTTTAGGATAATTTTCATTTTTGTATTTCTACATTTAAGTGTGGCATTATTTTTCCGTTGTGACTGTCGGACTGCATAATATATTGCTTCGAGAAGATCCTTTATAATCCATTTAGATTAACAATAATACAATTGTCGTTTAGCCCGTCTAGGGTATAAAATAAACGCCGTATAATGTACTTCATGCGTAGTGCAGGACAGGTGTACAAATTATGCAGAAAGAAACTTATAAAACCCGCACCACTTATTATTAAAAGATTGTCTAGTGATTTGGCAAGACTGACATTTCCGTATTAACCTGACAATAGAAGTTTGTGGAACAATTAAACGAATTTTACGTTTTAAAAATATTTTTTTCGTTTGGAATAATTTAAGAAGAATACAAAAATGTAATATTATAATATTTATTTTGACATACGGTGGAGCAATTAGAGTTCAAATCTTGGGGTGCTACAAATATGTAACACTTACGGAGCCACCCGACATTAGACATTGCCAATCTTTTATTTTAACTACACCTAGATTTTATGATATTCACATAATATTGTAAAAAAAAAAACTATTAAATATCTATTTTATCTTTGATAATAAATTGTATTTTATATAAAATTGTTGATTTTTAGTTTAATTTAATTTATTTTATAAATAAAACTTTCTGCGTCTATATCAGCAAATAATATGTTTTATTTTTTTGTTTTGGTTGAAATGTCATCCGCCAAATCTCTTTTGATGTTTGGATTTTATGATACTTGGGTCGGTGAAACATTGCTGTTTCTTGGTTATTCTTTTCTCTATTCACATCGTTGAAAAACTACGTTCACGTGTTGCTGATCTCCCGGGGACAGGTAATGCAGCTCAACACAATACTAAATACTATTAATATTACTTATAATATACGATTGGAATGTAAGATCAGAAAAACAGGAGCTTGGGGTTCTCAAACTTAAGTTGGTAGAAGTTTCAGCAGGGGCGGTATAAGCCAAACGGTCTGGAAAAATGATACACCGTCTGCTCGAGGGGTTGTTGTTGTCGTACCGGCAGACTACAGTAGTAGTTTTTTTTTTTTGATTTCGTCTGGGAACACACGCTGCTGAACACTGCAGTAGTCGTGGTAAGTATAATACTATTATTATGTCTCAATGTCTAAACACGCGTATTTCTTCCACCGGGATTTTGCGGTCGCAAAGTCGCCGTCGTTGGTATTATTACAATAGCGGGCAAGACAAATGGAAGAATAATATTATAATTTTAATGTGCACCAATAAAACGAGCTTTCGCTTATTTATAGAGGACGGGGCGTCGACGTCGTGGTGTTAATATTAATATAGATGGTACTACAGAGCTGTACACAGTGTATTGTATAGTATATATTTTTCCACTTCGGTGCCTACTGGCTACTACTACTACTACAATAATTGTACACTACTGTCTTCAATTCGCGACGCCGTCCGCTGTCGACTTCAACCGTTCGCTATAATATACCACACCTTCACAATATATTAATCATCGTCCGACTGCGTTCTACAACACGTACATATAAATTATACATTATTATTAGGTATATATTTACGCACTAAACAGTGTCCGAAATTAGACGGGCCGCGAGAGACGCGACACTGCAGCAGGTATTAGGAAGGAAAAGCGACTGCCTATTGAACTAGCCGCGGAACATATTATTATAATATGTTGTACATGCGATCTAAACTTGGCGTTGCCGACGTGTAGGTATATATATAGATCGCTCGCGAAACGTACACAATACGTTTACGTCTGCACTGCCATTACTCTGTGGTCTGCACAGTCCGTACAGAATATTATTATTATTTATTACGTTATTACTTATTATTATTATTATTATTATTATTATTGTACGCATTTCTACACCGTAAGATAATACGTACACATTGCTCGTCTTCCGAGCGACAAACGAAGCGCTTGAGTGAGAACCGAGAATGACGATGCAGCCGCTGGTCATAGGAGAGCGACAATGACAGTGACAAGGTGTTGGCCGGGTGGTGGTGGTGGTGCGTAGGGGGATGGACCACGACGGGGGTCACCGCGCGAGACGTCTGAAGAGCCACGGGCTAAGGCATATAATAATAATAATAATAATAATAATAATAATAATGATATGGTTTACGGGACGGTGAGTAATGTTGTTTACTGTTTTCTCACGATGGTTAGCGGCGCAAGGTCAACAGGATGTTTATTTTTAGAACAATCTCATTTTTGCTCTCTACAGCCTACACTTATGCCGTCCGTTCGCGTCATAACGGATAATGTTGATATGGACGACGAGCGACGATGCGATGGTATGCCGTACGCCCGGGACCCGTTTTAACGTCTAAATTATAATATAAATACACATGAGCCAATTGCATTCAAAAATTGATTAATTTCATGGTTCAATAACATTTAAAGGACCAATCGTCGGCCACCATGTCATGTTTTAAAGGAACATTAGAGCACTAGTGATTTGTTAAATGTTTATTAATTATTGTTCAATCAACCCGGCACAGGTGTATACAAATAATAAATAATAATTAATGAGAAGGTATGTGCGTTATACTATTATATAATGTATTTTCAGTCGTGTACACCAGGAGTTGGATCTGATCTGATTCATTTTCGGTCATCGACGACGTGGCTAGTGGTGACCACGTAGTGATGGTAACCAACGATTTCCAAGGGTGGTTTTGGGTAATTACTAATTATAATAATAATATTATGGTCATAAATTATAATATTAAACACTTATTAATATATTATTTTAAAACGACAAACAGGTGCTTCCATCTGCTGTTGGGAATGAGATTTTATGTGTATAACTATTGTCCGGCAAGGCGGCGCCGTCTATATGCACCAGAGAAAAACAATTATATACATTTATTTCAACGTTATTGTATTTTAGTATTGATTTTTCATAAAGTTTTTGGGAACACGAATTTACTTAAACAACATTTCTAAACTGTTTAATTATACTTTTCTAAAAGTAACATTCTACTAATTTAATTTATAACAATAAGTTCAATACGGTAACTACTGTACATTGTTAATACGAACTATGAATCAAAACGGAAAACGTTTTATTATTGAACGTCACATTTTGCGCGAAGTAATTTACCATATTAGCCAGATTTGTGTACGAATTTTTTTTTCTGCCGTCTATACTTTCATTATACTTACGAATTACTATCGTCTATAATAGCTCACTTTCGATTGAATTCGTCATTGAACCGTGAAAACCATAAATATAAAATAAGTAACTTTGCTTACCTAGAAGATTTAAAAATATATGTAGTTCAATTATACAGCACGTCACGATACAGTACAGGAGCCAATTCCATTCTAAATTCGAAAGATATCGTAAACAATAGTGGGTTAAGATTAGCCATAGAAGTGCTTCGTAGTAGCTTAAACATATAGAGTAGGTATCTACGTTTTACTACATAGCTGATGACTGATGAGTCAATTCAAATTTATACCCACTTAAAATATTAGAAACAATGTAGGTGCCAAGACTAATGAGCTCTAACAATGAAAAACAAAAATAAAAATAATAACGAATCAATTATGTTTACGAAAGTTCTTTGAATACGTATCTGAACTAATTAATTTGAGGATAAATCAACTTTTTTGGGAGAGCAACACACACGGCATAAACACAGATCTCAATTATCTTATAAAATAGCATACATCACCTAAAATACTCAAAAGACATCTGAAATGAATACCCGCAGAAAGTATAGATAGGCACTAGGCACACGAGTTTCATCTAGGAGTTTGAATATGAAAAATATTTGAAAACAGCTATGAAAGGATTCTACTGAGTGTCTGTTTGTTGACGATTCTTTGTGTATTTTAACAACTTCATGAATATGTTTGAAATTATTACAACCATTTGAAAATATAATAGCAGATGAACCAAATGCGTTGAAAAATGGACAGTGTAAAGCGTTGAGCTCATTATTAACACACATAAAAAAAATTTGAAAAAAAGTCTTAAAATTAAAATTCAATAGTTTAAATATTTTGAAGTTGCTATTGAGTGTAGACAATGATAATTTAAGTACCTGTGTAAGTAAAATTATGAGTTCCTATAGTTAATACTTTTTGAACAACAACAAAACAACTTTTGTTATTTTATGTAAAATATCCATTTTATAAGAATTTTAACTTCAAATGTTCATAAACAATTCTTGAGGATTTACTCTTAATTTTTGTTTCCAATAATTTAAGCAAACACCATCTTGATAAAATAAAAATCATTACAAAAATATTGTTTATTTTGAAATACAATTTTGAATTACATTATTTCAATTTTCTTCTTTTTTAAAATTTCTTTTTATTTTCTTTATTATTATTATTTTCAAATATTTTTTTTTTTAGTTCAACTATTATTTTAATTTTAACTAACACAAATAATGAGGAATCTTGAAATTTGTATTATAATATTATCAAGATTTTTAAGCAAGGGAAAAATCTTGTATCAACAATAATTAAAAAAACAATTAAAACTAGATATTTTCTCATGCTAAAATGGCTCAAAAAGAATCCCAATCCTTCAAAAATATTATGATGCATACAAATTGCTAATATAAACATTCAGTTAAAATTGTATCTATATTCGGTAACTTTTTTAGAGTTACATTGAAAAAAGTGATTAAAAAAGATAATAATATGAGAGTTTAATAATTACAATATTATATAAGCCTATTTATATTCAAGCGACAAAATGATCGAATACGCGCGATGAGAATATAAGATAAACATCTTTAACGGTGCATCTGAATCATCAGTTAAGCTCTCTAAAATGTAAAAGTGTTATCAAAGTAAATAAAAAAATAAAATGTAAAAGATATTAAAATTATAACATACTATATTTAATTCTTATTGTTATTAAAATTATACTTGCAATTATAAATTAATAGATAGTAAAAAACTAATTGATATATAACAGGGCAAATCCATGGCAAGGGAAAAGATTTTGTGGGGGCACTCAACAATTTTCACTATTATATATTACCCCTAACTAATATATAACATTATAGGACCTATAATAACCTAAACTAACCTTTATATACTAACACATTAACTATACAATCAAACTATAGTATAACAAAATGTAATATTTTCAATATTTTTTCCATGGCATGCTCTAAAAAAAAAAAAGTAATTACTAAAATTGGGCACGTAGTGTTCAAAAGATTTGCTGTCCCTGAAATAGAATATACATGCTTTGATATTATCAGTGAGTTACCGTTGTTGTAAAACAATTGTAGCTCATTTTTGGAAGATAGTATGTATCATATTGAGTTTTATCACTAATTGTACATTTTAAAATATAAAATTCTGTAATGTTAATCAAAATCAAATATTTTTTTATTTATGAGTCCAAAATCTACATTAATTTGAAAAGAAATTCAAGAGTGATGAGTGATACTATAAATCGGTAAATAAAGTATAATGCTATACATGCATAGGTATTGTAATATATATTATATAATTATGTTTTAAGCATTGACTGTAAGAACTGACTGAGTACTCCCAATGATTATAATACAAGGTGGTAACCCTCTAGAAATAGTTTCTATCCAACTCATGAATAATATATTGATATCCTCGTTATTTTTTGGAGTCGTTCTGGAAATTTTTTTTTTTAAATCAATCTTTAACGTAAAATAAAACTTTAATATTATTAATTATTATACTTACAAGATGATAAGATCAGAATTAAATGAATGCAATTCAATTAAATCTCTCAAAAATAACGTTTCAGCAATATGTTCTTTTTGTAAATTGTAATCATCAAATTGATTCTCTAGAAAATAAATGCAAGTTTTTATAAAAATAAATAATGATGATTGATTACCTATAATATAAACAACGTATAAAATATTTTTCACTATTATTTTTAAATACAGGGGTTGTAAAATAGAGAGTTTTGTAGTAATTGTAAACATAGGTACCTATATGATGTATCATAAATAATTAACATAATATAACATGTTATAAGTTTTATGTTACCTTTGGAAACTGCGCGTTCTAAAAAATAGTTGAAATATGTCATTGTTGTGGGACCGGTGGTGTTTGCTAAAATGATCTCCAAGTAGTCGTAATCAATTCGATACAGTGATAACAATTGTTTTAATCTGAAAAAAATGTGTAATTATATATTTACATTTGTTTGGCTTTATATTTCACTACTTATGGAAAATAGTCTATATATAATACCACAATATGTCGTGTTCTATTTAATATTATTATCTTTTGGACTTTTTAGGTAGATTTAGTTGTATAGTCAATAATTTTTCAAAACAGCTTGAAATGTTATTTTTTGGAGGCAAAATAAATTAAATTAAAATATTAATGAAAATGTAGGTAGGTATAACTTAAGTGGTTTGTACACATTTATATTAAGTATAAGTCTATAACAGGTGATTCTATCGCTACAATACCTACTAGTTAAGGTCACATGTGAAAAACCCAACATGCCTTTATATACTTTTAAACCATAAAAAATGACTAGTCTAATAGACTTGCATATAAATTAGGTATTTGAAAACCTTTTTTAATCATTGTTGTCTTGTTGATGATACATAAATATAGGGGTAAAAAGAAATCATTCTCCAATATCCGGTCTTGAGTCTGGACTAGTACTTTATTCCAGATAATATTCTTAGAATAATGAAAAGAAAAAGAGAAAAAATTTAATTGATATAAGTCTCAGTTTATTAAGTGTCACTATAAGGGTGGCTGATATTTTTGGAATGTCATTGTATTATATCAAGTTATATCACATTAGCCATTTGGTAGGTTTATCCTTGGTCCCTTGGTCCTGCAAGGTGGATTTGTAAATCTATTTCTTAAAAACAACAAAATACATACTTGGTATTACCACAGATTATATAAAAACAGATGGCGCACTTCTGACTTTACAGATAAGTCGAACCTACCGCAGAAGAATCATAATATATGAGAAATAAATTATTGTACTTACGACATATTTACTATAATTATTGTATCAAATAACATGGCAATGGTAAGGATTTTGGGAGGAGTGATAAATAACCGTGATGCTTAGTTAATAGTTAATAATTTTTCATAAAAACTGCTTTTCTCTTAAGTGGTGATAGTGTTTTGAATATTAATTTTATATAATCTGTGGTATAACAATAAATACCAATGCTTGGTACTATTTAAACAATTTATCTCTATTGGAGCTAGAGCACGCATAATATTATATACTATTATGACTAATTCGATATTTTTATACCAATACAATTTTCATAAAATAATGGTATTTACTTGTGTTTTTCCTCAGACAAACATTCAATTTTGTTTGTTACTCCATAAATTCGAAATTTACAATTTTTCCACGTAGTACTATGTTTTAATATAAATGCAATGATTAACGATAAACCTAAATACAGTATCAATACAGTTTTATTATTTCCAACAAGTTGTATGGATATAAAAGATAATTTAGGTACATTAAAAATAAGTACTTATTTAATATACCAACCTCCATCGTTGTACAACCACCACACGTCTACTGTTCCATGATTTCGTTTCTTCTGCTCGAATGAAAATTCCTCGTTCTTTATTTTTATAATGCAATCAGCCACCCTGCAATTGTTTTCTTATATTATATAATATATGCTAATTATTCTATGATTAGATAAACCTATTAATTTTAATAATAATTATAAATTGTATAATATAGGACATACAAACAGTTTGATACACCTGAGATATAAAATGTCAAAACTTATAAACAAGATAGGGAAGCTCATTTTGTGGGCATGCTAAATTCCGGATTCTAACCTCATAACAAACAAGTTATTATAACTATTTAACAACGCTATTAATTATAATTTCATACACAATATATTCACAGTAACTACAGATACTAAATAAATAACTTTATACTAACATCCGCAACTATGGGTAACTATGGTAACTAACAGGCGGACGAATGAACGGGCATAACAGGGGTCTAAGGTTTTTTAAACTTTTGTTTAGAAACCTAAAACCTAAATAACTAACTAATACATTTTAAAAATAAATAATAGTTATAACTACTTTTGTTGATTTATAATATTTTGATTTGCTTGGGTTTTACTCGGGATTTCTTCATTTTTATGCTTAACATCTTGAGTTAATAAATTCTGATCATCATAACTCTCAGTTGATGACACACGGACCATGATTGTTGACATGTTATTCATATTTGCCACACTAACAAAGAAGTATCCATTGTAACATACATTTGAAGTATCAGTTATATGAATGTAAAATATTTTAAATGATACGTACTTGAAAATATTTAAATAAGTTTGAAGATCTTGATACGGACAATTTAACCAATCAGACTTGTATCCAACCATTGCTATATTTGGTCTTAATTGTCCATGTCCACAGCTATGTATCATATGCGTTGCTAAGTCCAATTCTATGTTATCAATGACAACATAAAGGGATTTTATTCCAGAACTTCTTAGCCACTGATTTCCTTCATCAAGGCATATTTTCTTTTGTCTTGGTGTAAGCGATATCTTTATAAAAATATTTACATTCATAATTGTAATATACGAAATTACCACAAATTGTATTATTTTTTTGTAAAATCTTACCTTTTCAACATTGACACACATTTGTACACCATTATTCTTTGTTATCAAATGAGCTAAAGAAACTAATTTTTTTCTTGACTCAGGTTTTCCCGTAAACACAATCAAATTAGGTAAATAATTTTTGGTATGGTATTGAATGGTATCGGCTTTGTACACGTTTCTTACAACTGTTTTTATTTGTTGTGTTTGCATAGAAGATCCCCAATTTATCACTTTATTGAATTATAATTTTTATTAATATAAACATCGATTAGTTAAGTAGTGAGGTTCATTATATAAGCAATTTAACAAACCTTCATTTTTTCTACCAGCAAGTATGTATAAAATACATACAGCACAACCAACAATTGTCGACGTTATTTTATCATTAATTATCATTATTAAAATACAGATAATAGCTGCAGCAAGACTTAACCATTTGTTATAAAACTAAAAACGTAATTAAATAATATTTTATGGTTATAAAACATAAATGTAGATTGTACGTAGTTAACCTTAACTATTTATAACTAGGGATATTTTCTAAACATCTCCTCAATATTTCTCACAAGGCCAATCATACTACTCTTAGTTCAATTCTTAGGACTAATAGTTTGCTTAAAAATCCGGACATTGAATCTTCAATATCGAAATTCCTATCCGACCTAACTTCTATTTTTGAAGCTATGCTCATCAGTATTTAATACTTCAATAAATCCATTATAAAAAAAATCACCATATGAAAATTATGTCAATTGTTTATCTTTTTATGTAGTCTATTCTGCATGATTATAATCTGTAATATTGTGGAGTTAAATTATAACTTCTTGTAGAAATTATATAAAATTGAATGTAAGTAGTTGTCACGCAGCTGTAATTTTTTATCACCATTCAATTTCTTTTCATCGAAAATTTCATATGAATATACATTTTTCATAACAAGTCAAAATATTTTGTTAGTTATTTGGCGTAAAGAAAATGCGTATATAAACATTAAGTGAGAATTTCATTTATCCTAATATTTTTTTTTTAAAGGTTCATAAAAAACCAAAATCAATTTTTTCGAAAACCAGGTTTTCGGTTAATAATTTTTGGTTTTCCTTAATTTTTTGTTTTTTTTTCTTCACGCTTTTGAAAACTATTGGGATTTTTCACAACAACGTACCAACTAGATTCACTTTCCTACTAGAATGGATGTATTTGATCGCTTCGCTCATAATCTAAAACATATTGTAAAATCAATATATTCATCGCTCTGCTCAAAATCTAAAAGAAGGATACATCATTCATATACATTCAACGCTCCGCTCAGAATCTAAAATATATATGAATTTATGTATTCATGTATTATTTAGTGAAAAGTAAGTACCTTGTACGTTGGCCTCCAGCCCAAAGGCTTAAAATATGCAACATGAAATGTACACAAGTTTAACATGGCGTATGCAGATAAATAAAGAGTTGATATCAATGAGGCAATGCCAAAAATATAATCTAAAAAATACATATTAAAAAGTTTTGGATGATTCCAAAAAATAAAATAAAAATAAACGATAACATTTTGTTTTTCCAATACAAACAAATTGTATTGCTTTTTATAATATTATGTTGACGACAATAAGTATAACTTTTTGGAAACATTTGATTATTTGAACTTAATAGTTTGGACTACTATAAAACTACTTTAATAATACATATTATATAACCTATTACCCATATATGAATATGAATATATATAACAATATACTATTGTGGACACAATCATGGTTAAAACATGTGCACGATAGGGTTCTTCATTTTTCCCATAACCTTTTGCTAAATACTTAAGAAGCGGATAAACATCATCTCGCCCCATTCTTTGTAACAATTTTGGAACAATCGTTAATGATGATACAGCATTAGTATCAGAAGCCGCTAAGTAACCGACGATTACAGTATTCGGCCATAACGAAATCGAATAAAAAAGCTAAAAACATTAAACGATTAATGTAAATTTACATGATGTGTGACTTGTATGCAAATCAATTATATTAGTAATTCATTAACATGTGGGGTATTGTACAATCCTCTGGAGCAATTTCTTGACGAACAGTTTAAAAAAGATCCATCTTCAAATTCTTTTTCAATGCCACTAGCTTCTCTTAAATGAACCGACCCAGTAACTACTATTAATACAATATAAGAAGTTGTAGTAATAAGGATCGATAATAGTGTCCCTTTTGGTATTGAAGCACTAGGATCCTAGAAAAAATTTCGAGTTTATGATGACTTGTAGAATTAATATTATTTTGTGTACTTTAAGATTTCTCGATGAATATTTTACTCCAGCGTGTATTCCAGTTACAGATGGAAAGAAAACACCGAAAATTGTAAAAAAGGATTGCTGAACATTTCTATAATTAGTCCTGTAGTCAGGATACCAGTTTTGTTTGAAAGTTTTCACTGGAATGTAATGTGAACTCATGTAAATAGCCAATAATAATTAATTAATCATAATCAAATATATTACTGTCAAATCCATTGAAGCCTCTTGCCCGGGCCAAGGTACTTTGTGGGCCAGTATATGCACTAACAATTACGTTAAAAATAGAAACAATTATCGCCACGAGAGGAGCATTTTGTATCTAAAATAAAACGATTATAAAATTTTTAATAGCTTATGTAATAGTATTATACAGACTTTAGCTTGTTTATCCATGTCAATACAACAAAGTATACTCATAAATATTATAGACGCTGCTCCTAAAGCACCGAATTTCAAATTTGATTCCATTATGTCTATATCCAAGAAAAATCGTAGACATAAACATAAATATAAACAAAATATGTATGTGTTCATGGCTGCAGAAACTATACTCGCAAACGCTAATAGGATACCAATGGACGCTCCGAATTCCGGACCAATTGTCCGGGAAATAATGAAATAAAGACCCCCTGTATAAATAAAATAATAATTAATGAATTAATAAAAATACTTGACTAAAAAGAACATTATATTAGAAAATAAAGAGAAAGAAGATGAAGGTAGAGGTAATATTGTGGCTATGTATTTTCAATATTATTAAATTTCCATCAACTGATAAGAAATCTTGGATAATACAGTGAGTTCCGCTGTGATCACTGGTTTATAGAATTAACCGTTTATTAGAATCAAAAATGAAAACACTTTTATGAACAATCTTACGTTTTTATGGTATCTCAAAATGATTAATTTATAAAACCCATTTTATTTTTGAACTTATTAGTATGACAGTATACCGTTGTACGTTATTATGTTATTCAATTATCTTTGTGTGTCGTGTACTTGTGTCATTTATTATGTATGTTACATTAAATATATAATTATAAATAAATATGTAATTGTATAAAAAGATCGAATTAAGAAAAAAATGTTGTAAATGTTTTACAGAATCAACCGGTTAATAGAATCAAAATGACCTGCACCAAAGTGATCACATTAAGCGGAACCCACTGTATTATAATTTTTTTTTATTAAAAAAAATGGAAGTGATTGATGGATATTGGTCTTACAACGATGTGTTATACTACAATAAAAATATTCCAGACAGTAAAAACCATTTAGGTAGGTAGCTATAGTTAATTAAAGTCACCATATTAACAACTATGATTTGTAAAAATAAATTTATATTTTGAATTTTGAATAAGTTAATAGTTTTTTTTCTGTCCACGTTGAAACAGTTAAACTATGTTTTAAAAAAAAATATTGGGGCCATTTTTGTTGAATTTTTTAGCTTAATCTGTGTAAACTATAAGTTAGTGATTATTCCTATTTGGCAATAGAAAGCATATAAAAACAAAAACCAGTTCAATTTACTTCTTCAAAATTTACGTTATTTTTAAAGTTTATAAAATATAGTGTCTTAGTAAGAGTATAATACGATAGATTAATATACCATCTAAGTAAGAAAAAAAGTGACTCACAAATCCCAATTTGAAACTAAAAAAAAAAAAATCAAAAAAAAAATTTTTTTACTTGAGTTTTTATTTATATATACGTGTTTTAAGTTTTAACAAAATGTTATCAATATGAATATTAAAAAAGCGGGTAAGTAGATGTCGTTCTGCTGTACATTAGGTGTTTAAGAGGTCACTGTAATGGATGGTATTACATTTGAATTTCATCATATCAAATCGGCGAGACGGTAAGTCAGTTAAGGATATTTTATATTGTTATTACTTATTATTAATATAGTACCCGATAAGTTGAATTAATATTATTCTTAAATCATCAGTGATGCTGAAAAATATTAAATATACCTATGTAAAATTGGGCTGTTTTGGAATTAAACAAAATGATAACCATTATTCTTTGTGTTAATATGCGTTGGTGTCCAAATTTGAACTTAAAATGTCTGTAAAAAATAACTTCATTCATAAAATTTTTATATTTATTAGTTATGGAAAAAACTGCTTAAGTGAAACCTTGTTTTAAATGTTCAATCCTTAGCTATAAAAATTGAAAATGTTATACATTTTTAACTAGAAAATCATTTTCAATTTTCAACTTAATAAATATTGTCAAAATGTGAACATTAAATGCTTATAAAAAAATTGTGCCTATGTATTTTTAATATTTTTCAACTGCTATTGTAACAAGTTATCAAGAGTCTTGTATTAAATATTTATGGTATTTGTACTCAACCAATAAAATGTTATTGACATGTATAGAAAAAAAAATGAAAAAAATGAAAATTGAAAATGTCCATCGACAGCTTAAAACGTGTCAAAGTATTTTGAAAATTCAATCAAGAATATGAATTGACGAAATAAAAATTTGGTGTAAATTTCAAGTGTCTACAGTAATTTGTATTGAATTACAACAAAATTAGAAAATCGCTACAAGAGAAATAGAGTGAATATCTAATATTGTACAATTTTCAACTTCACTCTCATAAAAATTTTGTTTGACTTTCAGGTAGACATTTTTTGATAATGAAGACGAACTTATAAGGAATCTTGTATAACATTTTTAAATCTTAGATATAAATAAAATATTTAGTTTAAATACTCATAAAAAATTATTGTAAAATAATTATAAATTATTATTATTTTACGCTCAACTTTTTTTTTAATTTCCACTAACAACAGCTTACAAGGAACTTTGTATTATATTTTCAAGTTTTTTGACTGAGTGACAATTTTTTTATCTACTTGGGTTTAAAAAAAACTAATAATAATTGAAAATTTCATTTGCCTATAAATAGTTCAACACAAATCAAAATATTTTGAACATTATATGGTGTATAGAAAAAAATGCTTCCACAAATATTCAGTGAAAATTTCATGTATCTACGGTAATTTTTGTTAGAGTTACATAAAAAATTAAAATTGATATTTTCAAAAAATGGTTTTGCTTAAAAATTCCCGTTTTCCTTGATTTTTTAATTAAATTTACAAAATCTAAATTTTGACGTCTCGAATGCACCAGCTAGATTCACTTTCCTACCAGAAACGCTGCTATTTAAGAAAATCGAAGCACTTTTACCGCAAGAAACCGTTGTGGCAGACATAAAACAAATATATATATATAAAAACACACATCATTGTAAAATCAATACATTCATCGCTCCGCTCAGAATCTGAAAGTTTGAATTTAACTTCTTTGATGAAAAACACAACCTTTTTAGCGTCTCAGTTAATTTATAAACAGGGAAAAATAAACTATAAGTAGTTAAGTTAGACGTTACAGCAAAAGTAACTTCAAACTTAACTTTAACTTTGTAACTAGTTTGTGACCATTCTTGGCTATTGTGTTGAACAGCGTGTAAAACAATTTACCTAGGTACTTGAGTGTTTTCGAGATATTTTCAAAACTTTTTAAAAATATTTTTGTAATTATAAAATGTTTTAGGAATAATTTTCGAACATTATCATTACTAAATACTGTCGAGGTGGGACTGCAATTCCTTTAAGTAAATAAGTATAAGAAATATATTTCATTGTAAAGAGAATACATTTTAATTAATCAACTATGTTTATATTATTTTTAAATAAATCGAGTTGTGTACTTGTATATAATATTACTATAGCGGTATATCATAGATTTATTAGATTTATGATATTTTTGATTGTTATTGAATACAAATAATACCTTCTTTTAATTTTCCATTTGTGCTGATCGCCGATAGTGAAAAATTAGTTATTAGAATAATAAACAGTGAAAGAAAAATAATAATGATTGAATGAAATATTCCAGCATTTGCTAAAACCCACTGAATACTAAGGAAAAGCAACACGCTCCAAGTGCTGAGTAGACATGGGATCAACACACCTTTGACCCATCCCAGTTTTATTCCTGGGCTCACTTCTACTTTGTTTTCTTCTTCACGATATAGTTCATTGAAAGATTGAATCTTTAAATATAATAAGACATATCATTGCAAAATGAATAAAATAAAATATACGAGGTACAATTTTATAAGACTTTGTATTATTTATATTGTAAGAATAAATATGTCAATACAATCTGTGCTCTTGGGTACAATAATTGTATATTGAACTATGTGCTATTTACATGAAAATCACGAAGAAAGAAGCCACCCAGTGATAGATCTACATTTTGATTTGAATAAATTGGTAAAACTTAAAAATAAAATAATAATTGAAATGATTTTTACATTTTTTGTGGTAAATCTTTTTAAAGAAGTTTTTTACACAAACACTCATACTCAATAGTTTATCCAGTTGTCAGATTAAAAACATATAAAAGATTTAAGTTTAAATAAAAATGGTGGAATATCTAGTACTAGTGTACAACTTTAAGACATTTAATTTTTAGTGCACAGCTTTAAAAACCAATAGAATTAAAAATATTATATAGTTTTTTTTTTAAATACAGGTACCTGATCAATCCATGGACGACTTTTGTTTTTCAGTTCTTCGTGTTTGGTCATATTTTTAAGCTTGCTAAATGAGAACTGTTACATAAGAAAGTGAAGCTTTATATAATGTGTAGTAATTGAGTCATTTTTTAAATTAATTAAATGACTTATTCAAAAGCATTGGGAGTAATAATATTATACAGTAAAAGTTTACGAGATATTCACAGTAGATAAAAAATAATGAATATTTTACTACGCCTCTAGAGGCTATAATAATTAAAATTATAATCAAAACGAACTAGGCATAAAATGTATAATTATTGCGTAGTATTTAAAATAAATAAAATATTTGTATGGTATACTTAAATATAAAACATAAGGCAATCAATCATGGCGAACCATACATGATGTTAGATGATGGTACATACATACACATTACTTACGAACATGTGCATTATATATATACACAAATATTAATATAGTATAGTTGAATAATCATACATACACCCTTCAAGCTAATGAAATAAAATCACTCATCATCCTTAAATGACACCATAACACGTAAACACATTTGCATAGTCCCTCATATCATAAAACGTTAACACGCCACTAATTCATTAAGATGTACAGCCTAGTAGCAGGGGTAGTTGTTCGTTGCAGGGTGTCTTCTCCGGAGGACCTTCTCAATTGCAGTTCCCGAACACCGTATTCAGGCGAGTTGATAACTAACCTACTTTATGCACCGTATCTTACGTATTTCTCCACTGCATCCATTACAAATTATTCTAATCCGTACTTACTTACACTTCTCATTTTTACTCTTGTATATGATTTTATTTATCTTTCCGTATTTTTATTCTACTACAAATGGCCCACAACGGCCAACTCCAGCTGACATCGTTATGACTACGGTTATACTTAAATAATTACGATTTTAGGTACATTTGGGTACTGTACACACCTACCATAATATTAATACCAAAAAAAAAAAAAACTGAAAAACAAGTGTCTGCCTAGTTCCAACCGACTTTTCCAATGGTTGATATAACAAATATAAGTAAAAATATAGTGTAATGATATGCTCACACATCATTATAACAATTCAATAAAATGTAACAGATAAATAAATAACGACCAGACTGTCGCATGTAGAAATCGGAAATCTCCAGACCCCGATAAATCTTCGTTACAGACAAAATAGTCTAATTACGAACGAACACGGATTAAATAAATAACTTTCCTAACCAATACTAATGTTACTTACTAATTATAAGTTTCCTCAACTACATGATGAATTATCAAATAATTTCTACACTTTAATAAATAAAGTTGATTAAGAAATAGAAAACTGAAAAAACATACAGTTTTCATTTTTATCAGTAAGCGTCATACATATTTGCGGGAGAAGTTCGCTGCAACTTACATTTAAAATTTACATAATTTTGAAAAATATAAAAAATGTTGTACAAAAGATAACTTACAGATAGCTTACAGTAGAATTTATAGATCTATAAAAACTATACAGCGAAATCATATAATTTTAAGACAAAAAATAGGTAGCAATTAATATAATATAATACAATTAATTATAATATATGATAAAATTTGTATTATAATTTTTATAATACCTACATTATTTACATTGTTTTTCTATTTTAATTTTGATTTTTGGTATATTAATAGAAATATATAGATTTTAGATATTATGTAGTAATTAGTATAGTAATTAGTATAAATCATAAGATATATAATATACAAGAACTTGATTGTTTAGAACATAAGGATATCGCATTTATTGCATTACTAATTGTGTTAACAGAAATCTTGTATACTAAAATTCAAAGGAACATTGCAATATTACACGATAATCTATTTTATAAAAATCTCGTATCACAATATGAAAAATGTTTGTTACCAAACTTCTCCGAAACGGCTGGACCGATTTTCATGAAATTGTATGTGTATGTTAAGTAGGTCTCAGAGAGTGATGTAAACTATTTTTCATACTACTAGGTGTAAAGAGTGGCTCACACAAAATATTTTTTAATATTTAAAGTGTAAATTGTTAAATAATAATAAAACGCACCAAGCGTACAACAACACTAATATTATCGAATATTAGTATCAATTTAACTTTAAACGAGATTAAATACATGCAATTGACATAAAAAACAGAGCATTGCAATAATATTGGAAGTTTTGATAGAATATTTTTGTTTTTAAAAATTCCAGCAATTAGAAATAGAAACTTTTGTCGCGGAGCTCGCAATGCTCAAGTCAAAGATATAAAATATCAAGTAAAACACATAATTTGACGGACGAAAAGGTCAGGTTGCAGGTTACTGGAAACTCGCGGGTTGCCGTGCTATAAATATGTGTAGGTATAAACGTATACAATATACACGTTTATTTTTAATATCTCATATACTTAATTTTTTAGTGGAATTTGGTATTTATTTTTGTTTTTTTTTGGTTGCCAATAGTTGCCAATTGGCAGAACAGGTTTAAGCTTGCATCAAATCGATTAAATCATAGTATTATTCTAAATACTAATTGGGAGCGTAATAATTATTCAGTGTTCAAATTATGTAATTAAAATTTAAATACATAGAATTAAGGTTATTTTTATAAGAATTATGATTATAACTATTTGATAATATTATGATGTTAAGCAAATAATCATATACCAATTTCAATCAAAAAAAATGTTTTCATTGGAAGGGACTAGGGAGATTGATTGATTTACAGAAGATAAGATAATAATTAGTAACCTGACAGTTAATAGTTACAATCAAAGATTATGGTCAATTATCAGAAATTATTGTGGCCTCAATTATTATTATTCAATAAAAAACAACATAACTTAATTTATAAAATGTTAAATGAGTACTATTTTATTTTATAAAAAGTTATTTGCCTCTGGCTCAGTAGAAATATTTGTTAGCAAACACTTATAATACACAAAATAATAAACCTGCAATTCGTTAATAAAAAAATATTGTTTTAGAAAAGTATCTAGGAAAGTTTAGTTTAATTCATAATTGTGATATCTTAATGACAATATAGGAGATATTAGTTTAGAATTGAGGTAGTAGAGATTATAAAACCATTTAGCTGTTATAATTTATAGCATATAAGGTGAGAAATATAACAATTATATGAAAAATTAACCATTAAGACGTATAATGTCCATCGCCAATGAGGTTGACTCCTTTTTAATTCAACTACCCTTATTGTTATTACCTTCAAATCTTTTATTTTATTTTGTTGTTCTATTTTTAAGCATTATTATTATTATTATTCATATGATTTTCATTTTTTTTTTTTATTAAAGAAAAATCCTCGATAGCGTGACCATTGGCTTGTAAATTTCATATTATTTACTTAGAATTTAAATGTAATATCAATTGTATTCAAAGGGCATCGCCCTTTAATTTTTATAAAAAAATAAATAAATAATTGTTTAGTTGACAGTAAAACTTAATTATAACTGATATGGAATCCTAGTAATTTAAATTTATTTAAGATCCTGAAATCTATATAATATCTACCCCTGGCTACAGTTAATATATGTATAGGTCCTAGGACTCTCCTTGGATATTTTATTTTATTTTATTTTATTATTAATAAATGGGTGAGGACCCTTTAGAAGATTTTGATAATAGTACAGTGTAAATAATAAGTTACAATGCAAAACTTACAAATAGACAATAATAGTGAATACTTAATATGATACATAAACATTTTCATAAAAAAAAAAAAAAAGAAACAAATGTTGAGACTAGAACAATAAAAATACAGTTACCAGACAAAATAAAAAAAAAGAAAAACATAATACAGAGAAGATACAAATAAAAAGAAAAAATTAATTGATCAAATTAAAAATAATATGTGATTTTAATGATAAAATTTATATGATATGTTACGTAGTTAGTAAAAATTATTGTGAATCTAAGCTCGACTATTATTTATTTTCACTGACAACAATTTATGAAGAACAAAGTATTATATTTTCAATTTTTTTGTCAAAGCAAAAAATTTTGTACCGACAATAATTTTAAAAAAAACTATTAAAACTCGAAATTTTCTTATGCTTATAAATGGCTCAAAAAGAGACGTAATCTTTCAAAAATATTTTGGTGCATAGAAATTGTTAATATAGATATTCAGGGAAAATGTCAACTCTATTTGGTAATTTTTTTTTTGAGTTGCATTAAAAAACAAAAACAACTATCTTTCATTTTTTGTTTGTTTTTTTCTGAGGCGTTTGAAAACTATTTGGAATTTTTTTACATTTGACCTCTCATAGTACCAACTAGATTCACATTCCTACCAGAAAAGACGATCCAACCAGAGATGGTTTGAAATGATAGACACAAAAAAAACACTAATCATTGTAAAATCAATACTTTCATCACTTTGCTCAGAATCGAAACAAAATCTTTACAAAATGAGTAAAAAAAGAATAAATCATTATAAATCATTAAGTGTAAAGATATTATTAGTGCTTAAAAAGATAGTAATATGAGGGTTTATAAATTACAATATACTTCATTAAAATGATAAAATTATCTATGTAATAATATTATCTATTATGTTCCGAAACATCCCAATTTTACATGGGTATATTTCATATTTTTCCAGTATCACTGATGATTTAAGAATAATATTAATTCAACTTACCGGCTACCATATTAATAATAATAGTAATAACAATATAAAATATCCTAAACTGACATACCGACATACCGACATACCGTCTCCGCTCGGAATCGTTTTTAGTATACAAATATACAATGATTTGATATCATTCAATTCGAATTTAATACCATCCATTACTGTACTTCTTAGAGTCTTAGACACTTAATGTATGGTAGAGCGATATCCAATAACCCACTTTTTTTTATTTCAAATTATAAAATTCTGTTGTGTTCAAAATAAAATGTTTTATTTTTATAAGTGGATAAGTGAAATAATCCTGGGTATATGGAACAATATTTGTGATTATAATTACTTCTTATAAAATAATAATTTACCACAGGCGTATTCGGAAGACCGAAGAATTAGTCTAATTGAGTCGTATAGACAGAGTTAGGGTTGATATTGAGGCTTGGAGCACATTCAACTTCTCTGTGATGTTTCAATATTTTTTCTATTTTCGACTTGGCCGTGTTAGAGAAATGCAAATGTATTCTTTCGAGTTTAAGACATCACGTCTATGTCACGTAATAAAATTAAGATTTCGAAATTGTTTGGATTAATGATCTTAGTTAAATTTAGCCCCAAGTAAAAGGAAAAAACTTCGCAATGTCTACATATCCATTAATCTGAAAAGAAATTTAATAGTACGTGATTGTATACATAATTAAAGGAAAATGTATGCATATTAAGTTTGTTTATGGGTTAAGCATTGACGGTAAGAACTGGCTGAGTACTCCCATTGATTATAATACATGGTGGTAACCCTCTAGAAATCGTTTCTATCCAACACATGAATATTATATTGATTTCCTCGTTATTTTGTGGAGTCGTTCTGAAAAAAAGTTTTTTTTTATATTAATCATTCACAAATGGATAAGAACAAACATTAATATTACACTTACAAGATAATAAGATCAGAATTAAATGAATGTAATTCCATTAAATCTCTCAAAAACAATGTTTCTGCTATATGTTGTTTTTGTAAATTGAAATCATCAAATTGATTCACTAGAAAATAAATTTAAGTTATTAAAAAAGTAATTTTTGCATTAAGAATAGTTGATTATTATTACACAAATCACCGGGATGAATAATGCCATTGATTTTTTAGCTAAAATACATACAAAGTATAATATTTTCCTGTTTTTGGAAATACAATACACAGGTTGTTATAACAGGGTAATAGTGTTATAATAGGGCCAGGAACAAACAATAATAGTTCGTGTGCCCGGGCACCGATGCGGTTATCACACCTTGTCACACATCAAACCACCTTATTGCGAATAATGTAAAACAAGGGTTATAATAAAGACATCGAGATTCGAGGCGATTAGCGCACACAAATAATAAAGTATAATATTATAATATAAAAAAACTCCGGGGATTAGCGCCTAAAAATAATACAAGGATCGAGGCTATTTGAGCCATCGAACACGTAAAAAATAATAATGATTGGCGATTTGCGCCTGTGAAAATAATAAAATAGATAGATCAGCGTTAGCAATGCGGGACGGACTAACATAATTGCGGCGGCCATCCTAATCTCACACGTGCCGAATCGTCACTGCGTAATATGTGTTATATAATTCACACACGACACAATATTATAATAAAACAAAAACAAAATAAATATACATAAATAGGAAACAGATATCTTGTAATGCTTGTGTGTGTGTGTGTGTGTGTGTGTGTGTGTGTGTGTGTGTGTGTGTGTTGTTCGGTGTTTTAATTGCTTAACTGTATTCGGACCTCAACACAGGTCATAAGAAGAAAAGAGTTTTTTGATAGTTTACACTTACTATTAGCCATTAGTTATACAATATATCTTAGATTCTTAGATAACTAACGAATAATAAAAAGCTTTATCTCACTTTTGGTATCTGTGCGTTCCAATAAAGAATTGAAATATGTCATTGTTGTTGGACTAGCAGTGTTTGCTAAAATTATATCCAAGTAGTCGAAATCAATTCGATACAGTGATAACAATTGTTTTAACCTGAAAAATTAAGATTTTCATTGATAAGAATAGACAAACCTTTCAGGAATCTTGTATTAAATTTTTAAATAATATAAATAAAAATAACTTTTTTATGAATTCTAAGTGCTTTTTACGAATTTTGTCAAAATTTAAACTTTAGATGCTCATAAAAATTATTACTGATTTGCACTAAACTTATTTTAAATTTCAACTTACAATAACTTATAAGGAATTACTTACATTGTAATTACTCACATAACATTTTAAAGTTTTTAACAAACAGAAAATTATTAAAAATCGTAAATTTCATATTCTTATAAATTACTCAACTCGAGTCAAAATATTTTTTAATATTTAACCGTGTTTTAAAATCTTCTATCTACGGAAATATTTTTTAGAGTTACCTATGACAAAAAACAAAATCGTAAAAATCGAGTTTTTCCTTAATGTTTTTTTTTGTTTATCGCGGCCCTTTCAAAAACTATTAGAAATTTAATTTTTCAAATGAACCAACTACTAAATTTATCTCGAGAACAGACAGTATTATGGTACACAGTATATTGTGCTTAGCAGTAGCACACACAGGATTTCTTTTCGGTTGATTTTGTGTTCACAATAACTTTTCAGAAATTACCAAATTACCATATGATACGATAGAAGAGAAAGAAAAACCTTCAGAAATTAAGATACTTTAGGAGCAAGGTTGAGATTTCATACCGTCATTAAAATATTGAATTACAGATTTCATGTTCATAAAATAATGTTTTAAATAATATTGTAATTCAACACTTTATCTCTGAGCTGAAGCAATATACATACTGTTATAACTAATTTTGTTTTTTTTTAGTTAATACATTTTTCATAAAAATATATTTATTACTTGTGTTTTTCTTCAGACAAACATTCAACTTTGTTTGTAACTCCATAAATTCGATATTTACAATTTTTCCACGTATGTTTTATTATAAATGCAATGATTAGCGATAAACCTAAATATACAATTTCAATACATTTTAATTATATCCAGCAAGTTGTATAGATATTGAAGATAATTTACTTTAAAAGGAAGTACTTATTTAATATACCAACCTCCATCGTTGTACAACCACCACACATCTACTGTTCCATGATTTCGTTTTTTCTGCTCGAATGAAAATTCCTCGTTCTTTATTTTTACAATGCAATCAGCCACCCTGCAATTGTTTTCTTATATTATATAATATATGCTAATTATTCTATGATTAGATAATCCTATTAACTTTAATAATAATTATAAATTGTATAATATAGGACATACAAACAGTTTGATACACCTGAGATATAAAATGTCAAAACTTATAAACAAGATAGGGAAGCTCATTTTGTGGGCATGCTAAATTCCGGATTCTAACCTCATAACAAACAACTTATTATAACTATTTAACAACGCTATTAATTATAATTTCATACACAATATATTCACAGTAACTATACAGATACTAAATAAATAACTTTATACTAACATCCGTAACTATGGGTAACTATGGTAACTAACAGGCGGACGAATGAACGGGCATAACAGGGGTCTAAGGTTTTTTAAACTTTTGTTTATAGAAACCTAAAACCTAAATAACTAACTAATACATTTTAAAAATAAATAATAGTTATAACTACTTTTGTTGATTTATAATATTTTGATTTGCTTGGGTTTTACTCGGGATTTCTTCATTTTTATGCTTAACATCTTGAGTTAATAAATTCTGATCATCATAACTCTCAGTTGATGACACACGGACCATGATTGTTGACATGTTATTCATATTTGCCACACTAACAAAGAAGTATCCATTGTAACATACATTTGAAGTATCAGTTATATGAATGTAAAATATTTTAAATGATACGTACTTGAAAATATTTAAATAAGTTTGAAGATCTTGATACGGACAATTTAACCAATCAGACTTGTATCCAACCATTGCTATATTTGGTCTTAATTGTCCATGTCCACAGCTATGTATCATATGCGTTGCTAAGTCCAATTCTATGTTATCAATGACAACATAAAGGGATTTTATTCCAGAACTTCTTAGCCACTGATTTCCTTCATCAAGGCATATTTTCTTTTGTCTTGGTGTAAGCGATATCTTTATAAAAATATTTACATTCATAATTGTAATATACGAAATTACCACAAATTGTATTATTTTTTGTTATATCTTACCTTTTCAACATTGACACACATTTGTACACCATTATTCTTTGTTATCAAATGAGCTAAAGAAACTAATTTTTTTCTTGACTCAGGTTTTCCCGTAAACACAATCAAATTAGGTAAATAATTTTTGGTATGGTATTGAATGGTATCGGCTTTGTACACGTTTCTTACAACTGTTTTTATTTGTTGTGTTTGCATAGAAGATCCCCAATTTATCACTTTATTGAATTATAATTTTTATTATTATAAATATTGATTAGTTAAGTAGTTAGGTTCATTTTATAAGCAATTTAACAAACCTTCATTTTTTCTACCAGCAAGTATGTACAAAATACATACAGCACAACCAACAATTGTTGACTTCATTTTACCAATAATTATCATTACTAAAATACAGGTTATAGATGCAGCAAGACTTAACCATTTGTTATAAAACTAAAAAAGTAAAAACGTATTTAAATAATATGTTGTGATTATAAAATACAAACTGATAACTATTAAACTATTTACAACCAGGAATATTTTCTAAGCATCTTCTCAATACTCCTCACAAGGCCAATCATACTACTCTAACTTCAATTCTTAGGCCAAATATTTTATTTTAAAAACCGAGTATTGAATCATCATTATCGAAATTCCTATCTGACGTAATATCTATTTTTCAATCAGTTCTTATCTGTATTAGCTGCATTTAATACTCCAATAACTCCATAATCAAAATAATCACCATTTGAAAATTATGTCAATTGTTTAGTAACATTCTGTAATATTGTGGAGTTAAGAATAACTTCTTGTAGTAAGTATATAAAATTGAGTGTGAGTAGATGTCATACTGCTGTAATTTTTGATTGACATAAGAATTATTTTCATTGAAAATGCCAATAAATCATGAGGTAAAATATATAATAATTTTATGGGGTATAGAAATGTAGATATCAACATTTAGTGAAAATGTCATATTTACAGTATTCTTTTTAGATTTAAAAGGTCAAAATCGTCTTTGTCAAACAATTTATGCTGAAAAATTCCATTTTTTCCATAATTTATATTAATTTTTCCTGCAGTTTTTCAAAAACCACTGGGAATTTTTTACTTTCGACCCCCTAAAGCATCAAGTAGATTCACTTTCTTTTCATTAAACATGTTGTTGAAGGAAATCAAAGCACTTAAAACCTACAGCATAAAAAACAAATTTAAAAAACACCCAAATTATTGTAAAATCAATACGTTCATCGCTCAGTTTACAATCTAAAATTTATCTGAATATCTGTATGTATATAATATTTACTGATGTGTAAGTACCTTGTATGTTGGCCTCCAGCCTAAAGGCTTAAAATATGCAACATGAAATGTACACAAATTTAACATAGCGTATGCAGATAAATACATAACTGAGATCCATGAGCAAATACTATAAAAAGTTCCTAAAAAATACATATTAAATAATTTTAGATGTTTCCAGAAAAAAAATACGATTACATTTTATTTTGCTGATGGAAACAAACTCTCTGACTTTTTATAATATTATTTTGATGACAATAACTTCAAATTTTGGAAACATTTGATTATTTGAACTTAATAGTTTGTTGGACTACTACAATACTACTAAATATTATATAATCTATTACCTATATATAAATATATAAAACAATATATTATTGTTGTCACAATCATGGCTAAAACATGTGCCCGATAGGGTTCATTTCTTTTTCCATAACCTTTTGCTAAATACTTGAGAAGTGGATAAACATCATCTTGCCCCATTCTTTGTAACAACTTTGGAACAAATGTTAATGCGGATGCAGCATTACTAATGGAAGCTGCTAAATAACCGATGATTACAGTATACGGCCATAACGAAATCGACCGGAATACCTTAAAATATTAAAAAATAAATGTCTATTCGCATATGTAACATTGATGTTCATAAATTATATTTAAAATTAATTAACATGAACGTTATTGTACAATCCACTAGGGCAAAATCTTTCCGAACAATTTGAAAAATTTCCATTTTGAAATTCGTTTTCAATGCCACTCGCTTCTCTCAATTGAACTGATCCAGTAACTACTATTAATACAATATACGTAGTTGTAGTAATAAGAATCGATAATAATGTTCCTTTTGGTATTGAAGTACTAGGATCCTAAAAAAATATCGAGTTTATGATCACTTGTCGAATTAATATTATTTTGTGTACTTTAAGTTTTTCCGATGAATATTTTACTCCATTGTGTATACCAGTTACACATGGAAAGAAACATGCGAAAATTGTAAAAAAAGATTGTTGACCGTAATATTCAGGCCTATAGTTTGGATACCAATTTTGTTTGAAGGTTTTCACTGGAATGTAATGTGGACTCGTTTTAATGGTGAATAATAATTAATAAATAGCAATGATATATATTACTGTCAAGTCCAGTGAAACCTTCTGCCTGGGCCAAGGTATTTTTTGGACCATTATATGCGCCAATAATAACGTTAAAAATAGCGAAAATTATAGCTATCAGGGGAGCATTTTGTACCTAAAATAAAAAGATTATAATAAATTAAATAATTAAATAATTTATGAAATAATTTTTACACACTCTTTTTTCTTTATCCATGCTGATACAACAAAGTATACTCATCGTTATTATACTTGAGATTGCTAATACGTTGAATTTTAATTCTGAATGTAGTATTTCATTCATATCTATGATTGGTTGTAGAGATGCACATAGAAAGGAGGAAAATACGAATATGTTCATAGCCGCAGAAACCATGTTCGCATATGCTAATAGGATACCAATGGACGCTCCGAATCCCGGACCAATTGTTCGTGAAATAATGAAATAAAGACCCCCTACTTAAATAAAATAATAATTAATCAATAAATAAAACTGTTTGACGAAAATCTATATTTTTATTAGAAAAAAAAGGAAAGGAGACAGAAGTAGAGGCAATATTGTGGCTATGTATTTTTAATGTTCCAAAATTTCGGTCAATTCATAAAAAAATATTAACTATTATTTTAAACATAAGGTGCTAAAGAAATGGAATTGATTGATGAACATCAGTCTTACAACAATGTGTTACTTATATAATATTGAACGTGAATTGTTGCAACGGTTTCCTAAGTGTAAGACTTGGCAAGTTTACCTAACACAGGGAGTTCTGTGTGAATTTTTTTTATAATAGATTTTTGTAGATGAGTTTAATGGTCAATAATAAAGAAAATTCCCGACAGTAAAAACCTTTAAGTAGGTAGCTACAGTTCATCCAGTTTATTGAAATTACCATATTAACAACTACTATTTCTAAAAATGAATTCGAACAAAAATATTGGGGTCCTTTTTGTTGAATTTTTAAGATTAATCTGTCTAAGCTATATAAGCTATAAGCAATCCTGGGAAAGTTAGTTATTATTCCATTTTGGCTATAGAAAGAATATAAAAAATAAAAACCAGTTAAATTTACTTCTTTAAAATGCAAGTTATTTTTAAAGTCTATAAAATATAGTGAATTAGTAAGATCTTAGAAAAGAATAAACCAACTAAGTAAGAAAAAAGTTACTAAAAGTAATACAAATAAATTTGAATTTAACTTAAAAAGTTTTGAAATCGAAAATAATTTGTTAAATTGGTCGATAATTACATGAAAAATACGTCAAATTAAGCAGCTCAGTTAATTTATTAACAGAGAGAGTGGGGCTTTCGTTAGGTAAGTTAGAAGTTACCGACAAAAGTAACTCCAAACTTAATTTATAACTCTGTAATTATAGTTAGTGACCGTCCTTAGCTGCTACAAACTTTTGAGTATTGGTACATACATGTTTTTGGAATATTTTCGAACATTATGATTACTAAATACTTTGGGGGTCGCATGGAATCTAAATAAGCATAATTATTCTATACCTGAATTCCATCTGCAGAATTCTTTTGGGTAAATAAGTAAAGAAAATATATTTAATTAAATTTTTTTTTTTAATTTATCGGGTTCAATGCTTGTATGATATAACTATGATAATAATATTATATTTATATTTTATTATATATTATAATATTTTATAATAATTATATATTATTTTTATTATTTATTTTTATAATATTACAATATTATAATATTATTATTATATTATTGTGACATAACTATTTAGAGGCAAATTATACGCCTATGTCATTTCTATATGATTTATGGTATTTTCCATTGTTACTGAATAAAAATAATACATTCCTTTTATTTTTCCATTTGTGCTGATTGCAGATAGTGACAAATTGGTGATTAGAATAATAATCAGTGAAAGAAAAATAATAATGATTGTATGAAATATTCCAGCGTATCCTAAAATCCACGGCATCTTAAAGAAAATTATCACGCTCCAGGTGCTGAGTAGACATGGAATCAACACGCCTTTCACCCATCCCAGTTTTATTCCTGGGCTAACTTCTACATTGTTTTCTTCTTCGCGGTATAGTTCATTGAACGATTGAATCTTTAAGTATAATAATACACATCATTGAAAAATTAATAAAATAAAAGACGAGTATACAAGGTATAATTATATACAACTTTTTATTATTTTTATATTACGGTTTGTATCAATATTTATTCTTAAATAAAGACAGAATAATTATAAATTGAACTATACGTTATTTATATGAAAAATATGATGACAGTTTTACATTTTGATTTGTATAAATAGGTAGAACTTGATAATAAAAAATAAATCGATAAGATTTTTACATTTTTTTTTTGGTTATTCGTTTCAAAGAAGAAGTTTTTTAATGTTTACAACATTTGTATTCATATACAAACACTCAAAATGTATCCAGTAGTCAGATTACAAACATATAATAGATTTAGGTGTAAAAGATAATTTTAGAACTACTATGAAAAATTTAATTTCTAGTGCACAGCTATAAAAATCAATAAAATTAAAAATACCATACGGTTTTTTAAGACAGGTACCTGATCAATCCACGGACGACTTTTGATATCAATTTCTTCGTGTTCTGACATATTTTTAAGCTTTTAAAATGATAACTGTTACCCATTTATGTGAGTGGAGCTTTATATAATGTTTAGTAATTGACTCATTATTTTAATTAATTAAATAATTCATAAAAAAAAAATTGGGAATAATAATATTATGCTGTAAAAGTTCACGAGATATTCACAGTAGATAAAAATTAATGAATATTTTACTATGCCTTTAGAGGCTATAATAATAAAATTATAATCAAAACGATCTAGGCATAAAATGTATAATTATTGTGTAATATTTAAAATAAATAAAATATTTTTAGTGTATACTTATATATAAATCACAAGACAATTAATTATGGAGAACCGTGCATAATGTTAGTTGATGGTACACACATACTGTTTAGGTTTACACAAAAACTAATAATGTATAGTAGAATAATCATACATACACCCTTCAAGCTAATGAAATAAAATCTCTAATCATCCTTAAATGACACCATAACACGTGAACACATATGTATAGTTCCTTGCATTATACAACATAAACACGCCATTAATTCATTCCGATATCATTAATCTAGTAGCAGGGGTCGTTATAGGGTTTTTTCTCCGAAGCTAATATTCAATTATTGCAGTTTTCGACCCCCGTATTCAGGCGAGTGATCAACCTACTGTATGCACCGTATGTCCTTACCTTAAGTATTTATCCCTTATATCCATTACAAAATATTCTTAGCCTTAGTTACCTAAACTTTGTATTTTCACTCATATGTATTTTTTATTTTATTAATCTTTCTGTATTTTTGTTCTATTACAAAAAATGGTGCACAGCGGCCAACAGGTATCGTTATCACTACTGTTATACTAAAATAACCACGATTTTAAACAATTTCATAACCAATCAATATATGAAAAAATCATTAAATCCGAATTTAATGTAATAATTTCATATATGTGTTAGCCTATGAACGTAGGTCATACATTTCTCAGATCTGTACAACATAACTTAGTCCAGAGTTCCGATTGTAAAGTTGATGAAGTCCACCCTCTTTTGTAACAAATTTCTTATGAGTTATCTTTTACTGTAAAAAAAACTATTAATAAAAAAATAATTTTATAATTTTAAAATTCATTAACAGAAATATTAGGTGCTCCAACTTCCACAAATACCTACACCGATCATCACATATTGCCCTATCCACATCGAGAATTTTTGTTTTTACATTTTCTCCTTCTTTTCCCGGAAAAAAACGATCTCTTAACTTTAAGCTTTTAGCAGAATTTGATCGATTTAAATAAATTCGAGAATAGAACCAATAAGATAGGAGAGGGATATCAAGGAGTGGGTTCAACTGTTTTGTGACAGGTTTCATGTTATTATCATTTTACTACAGTCTTCGAAAATAGACAGTCACAAAATGTTATGAAAAACCTATCATCTCCTACTTTTTAACACCAAATGATGGTTATATGTTATATATCTTCGTGGTCTGCCAACATTTTGTGAAATCAAACTATTGAAATATATTTCAAGTGTTTTCAGTGTGAACCAGAGATAATAAAACTTTTTTGGAGTCGTTCTGGAAATTAATTTTTTTAAATCAATTTTTCACATAAAATAACACTTTAATATTATTATACTTATAAGATGAGAATTCAATGAATGTAATTCAATTAAATCTCTTAAAAATAACGTTTCAACAATATATTCTTTTTGTAAATTGCAATCATCAAATTGATTCTCTGAAAAATTAATTTAAATTGTACAAAAATTATTTTTGCTTTTTGGATAGTTGATTACTTAATGACATAAATCCCAGGATTGATATTAAAATAATGATTTATTAGCTAAAATGTATACAACGTAACAAAAATTGTTAAGTGTTACTTTTAAAAACATGAGTCGTTGGGTGAAGAGTTCTGAGATAATTTCACCGATAGGTATATAATATATCATCGAAAGTTAAGGTATAACAGAGCTTTTGAATTTATATTTAACTACTTGTGGAAAATATTCTATAATATCTCACAATGTCATGTCAATTTTAATATTATTATGATAGGACTTTTTAGGTAGGGTCAACTTTGGAATTTAGTTATATGTATATATTACAACCATACTTTTAGCTTTGATCACTTTACCATCCGTCCCCCCTTATACACACCACTGCACGTGCTTCTTTTAATTTTATAGCTTATCGTAAATATTTAATTTACAGATTGTATGCACATAAAATAATGTTTTAAAAATGTTATGAAAAGCTACAATATACAATAAGTACTTGGTAACTACTATAAAAATAATTTATCCCCATTGCCCCATTGGAGCAAGCATAATATATCTTTATATACTATTGTAAATAATTAGATATTTATAAATTAATACATTTTTCATAAAATTATAGTTTTTAATTGTGTTTTACTTCGGACAAACATTCAACATTATTTTTTACACGATAAATTTGAAATTTAAACTTTTTCCACGTAGTACAATGTTTTATTATAAATGCAATACCTAACCTAACCTAACTAATGAATAACAATAAACCTAAACACAATTTCAAAACAGTTTTATTTTTCCAACATGTTGTATGCATGGATATAGAAGATGATTTGCTTTAAAAATAATTTTTTATTTAACATACACGCTACTGTCACCAAGAAACTATAATCTCTTAAAAAATGTCTAATTATATATCTTATAAGTTATTAATGTTATTATGTATAGAAACTTAAGCAAATTAAATCAGTATCTTTATTTGTTTATAATTAACATAAATTATATTGTGGAATAGTATTAAAATATTGTATCTAGGATGATCGTTTTATTAAGTTCTCTCAAAAAACAAACATTATACATTTTGTTGTTTATTACGGTTATTACTGTTACTTAATTATTTTTTTTTTGTTTTTAGAGTTATCAATTTTAATTATAAATAAATTGTAAAGATTGACATTGGTGTAACCACGGCAACGTATCGATTAGATGGTCATAGACATGCAAACAGACTGATTCACCCGGGATATTAAATGTCAAAACTTATAATTCAACAAGTTGGGAAAGCTCATTTTGAGGGCATGCTTTTTTCCGGTTTCTAAACATATTTTTATACAACGCAATAAACTATTATTGCATACACAATTTATGTGCAGTAACTACAGAGAATAAATAAATACCTTATTATCGCCATTCGTAACTATGTATACTGGTAACTTACTGTCGGATGGACGGGCGGACGGACATAACGTGTTTTAAACTTAAGTTTAGATACATAAAGCCTAAATAACTACTTCTACAATTGTAAATAATAATATAAGGAATTTATACTTTTGTTGATTTTTAATATTTTGATTTGATTGCATTTTGTACGGAATTTCTTCATTTTTATTCAAGTGCTTAAAATCTTGAATTAATAAATTCTGATCATCATAACTCTCGGTTGATGACACACGAACCATGATTGTTGACATGTTATTCATATTTGCCACACTGATAAAGAAGTATTCATTATAACTTACCTTTAAAGTGTCAGTTATATAAATGTAAAATGTTTTAAATAATACCTACTTGAAAATATTTAAATAAGTTTGAAGATCTTGATATGGACAATTTAACCAATCGGACTTGTATCCAACCATTGCTATATTTGGTCTTAATTGTCCATGACCACAGCTATATATCATATGAGTCGCTAAATCTAATTCTATGTTATCAATGACAACATAGAGGGATTTGATTCCAGAATTTCTTAACCATTGAATTCCTTTGTCGAGGCATATTTTCTTTTGTCTTGGTGTAAGCGATAAAAAAATATGTAAAAAATGATTGTTGGACGTTATTATCAATTCTATAGTCTGAATACCAGTTTTGCTTGAAGGTTTTCACTGGAATACAATGTGAACTCATGTCAATGGTGAATAATAATTAATAAATAGCAATGAAATATATTACCGTCAAATCTAGTGAATCCTGATGCAATTGTTAAAGTACTTTTTGGGCCATTATATGAACCGATAATAATGTTAAAAATACCAACAATTATCGCTTTCAGAAGATCATTTTGTACCTCAAATAAAAATGTTATAACTTATAAAGATTTTAATAATTTATGAACTAATTGTATACAGACTTCAGATTTTCTATCCAGGCCGATCCATCAAAGTATACTCATAATTATTTTAGATTCTGCTCCTAATCCTCTGAATGCCAAATTTGAATCTATTATTTTTCTATTGCTCGATTTTAGTAATGATTATTTAAATTGGTCGATAATTACATGAAAAATACAACTAATTCAACAACTTAGTTAGGTTAGCTTATAAACAGAAAAGGCGGAACTGTAGTTACTGACAAAAGTAACTCCTAACTTAATATTTATTTTTCTAACTAGTTAGTGACCATCTTCGGACCAAGAGTATTTTTTGAATATTTTTGAAACTTTTTTAAAAAAGGTTTCGTATTTAAAATGTTTAAAAATGTTTTCGGAATAATTGTTGAACATTATCATTACTGAATACTATGGGGATGGCATCCAAATAAGCATACATTTTCGATACTGGAATTCTGATTGAATTTTTTTTAGGTTATTTACCTATAGAAAATATATCAAATTAAAAATAGAATACATTTAAATTTAAAATTATATCAACTTTGTTTTTATTATTTTTGAATAAATTGATTTATATATTTACTTGTATACCATATTACCATATAAGTATATCATAATTACCATATAAGTATATCATACATCCATATAATTTTAATTTTATTTATGATATTTTGAATTGTGATTGTATACAATATAGGTACCTCCTTTTACTTTTCCATTCGTACTGATCGCTGATAATGAGAAAGTGGTGATTAGAATAATAATCAGTGAAATAAAAATAATAATAATTGAATGAAATATTCCAGCTTGTCCTAAAATCCACGGCATCTGCAAGAAAAGCATCATGCCCCAGATGCTGAGTAGACATGGAATCAACACGTCTTTGACCCATCCCAGTTTTATTCTTGGGCTAACTTCTACTTTGTTTTCTTCTTCCCGATAAAATTCATTGAACGATTGAATCTTCAAATATAATAAGACATAGCAATACAAAATAAATAAAATACAATTTACAAGGTACAATTTTATAAAACTTTTTATGTTTAAAATTAATGTACAATCTGTGGGCGCAATAATCATATTTTGCACTATACTTTATTTACATGAAAAACATGAGGAATGAAGCCACACTGTGATAGATAAACATTTTGATTTGTATAAAAAGGCAGAACCTAAAAATAAAAATAAATCGATAGGGTTTTTACATTTTTCATGGTAAATATTTTTAAGTAAGAATTTTTTAATGAATGTATATTTAAATATTCAAGATTTATTCACTTATCATGTTACAAACATATAATAATTTTATGTTTAAATAAAAATGGTGGAATATCAAGTATTACTTATGAAAACTTTAATTTCTAGTGCACAGCTATAAAAATCAATTGGATTTAAAATATTTTACAATTTATTTAATACAGATATACCTGATCAATCCACGGACGACTTTTGTTTTTAATTTCACCGTATTCTGGCATGTTTCAAAATTATAACTGCTGTTTAATAATGTGGGGCCCCATGTAATGTACACCGTATGGTAATTAAGTCATTATATTACTTAATTTAATAACTCATACAAAAACATTGAACATACTACTATTATACTGGAAAAGTTCACGAGATCTTCACAATAGATAAAAGCAATGGAATATTTGCATACGCACATGTCTCTGGAGGCTAAATAATTAAAATTATGATTAAAACAGACTAGGCATAAAATGTATAATTATTGGGTAGTATAAAGTATTTCCACAGTATACTTAAATATCAAGCACAAGATAATTAGTTATGGCGAACTATGCATGATGGCAGAGGACAGTATATACATATTACTTATATAAATACGCATTAGTTTTATACATGAGTTCCTTAAATACACTAGCAACACATAAAGAATACCCACATCTCCTCACACACGCCCAGTTCGACCGGAGGCTCTACAAAACGAAACAAATACCCTACCAGCGGTACTTACGATGCACTGTACAATATTCAATCATAAACGTATCGTTAAACCTTGACTTGGCGTGTATCCGATACACACCAATGAGGAAAGGATTGCACGAAAATCGGTCTATAACGGCTCAGACCAAATGGATACCCAAGCCAGTCTGTCAGTAAAAAGCCTAAAGACACGTCGTCCACGCCAGTATGCACTTCGACAATATTAATATTCCACTCCTTATTTACCTAACTATACAATATTAAGTTTGTTGGCTGTTATCAAAATTTTATCTGCTATAGTTATTACTGATAACTTATTAGTTACCATACATATGTGATGCATATGTTTTTACGCACATTAGGTACTAAATATAATAAAGTAGTAGAATAATCATATATGTATAGGCCCTTTAAGCTAATGAAATAAAACACTTATCAATCTTAAATGACACCATAACACGTAAATACATAAACACGTATGCATAGTTCTTTGCTTTATGTAAAGTAAGCACGCCATTTTAATTCACTATAATATACAATCTAGTGTCCTTTGTCGGGGGACGCGCTCAACTGCAGTTTCTCGACTACCGTATTCGGACCGGTCATCACTCTTCAACCTCCTGTATGGCTGTATTTTATGTATTTCTTCACTATATAGTGAATTATCTTCTAATATCCATTAAAAAATTATGTAACCAGTACTTACTTATACTGCATATTTTTACTCATTTATTTTAATTTATTAATCTTTCCATATTTTTATTTTACTACAAATGGCGCCCAACAAGTATCGTTGTCACTACGGTTATAAAAATAATAATTCAACAATTTCACAAACAATTTACATATGAACAAATCATTGAATCCTACTCGAATGTAATATTGATCATTGAAAAACGAAAATATTTTATACTCATATAACAACATTTTTGATTAAATTTAATAAATACAAAAACAATCATTTTTTAACAAACTAAATTTAACAAACTATTGAAAAATTCTTAAAAAAAATAATAGTTCTTTCCAAGGAACCTCCAGAAAAAAATGTTTATAATATAACTTATAAGTTATAAGTTACTAATACCAACAATTATTTCTTTTTAACAAAAAGCGTTAAACACAATACGACTAAAATGCAACTATAAATCATTACACTTTATATTGCTTACTTACATTATTATAAATTATACTACTCATAATATTAAACAACAAGTTAGAAAATAAATTACCTATTGGGAGAAATTTGAAACAACCCAAATATACTATAAAAACAATTCTAACAGTTCTAAAATAATGCATAGCTACATTTAAATAAATACAACAAAGATGCTGTACCATAAATCCAAAAAATAAAATAAAAATAAAATTATGAATTAATCAACTAAAATCACAGTGCAGAAATATTTCAGAGTTAAAACATAAAATTATCCTTATTAAAAATAAAACATGCCTGTAAAAATTCCCTTTTATAAACCTACCAACTTTTTGAAAGCTATTTATATAAATATTTTTAATTTGTATCACCTCAGGATGGTACTCTATAAGTAGTACAGCAAATATCTGAAATTTGAAAATATGGTGTTTATTAGGTCTTCTTGTAAATTCTAAAAATCAGAATTTGAATAAATGTACTACTATCAAAAAGAAAAACTGGCGTGAGCATTGTTTATAAATCTTATATTTTAAAATTCAATACAAGATTCCTTATGAGTTTATCTACCTTTATCAAAAAAAAATTTCGACTAGAAAGTCAAATTAAATTTTTATGAGCTTTTGAATTTGACATTTTTATAATATTGGATATTCACTTGATGCTTTATGTGATGATTTTCTTATTTTGTCATTATTAAAAAACAAATAACCCTAGATAGTTAACGTTAACACAATATTTGTATTGTGTCAATTCCTGTGCATGATAAAATTTTCAAAATATTATGACTCGTTTTGAGCTGTTAATGGAGATTTTCAATTCTATTTTTTGGGTCAAAAAGCGTGGGAATTGAGTACAAGATTTCTTATGTATTGTCACAATAGCAATTGAAATATATTAAAAATACATATGCACATTTTTGCTTTTATTAACATTTAAAGTTCGAATTTTGACTAAATTTTTTTCAAAAAATGATTTTGTAGCTAAACATTTATAAAATGTTCAACTTTTATAACTAAGGATCAAAAATTAAAAACAAAGTAGCGCAGAAATAGTTAAATCTATAAACAAAAAATTTTAAAAATATTAGATTAACACAGTTTTTTTTGTAGTTATTTTATGTTTTCTACTCATGTCGTAGTACCTCCGCTGGGAGGACTCTACACTCAGTCTAATCTGTCGTTATTTATTTTATTTTTTATCTAATTCATCAATTGTCCTTATTGTTCTATTTTATTGTAATAGATTGAATAAAATCCTTTAATAACAAAAAAAAAAACAATTTTATGTTCAAATTGGCACAAAATTATATACTGAATAATCAAGAATAACGATTTTTTTCCCGTTTAAACCGACAGCAGAGGAGGATCTGTTTGAACACTACTACTCCTGAAAATACTACTACTCCTAAGAATAATGATTTAAGTTATTTCGTTGTAATTTAAAAATATTATACACGGGTTCACGCAAAATTGTAGAGTATACTATTATTTTTTATACACACAATTAAATTTTCAAATGTAATTTTTTATAGCAAATTAAGTTAACATACTGTAATACTAACTCCTATAATAGTGAAATAAATTATTTTAATCACAATAATAGCATGAAATATACAAACTACAAAGTGATATCATAGGCTGATAGACCGTCTTCGCTCAGAATCATTTTTCGTATACAATGATTTTATATTATTGAATTAAAATTTAACACCATCCATTACAGTGACCCATTTGTAACCTACTGTGCAGCATAGTGACATCCACTTACCCGCATTTTGTTTTATTATTTATATTGAATTAATTTTAAGTTACTTTCTAACAAAAATAATATTGCTCACTAACGAAATATCTTATAAAAACAATCATTATATACACCGGCACTTCTTAATCAACGAAATGCCAAAAGCTGAAAATAGAAAATTATTTGAAGTTGATGCGATTAAAAAAGCTGAAAATAGAAAATTATTTGAAGTTGATGCGATTAAAAAAGCTGAAAATAGAAAATTATAAACACCTCAAACATCTCAAACTACCCAAGATATAAATCGATTTTACTAGCATAAAAAAATAAAACTGACACACTTAAAACAATATATAATTGTCCTGCATTTATTTATTTATTTATTTTAGAAAGTAGTACGATAATAGTTAGAAACGTTGACCAAAAGATAAAACAATATTACACGCTGCGTTAAAATCATCAACTAATGACAAACTACTCGACGTGGCCGTCGTGACAATAAAGGTCCCACGCACTGCAGCGATGGCGGTGGCGGTGAAATGAGTCCTGGCCCAATATTTACCTCCACTGCTGTAGGGACTTAAATTATTCGATATTTTCGAATAGGAGTTATACGGCTGAATTATGATATATTACCTAAATGCTAGTAGTATTCGAGCAAATAAACAATGTACTATTTTTTTTTATATGAGATTACAGTTCGTTTATCGGCAGCCGTCGCGCGTCGTCCAGTAAATTGCGTACGATTAGATAGGTATCTCGTAACTCGTAAGTCGTAGTATCAAACGTGTAAAATATGCATAGCTGGGCAAGAAAACCAATGTTTTTAACTAGGTAGTTAAGGTTAAGTTATCCTAAAATAAAAATAACTAAGTTAAGTCACAATTATTTATGAAACGAAATAAATCAGTTACAAACCAATAATTATTTTCTAAAATTCAATTTTTTTATCAAGTCAAGTTGAAAGTCATCAAAAAAAGTAACTTATAACTTAACTGTCTCAACTTATACATTTTTAACTAGCTACTGCCTAGCTTTGAAAATATATAACTATATAAGTATAGTCAGGAGCGGACTGGTCTGGCGGGATACCGGGACAAATCCCATTGGCCCATTACAATAATAGATTAAATATCCTCATAATATTTTAGAAATTAAAAATATAGTATACGAAATAACATAAAAATATAATAAAACACAATACATAAATAGGTATTACCTTATCATCTCGTGTGATTTTAAATATTATATTAATCGATAATATTATAATATTATTACGAAATGGTCGAGCGAATTCTTGATGAGCTATATTTATAAGCTATATTTCGTTTAATTCATTTATACGGAGTACCGTCTGTAGTCTGTATCAAATGTACGAAATATATACAGAGTGATCCAACAAGTATACTCACTTCCCTTTTTTTTCTTTAATACTGAAGTTTTTCAAAATCTGATTTTTGGAATCTTTTTAAATATACTCAAAGACCATATTTTCATATCCTTGAGATTTTTTGTGCCACTTAAGGAGTGTCCTGTGGCGATACGAACCTTTGTTTTTCAAATGAGAACCCCACTTTTTTTTTCTTTACATTATTTAGCGGATAATTTTTTTGAGAATTTTGATGTATCGAAATCAAAATTCGAACGAGTGGTTTCCTAGTTATTGGACAATTTGTATACAGATATAATATACACTGAACAGCTTGTTTAGTGATTTATTTATAAACCATAATATTATTATATTTATACTTGTAATAACTAATAACAAAGCCTCCGTCGCCACCACATGGCACACATTGAGCGCTAATGCTCGCACTTACCGTTGTCGCAGACCGCAGATAGCAAAAACATTGCTGTAATGTAGTGTAGATCCCGTGTTTTATTTTATTTGCTTGCGTTAAATGAGCCTATAGAACTATATAATATTATAGTTTATTGCATATTTGCATTGTCTGTACTTACCAGGGACTAGATCCGGAACCGGAACCGAAAGAACTGATTCTGGAAATTCCTGGCCTGAAATATTAACCTAGTCCTCCACTGAGTATAGTACTGTAGTGTTATTGTTAAGTGTAAACACCATTCGACATAAATGTGGGTAGGGCCCTGCAGTATTTAATTCACTTTGAATCCAGGCAAGGGATATTTTGGCAGAAAACACTCGTTCAATGCCAGGCCAATATATGCCAAATTTGCCAAATTTGAGCATTAAGATAATCATTCTTACATTGCCCAAAATGTTCGGACATCACGCACAGTGGTCAGGCATAAGCCCGGGCCCTAGCATTACATAAAAATGCCCGGATTTCCTATACTATGCCAGTAACATATATTATATCACATTGAAATTTCTTTATTTTCTATATGTTCGTTGAATCACATGAAAACTCATATATTATTTTTAATTAAATTTTAGGGAACATTATGAACCTCGAAGACGATAAATATATATGAATAATAATAGACTATATTTTATGATTTAATAACGTACCAATTTACAAAAAAAAATACTTTTTCTTATTTTTTTTTTTTGCATAATAAGTTCTTATGTATAGAATTATAATTTATAAGTGTCTAGGTCAAAAATGGGTTCATAATGTTATGATTCACAATGATAACATAATTGATGTTTAATTCTTTAATTGGACACTAATCAAATGGCTTTCAGAGGATGTCAGTGCACTATCGGTTTTCTCTTTCTGACCCATGCGCAACATAACAAATGTACGTTTAGCAGAACCAACCCTGTGTTATTACTTTTAATATTAGAGTGAATCTATCAATTTTCAAACTTCAAGTGAAAAATATTATCTATCTGTGACCCCGAGTTCGCTACTTTGTGATATTTTAATTTTGATGTAAGTTAGGTATGAGCGTGTAAATTATGTATTAGTATTACAATTTAAAAATACTTATCAGTTATTTATTAATGTATTATCTTAAAACACCAAACAGGTGCTTCCATCTGCTGTTGGGAGAAGCTCTTGTGTTTATGACTTTACTATTGACCGTTAAGGCAGCGCCGTCTTTATAATACACCAGTAAAATCAACTATTTCTGTTTATTTACTTCAACGTTGCGCTATTTTAGTATATTTTATTTTTGTTAAAGTTTCGAGGAATATGAATTAACATAAACAACATTTTTAAACTGTTTAATTTCATGGATCCAAATGTAACATTCTAATAAAATAATGTATAACGATAAATTAAATATGGTTACCACTATTGCATGATTAATACAAACTTTGAAAAAAAAATGGAAAAGTTTAATTATTGAATGTCCCGTTTTCACACGAAGTAATCTATTTTTGAAGTCAATATTATCATAACGCATAATACCCACTAATTAATAATTACTATATTAGCTCACTTTCGATTGAATTGGTCAATCGTCATTGAATCGTGAAAACCATAAATAAGTAACTGTATGCATTAAACAATTTAAAAATATAAGTAGCTCAATTATACGGCGTGTCACGAAACAGTACAGGAGCCAATTCCATTCTAAATTCTAAATTTATTGTAAACAATAGCGGATTAAGATTAGCCATAGAAGTGTTTCGTGGTAGCATAAATATATACCTACGTTGAGTAAGTATATTTAGTAAGTAACATTAAAGTATTTAAATATTTATATCGCTTAAAATAATAGAAACAAACAATATGGCCAGACTAATGAGATCTAACAACGAAAAATTAAAATAAAAGAATACGAATAACGACAAAATAAAAAAAAACCGTTGTATGAGAATTTGTTAAATGACTAGTGAATATCTAAAGTCTAGTTTCAAAAAAAAATATAATAATTTGAGGTACACCATTTTTGGTAAATGTGTGAAAACTTAAGGGAAATGGTAATCTCTCAAGGGAATCTTGCATTACATTTCGAAAACTTAGATATATAATATATATATATATATAACACTTTTTATGCATTTCTAACTCGAAATAATTTGTCAATATTCGTGATTTTGATGAATGATTTTGAAGCTCATAAAAAACAATTGTGAAATTATAATCAATTTTTTTAAAAATCACTAGCTAACAACAATTTATGAGGAACATCATATTTTCAAGTTTTTTGACAGTGTGAAGAATTTTATTTCGACAACAATTTACAAAAATACTAATAAAACTCGTAATTTTGTTATGACAATAAATAGCACAAAAATAGAAGCAATAATTCGAATATATTATGGTGCCTTTTAATTGTTAACATCAACATTCAGTGAAAATAGTCGGTAATTTTTTTTTAGAGTTACACTAAAATACAAACTTAATTTTATCAAAAACTAGTTTTGAATAAAAATTTGAGATTTAAATTTAAATTAAATTTATTGTTTGTTTTTCCAGACACTTTTGAAAACTACTGGGAATTTTTTACTTTTGACACCGCGAAATAAAAACAAGATTCACTTTCCAACCGGAAATGATGCTTTGATACTGTTGAGTTGAAGCATTTTTACTGTACCAAAAGGTGATGACAAACACAATAAAAAAACTCATCAATTCGCTCAAAATATAAAACATATTATATTTATTTCATTTTTAAGAAATGAGTAAAAAAACATATTGTATACATATGATTGTGTGCAAAGATATTATTAGTGCATAAATAAGATAATAACATGATAGTTTATAAATTACAATACCTATACCTAATTTAAGAGATAAATGAACAAATAAAATGAGACTATAAGATAAACGTATTTATCAGTGCATCTGAATCATCAGTTGAGGTCTCTTTATCGAAAAAAAAAGGAACGTAATATAAGATATTAAAAATAGTTTATAATATAGGTAATTTTTATCATTATTAAAATTGTACTTGCAATAATAAATTTATAAATAGTAAAAAACAAATTGATATAGAAAATATGTGCTTTGGTATTATTAATAGTTTACCGTTATTACAGTGTAAACAAGTTTACTTTACTTTTTTTTTTAAACAAGTGTAACTATGCTCATTTTTGTAAGATTGTAAGTATCATACTGCGTTTTATCACTAATTTTTCATTTTAAAATATAGAATTCTGTAATATTAATCAAAATTAAATGTTTTATTTTTATGAGTATATAATGAAAAATAACTGGTTATGTGGAAAAATATTTGTGAATATATTCCTTTATATAAAATACTAAGTTCTTATGTAGCGGTATTGTTTCGATTTTACTATATCATGTCTATGTTAAGTAATAAAATATCGGTTACGAATTTTTTTTCGGGGATACTGGGTTTGAAATCAGTGATTGGAATGATCACAGTTCAATTTAGCTCAGAGTGAAAAAAAATAATATCTACCTACATTAGGTAATCTGAAACGAAATTCAAGAGTGCGTGATTGTATACATAAATAAAGTAAAATTAATGCATATTGCATATAATATATATTTATGGCTTAAGCATTGACTGTAAGGACTGGCTGAGTACTCCCATTGATTATAATACACGGTGGTAACCCTCTAGAAATCGTTTCTATCCAACACATGAATAATATATTGATTTCATCGCTATTTTTAGGAGTCGTTCTGGAAATTTTTTTTTTAAATCAATCTTTAACGTAAAATAAAACTTTAATAATATTATACTTACAAGATGATAAGATCAGAATTAAATGAATGCAATTCAATTAAATCTCTCAAAAATAACGTTTCAGCAATATGTTCTTTTTGTAAATTGTAATCATCAAATTGATTCTCTGCAAAATTAATTTAAGTTATAAAAAAATAACTTTTGCTTTTTAGATAGTTGATTACTTAATGACATAAATCACCGGATTGATATAAAAATAATGATTTATTAGCTAAAATATACACAACGTAACAAAAATTGTTAAGTGTTACATTTAAATACATGAGTCTTTGGGTGGAGAGTTCTGAGGTAATTTTACCCATAGGTATATAATATATCATCGAAAGTTAAGGTATAACAAAGTTTTATGTTACCTTTGGAAGCTGCGCGTTCCAATAAAGAAATGAAATATGTCATTGTTGTAGGACCAGTAGTGTTGGCTAAAATGATATCAATATAGTCGAAATCAATTCGATACAGTGATAATAATTGTTTTAATCTGAAAAAATCCATGTATTTCTATACTTATATATTTACACATTATTTTTGGATTAATATTTAACTATTTATGGAAAATATTCCATAATATAACATGATGCCGCGTTAATTTTAACTATATAGCAGATGAATTTTCAAAACAGCTTGCATCATTATTATTTTAAAATAAAAATATATTAAATTAGAATGTAGAAAAATGTAGGTAGGTAATCCTTAAATTGTTTGTACCAATTTATATCCAAGTAATAATGTCGCTACGATACCTAATAGTTTAGCCCACGTATGAAAAACCCGATTTCGTGTGATTTGGTCGCAGTAAGTTGGGCGCGATAAATTTGGTGCGGGAATTTAGGCGCAGTAAATTGGTCGCGGTGTAATATTATTTGTAAATTATCTTTCAATACTCGATTTTGAGTCTTGGCTCCAAAACTATTCCAGATAATGTTCCTAGAAATCTCAATAGAAAGTGGAAAGAGATTACAATCTTAACCAATTTAGTCATTCCAGGAAAAAATTACTACTTATATACTACCTATAGAGAAGAAGGGCAATTTCCACGAAGGAGGACATGCCAGGGGAGGATGATATTTGATCACTTTACCAGCTTCCTCTTTATACACCCTACTGCACGTTCTACTTTTGATTTTATAGCTTATTGTAAACATTGAATTTACAGATGGTATGCACATAAAATAATGTTTTCAAAATGTTATTAAAAGCTACAATATACAATAAGTACTTGGTAACTACCATAAAAATAAATTATCCCCATTGGAGCTGAAGCAAGCATGCTTATTATGCATAATATATCTTTATATACTATTATGATTTATGACTAATTAGATATTTATACATTAATACATTTTTACATAATTTTTGGTCTCACTTGTTTTTTTCTTCAGATAAACATTCAACTTTCTTTGTTACTCCATAAATTCGAAATTTACAATTATTCCACGTAATACTATGTTTTATTATAAATGCAATGATTAGCGATAAACCTAAATATACAATTTCAATACATTATAATTATATCCAGCAAGTTGTATAGATATTGAAGATAATTTACTTTAAAAGGAAGTACTTATTTAATATACCGACCTCCATCGTTGTACAACCACCACACATCTACTGTCCCATGATTTCGTTTCTTCTTCTCAAATGAAAATTCTTTGTTTTTTATTTTTACAAAGCAATCAGCCACTCTGCAATTATTTTTGTATATTATATGCTAATGTTTTTATAATTTATAAGTTGATATGGATGGCCACTGTGTGATCGTTTTAATTTCCCAGCTTTAAAATATATTTTTAACATATACCTCATAACTCATAAGTTATTGTGGATGGAAACTTAAGAAAATTAAAACAGTATCCTTATTTGTTTATTAACATTATTCAAATTCATGAAGTAGGTAGGCAATCATATTGAGGAATTGTATTATATAATTGTATCTGGGATGATTGTTTTATTAAGTTCTCTCCAAAAACAAACACTACCTATAGATTTTGTGTATTTATTCTATTCCGTAGTTTATTACAATTTTTACTGTTACTTAAATATACTTTTCATTTTTTGGAGTTATCAGTTTTAATAATAAATAAATTGTAAATATTGACATTGGTGTAACCACGGCAACATATAGATTAGATGGTCATAGACATGCAAACAGACTGATTCACCCGGGATATTAAATGTCAAAACTTAAAATTCAACAAGTTGGGAAAGCTCATTTTGAGTGCATGCTTTTTTCCGGTTTCTAAACATATTTTTATACAACGCAATAAACTATTATTTCATATACAATTTATGTTCAGTAACTACAGAGTATAAATAAATACCTTATTATCGCCATTCGTAACTATGTATACTGGTAACTTACTGTTGGATGGACGGGCGGACGGACATAACGTGTTTTAAACTTAAGTTTAGATACATAAAGCCTAAATAACTACTTCTACAATTGTAAATAATAATATAAGGAATTTATACTTTTGTTGATTTTTAATATTTTGATTTGATTGCATTTTGTACGGAATTTCTTCATTTTTATTCAAGTGCTTAAAATCTTGAATTAATAAATTCTGATCATCATAACTCTCGGTTGATGACACACGAACCATGATTGTTGACATGTTATTCATATTTGCCACACTGATAAAGAAGTATTCATTATAACTTACCTTTAAAGTGTCAGTTATATAAATGTAAAATGTTTTAAATAATACCTACTTGAAAATATTTAAATAAGTTTGAAGATCTTGATATGGACAATTTAACCAATCGGACTTGTATCCAATCATTGCTATATTTGGTCTTATTTGTCCATGACCACAGCTATATATCATATGAGTCGCTAAATCTAATTCTATGTTATCAATGACAACATAGAGGGATTTGATTCCAGAATTTCTTAACCATTGAATTCCTTTGTCGAGGCATATTTTCTTTTGTCTTGGTGTAAGCGATGTCTTAAAAGTTAAAATAAATTAATCATATATGACATTGCTACACATTTTATTATTTTTTGTTATAGCTTACCTTTTCTATATTAACACACATTTGTACTCCATTATTCTTAGTGATTAAATGAGCTAAAGAAACTAACTTTTTTCTTGACTCAGGATTCCCCGTAAACACAATCAGATTAGGCAAATAATTTTTGATATGGTATTGAATGGTATCGGCTTTGTATACGTTTCTTATAACTGTTTTTATTTGTTGTGTTTGCTTAGAAGATCCCCAATTTATCTCTTAATTCAAATATTTTTTTATTTATAGAAATATCGATTATTAGTTAATTAGTTAGATTCCTTTTATAAACAATTAAACGAACCTTCATTTTTTCTATGAGCGAGTATGTACAAGGCACATACATCACAACCAACAATTGTTGACATTTTTTTATCAATAAATATCATTACTGAAATGCAAATAATAGCTCCAGCCAGACTTAACCATTTGTTATAAAACTAAAAACACATTAATTAATATTTCATTGTTATAAAAAATAATATATGTAGGTAGTTAACCTTAACTATTTACAACCGTCAACCATATTGGGAATATTTTCTGATCATCACCTATTGAGCACAACACAGGGAGGCTTCTGTTACTTCAAGTCTTAGACCTAATAGGCAATAGCTTACTTAAAATTCTAAATATTGAATCATCACTATAGAAATTCCTGTTTGACATAATAACTATTATTATAATCTTTTCTTATCGTTCAGTGCTGTATTTAATACTCAGATCATTTCATAGTCAATAATAACCACCTTATGCTTAATATTGTCAATAATTTATCTTTCTAACCGGTTTGTCCTGTATAATTATAATCTGTAATATCGTTTAGGTATACAAAATTTTTTTTGTAGAAATCATTTAAACAAATATATATGTATGTAACATATGTATGCATATACATATGTAATGTATGTATGGATATATTATTTACTGATGAGTATGTACCTTGTAAGTTGGCCTCCAGCCCAAAGGCTTACAATATGCAACATGAAACGTACACAAATTTAACATGGCGTATGCAGATAAATAAATAGTTGAGATCAATGAAGCAATCTCATTTAATTCGCCTGAAAAAATAAATTTTAAATTATTTTAGATGATTTCGAAAAAATGAATAAATTATTTCATTGTGTTTTGCTAATTCAAACAAATTTTATTTCTGTTCATAATGCATACTAAGTTGAAGAAAATAAATTTAACTTTTCTGAAAAATTGTATTATTTTAATTTAATAGTTTATCGTATACTACATATTTAACCTATTACCTGTATATAAAAGTATAAGACAATCAAAAAGATCGAAAAATAATATTATCTTATATAATATACTAGAATACATTTTAAGGCCAAACCAACAAAATTGTTATTCAAACATCGAGTTATAATTTAATACAGCTGAATAATATGCAAATACATTTTAAGGTTTAAAATAATGTATTAGACTTAATACATAGGGTTAGTAATAATTTTATTTGGAATACTGTTACCATATGCTATATTGTGTAATATGTATAAAGTATTTAATTAACTAAGTATCTACCTAGCTATTATTTTGTGATTATTAAAGTTATTTTTTTCAAAATAATGTATCTAATAGTACCTAAGTAATAGGTATTGTAATATTTAACAGAGCTACATAGATTTATATGTCATAAATAGTAGGGCATGTCTTCGGTACAGGATTCTGGAGTCCATTGGCGCAAATAACGTTTTAGATTTGAGGGGGCTGAAGCCCTAGCTACTGAATGAAGCAATTATACAAGTAATTAATACATACAATTTTTGTTAATAAAACATAAAGGTATACCGTATACTTTGTACTTAGTTACAATATTGACAGAAAAAAAACTTACTAAACATTTTTTCAAATGTACTATTTCATCTATTTGACTACTTATAATAGTTGTCAAAATTATGTTTATAATATATAATATACATTATACACCACATAACTTCTGGAAAACAATAAGAATTATTAATACTGTAAATATAGCTTTAGGGTGACAAGTAACAACAAAATAATATAATAATATTATTGAACAAATTTTTATTTTTAAAACTGTATTCTTCAGTTGGATTTAGCAAATGAGCTTAATGTATTTCACTATCTACAGCAATAACTTTTTCGATATTCAATATTGCTTAATTAGTAGATCGGCCCTGAGTTATATTAGGTCTGACGTATGTGTAGATAAAAAGAACCTTTCACATGTTGTTGAGCTCACTGGTAATGTGATGCATAATTTTAAATAAATTAGAAAATACTTCGTCATTTAGATGTATTTTGATATTTACAGCAGGTATATTCGTATAAAATATGTATAATAGCCAAAAACAATAATACTGAAAAAGCTTAAAGAAAATGTAAGAAATGTTTCGGGGGCTTAGCCCCTAAATCCCCCCTATTTGCGCCTATAGTGGTCTTATATTTTTAAATCCGAGTTATATATTGGTATTCTAAAAATGTTTTTTCCTCGAACCGATACAATATTTGAAGACATTTTACTCTGTAAGTATAGTTCCTCTTGAAATTTAATAAATTATCATAAATAATGACTAAAAATTAAGAATTATCTTAAATAAAATGTGACATCATAAATTATATGCTAACTATCCTTTAATACCTATGATAAGTAATATTGATGACACAACCATGGCAAAAACATGAGCACGATAGGGTTCTTTACTTTTCCCATAGCCTTTTGCTAAATATTTAAGGAGTGGATAAACATCATCTTGTCCCATTCTTTGTAACAACTTTGGAACGGATATCAATGCGGTTAAAGCAGTACTAATAGTAGCTCCAAAACAACCAAAATATATAGATATTGGCCACAACGAAATCGACTGCATCAGCTAAAAATATTATAAAATAAATTTTAGTTTACACGTAAGTTTGATATGCTTGATAATTATATTTAAAATTAATTAACATTTATGTCATTGTACAATCCTTTGGTGCAATTTCTAAATGAACAATTTGAAAAATATCCATCTTGAAATTCGTTTTCAATGCCACTAGCTTCTCTCAATTGAACAGATCCCGGTACTACTATTAATACTACATACGAAGTTATAGTAATGAGAATCGATAATAATGTTCCTTTAGGTATCGAAGCACTAGGATCCTAAAAAAATATCGAGTTTATGATGACTTGTATAATTAATATTATATTGTGTACTTTAAGATCTCCCGATATATTTGCTCCAGCTTGTATACCAGTTACAGAGGGAAATAAAACCGCGAAAATTGTAAAAAATGATTGTTGGACGTTATTATCAATTCTATAGTCTGAATACCAGTTTTGCTTGAAGGTTTTCACTGGAATACAATGTGAACTCATGTTAATGGTGAATAATAATTAATAAATAGCAATGAAATATATTACTGTCAAATCCAGTGAATCCTGATGCCTTTTCTAAAGTACTTTTTGGGCCGTTATATGAACCGATAATAACGTTAAAAATACCAACAATAATCGCTATCAGAAGAGCATTTTGCACCTAAAATAAAAATGTTATAAAGATTTTAATAATTTATGAAATAATTGTATACAGACTTCAGCTTCTCTATCCATGCCGATACAACAGAGTATACTCATAATTATTATAGATACTACTCCTAATCCTCTGAATGCCAAATTTGAATCTATTAGAGTTATATTGCTTGATTGTAGCAATGATCTTAGAGATACACAAAATCCAATTGTGTTCATAGCCGCAGAAACAGTGTTAGCAAATGCTAATAGAATACCAATTGACGCTCCAAATTCCGGACCAATTGATCGGGAAATAATGAAATAAAGACCCCCTAAGTAAATAAATAAATTAATAAAACAATCTGACTAAAAAGTGCATTTTTATTAGAAAAAGAGACAAGAGATGGAAGTAGAAGTAAAATTGTGGCTATGAAATTTCAATATTTTTTAATCGACATCCAATTATAAGGAACCATAAATTGTATTTGTTGGCTTTTTTAACTTTAAAAATGAAAATGATTGGTTGATATTCGTTTTTCAATGATTTGTTACTCTATAATACTGAACGTGTGGGCGTATACTGTATAGTAATTATTAAGATATTTTTCGATTATTACAGCAGTTTCTTGAATTTAAAGCATGGTTAGGCACAAGCAAGTCTAACATAGCATAGGGAGATCTGTTTTAAACAATTACCAACAAAAAGTCATGCTTCTTTTATTTTTATAATGGGTTTATGTAGATGGCCCTCAATCAAAAAAATATTTAGGTAATTAGCTATTGTTCATTAAAGTTAATATATTATAAATAATTATTTCTAAAAATGTATTAATTTCATGCATACATAATTTTGGATAAGTTAATAGATATTTCCATGTTGAAACAAATAAAACATATTTAAAAAGAAATATTAAGTCCTTTTTTCTTTAACTTTTAATCTTAATAATCTATCTTAGCTATAATCAGGGCTTGGAAAGTTATAGTGACTATTCCTATTTAGCTAAGGAACTTGAAGAATTTGAATTTAAAAAACAATAACTAGTTACATTTACTTCTTCTAACTTTAAGTAATTCACAAATTTTATAAAATTTAAAAACTTAATTGAGAATTTAAATTGGTCGAATGTAACAACTAAGTAAGGGAAAAGTGAGTAACAAGTCACTGTTTCTAAAAAATGTTTAGATTTTTTTTGTCTTGTTACTTTTGTTATTAATTACATCATACAAATATTTATTGTAGTGTATTTAGAGAAGTTTAAAATGTGTACATCTAAATGATTATTTAAATTTTTTGATATTTACATGAAAGTTATAACTAATTCAACAACTTAGTTAGGTAGTTTATAAACAGAAAAAGCGGAACTATAGTTAAGTTAGAAGTTACTGACAAAAGTAACTCCAAACTTAATATTTATTTTTCTAACTAGTTAGTGACCATCTTCGGACCAAGAGTATGTTTGGAATATTTTTGAAACTTTTTTAAAAAAGGTTTCGTTGTTAAAATGTTTAAAAATGTTTTCGGAATAATTGTTGAACATTATCATTACTGAATACTATGGGGATGGCATCCAAATAAGCATACATTTTCGATACTGGAATTCTGATTGAATTTTTTTTAGGTTATTTACCTATAGAAAATATATCAAATTAAAAATAGAATACATTTAAATTTAAAATTATATCAACTTTGTTTTTATTATTTTTGAATAAATTGATTTATATATTTACTTGTATACCATATTACCATAAAAGTATATCATACATCTATATAATTTTAATTTAATTTATAATATTTTGAATTGTGATTGTATACAATTATACCTCCTTTTACTTTTCCATTCGTACTGATCGCAGATAATGAAAAAGTGGTGATTAGAATAATAATCAGTGAAATAAAAATAATAATAATTGAATGAAATATTCCAGCTTGTCCTAAAATCCATGGCATCCGCAAGAAAAGCATCACGCCCCAGATGCTGAGTAGACATGGAATCAACACGCCTTTGACCCATCCCAGTTTTATTCCTGGGCTAACTTCTATTTTGTTTTCTTCTTCCCGATATAATTCATTGAACGATTGAATCTTCAAATATAATAAGACATAGCAATACAAAATAAATAAAATACAATTTACAAGGTACAATTTTATAAAACTTTTTATTTTTAAAATTAATGTACAATCTGTGGGCGCAATAATCATATTTTTCACTATACCTTATTTACATGGAAAATATGAGGAAAGAAGCCACACTGTGATAGACAAACATTTTGATTTGTATAAAAAGGCAGAACTTAAAAATAAAAAATTGATATGGTTTTTACATTTTACATAGTAAATATTTTTAACGAAGAATTTTTTAATGAATTCATACACAAATATTCAAGATTTATCCACTAATTAGATTACAAATATGTAATAAATTTAAATTTAAATAAAAATTGTGGAATATTGAGTACTACTTATGAAAACTTTAATTTTTAGAGCACAGTTATAAAAATCAATAAAATTAAAAATATTATACAGTTTTTTTTAATACAGGTACCTGATCAATCCACGGACGACTTTCGTTTTTAATTTTTTCGTGTTCTGTCATGTTTTTAAGCTTTCAAAATTATAACTGCTACATAAAACGGAGGAGTTTTATATAATGTATAGTAATTGAGTCATTATTTTAATTAATTAAATAACTTGTACCAAAACATTGGGAATAATAGTATTACACTGTAAAAGTTCACGAGATCTTCATAATAGATAAAAACAATGGAATATTTGACTAGGTATACATGTCTCTAGAGGCTATAATAATTAAAATTATGAACAAAACGAACTAGCCATAAAATGTATAATTGTTGTACTTATGATAAGAAAGTTAATTGTTTTCTTTTTAATATTTTAAATTGTAAACATTAATTTAATATTTTAATGATACTTATAGTAATATATGATATAGCTATGTAGGTAATCAATAACTCACAAATAATTGATATCCATGAAAATAAAAGTACTATTCAAACAATATTGTACCTAGTTACTGCGCATGTCAATTTTTCGAGTACTTCAAAATAGTATTCCGGTATTATATTTGCCTTTTGGCTAATCATTTTTCGAACACAATAAAAAAAAAATCTGAAAGCTCAAGGTAGATCCAAAAAATAATGTTTTTGAGCACTAAAAAGCAATGGACAACGAGTTAACAATCAATATTTCATTTTATACTGTTAATTAAAATGAGTAAAAATTAATCCGATTAACAAACAAGTATTATATGATACAAAAAATTAATCAGGGTAGAATAAATAACGATTTTTTTCTGTACACACACTGCACTCAATACTTATCAATATTAATAACCTACCTAAAATTGAGTGAACTACTGGACATAAAACTTTCCTGTATTATGTGTAATACACAAGGGTATTATATATTTTTAACCTTTATAAAAGACAGTAGCCTTTTCATTTATAATCATGTAATTTTGGGGACATCGTATGAAGTATTTTAGAATGACTTAATATACATTTTTATTTTTAACGCCAGGTACTTGTCATTTGTATTCAATTTCGTGCTTTTTTTGTTAGGAAAATATTTATATTTTACATTATTTTATAATTTTATAGGATTAATTAAAGGGGAGTATTTTAGGAATATAACCTGCTTTTGTGGTGTAAGTACATCTTGAAACATCAAATCTAAACTTAAATTTTTGTGCATTCAATATTCATTAACATATCTGAATACCTATTTTTTTGAAAAATACTGTTCTGCGGCATATTATATTATAATTGGTGCGTTACTGTATGAAAATTTAAATTTGATATATTTAACAAAAAGGTGATGAATAAATTAAATTATAGGTATATAAGAAAAACAATTTATTTTACTGGGTTTTACGTTAAAAGAATCACTCTGTATATTATGATAATAAGACAATTATTTATTGAATATTGTAAATATTAATTATAAGTAAAAATGTGAGTACTATAATGTATAGATGAAGTTTTTATTCAAAACTAATATTAACTAATAACTATTCATTAACTATATAATATTTTACAGGTTAGGTCACAAAATACAAATATGTATTACCAACACACAGAGCTGAACATTTTCATGAACATTTTTTTAAAATTTAGATTTAAATGATTTAATAATTATTTATTATTTTAAGCTTATGGACCATACATTAACTAAACACAAATCATTTACCGACAATATAAGGTGTATCATTATAATTTAACAAACTCATATTACAGTGAAACACATAATAACAGAATGCCTAAAATACCAGCAAGAACGTCAAAACACCGGATTGGACACGACCCTCGACATCGCATTGGGACCCAATGCTGTGGAGAACAATAAGATGATCCTTTTTTTGAAGTCAACAGGTCTTTATAATTTAATTTAATGATTCACATTTGTTTTATTTCTTTCTTATATAAATACTTAGAAACCATACTGTTATAACTTATCTTTAATATTGTAATCCCCTACAAAAAAAAAAAATGATGTAAAAATCTTAAACCATGTAAACATACCATAACTGTAACTAATGGCCATGCAGTTGCCGAGTTTTTTTATTTGATCAATAAAAAAAAAAAAAAACTCCTATTACAAAATATACAAATGTTATTATATTTATTAAATAGTTCAGGTAGTAGGTACATTCTGTAAAGTATTGCAACTATATAGTCTATTGTCATTTATCTGTATATTACCATTAACCTTATTATTATAATAATTAACACAGTTTTTGTTATTATTACAAAATACGTAATATTAGGTACGAAATTGTAATGCTATTATTTCATACGTCGAATGGAAACGTAATTAAAGCCTACATCTACATACATACCAATATGCACGTACTTCTTGCACAAAATATTTAAAAAAAATTTTCATATGCAAATTTTCAAGCTTACAGTTCTAATTTTTAAGGTATAATATTAAAAATAACGCATTTTAGAATTTAAAATTACAACTATCGAAAGATTTTAATTTGACATTATTGATGGTGATCCAGGGTTGAACAATGTAGAAGGATAATAATATAATATAATATATTATATATATTAGATATTGAGATGGATGTGGTAATAATAAGTATTCAAAAATATTTTAGAATTTATTTACAACTCTAAACTAATTAATAAAATTAAAAAAATTGTCTATTTCATGTAAATAATGTAGTATTTAATAATGTGAACCATTTACTTATATCAGTCCAATGGCCCAGCTGCCGCGGACTTAATTTAATAAAAAATAAAAAATAATAAAAAATAAGTCTTAGCTAGCAAATTCTATCATAAACAGTATTTTTATACTAAATATAATTGATGTTTTTCTATTTTTAATTTATTACAATTGTGTCTATTGTTTGGTTTATACAATTATTTTTGATACCATGTATAAACTGTGAATTATGATGGTCAGAGTGAAAATAAGTTAAAATTAAGAATGACATTTTTTTCATTTTTTTGAAAAAAAAGGTGTAAGTAAATGTGAAATAACATGCCGATATTTAATATTTATTGATGTTCAAATCCCAAGCAATAGCTATAATAAACTATGGTGGTGATACTTGTTTTTAATTGAAATTGTTTTTAATATAGTTAGTGTTAATCTGGCACAACAAAGGCTCCTGGAGCATTTTTTTTAAGTAGCCACAATGTCACTAAAACTTTACACTTATTGCACAAAGGTTTTGAAAAACTAATCAAAATATAATCTATTAGTTAATTTAATTACCATTAATCTGTCAATTTTTAAATAAATTGTTTGTTTTGTTATTAATAAAAAAATATTAGGCAATAAAAATGTTTCTCAAAAAAACTCTATGTTTTAAAGGTATAAAATAATAGAATGAAGTGCTTAGTTTTTACATTTTTCATTGAAATGACCCCGCAACAACAGTGACCATTGGATAGAATATAAGATTGACACGATTAAATTACATAATATAGATAATATATTAACATGGAAGTAGAACAATGCGTCGATGCACAAATGATAAATCTAATTAAGTCTACTTAAATATGATTTAGTAGGGAGAGTGTATTTTGTACATTGTATTAACGCCGACGATGGATTTAATTGAGGCAGATTTCTATGTTGGGATCTTGACCCTTAGTAATTGGTTAGGTAGTATATGGTTATATAGTATTAATATCATAAATAATAAAACAATTAAATATATTTCATTTATATTATCATATTTAAATGAGCATTTTTTTAAAATTGATTTGAAGAATTTATAAGACAATATTTTGTTTGACATACCTAGTAATAACTGTAATATAGCTTTTCATATTTTAAATAATCTATTAAAAAACTATTCGATGTAACGCACCAACTCGATAATCGTTTCTCATAAATTTACCATTTTATTTATTCTTATGAATGTGATACATAAGGACTTGATACGTCTTTATAAGTCTTACTATTACGACTTTAGACTAGAATAAGGATACCAAACTCAGTTTACTGAAAACGTCCAGGGAAGAGTCATAATATTTAATGACATCGCCTGCCGATGACGGTCGAATCCGTTGGTATAACTTTAATCCATGTAGTATGAAATCAATTTATGTTTGTTTAGAAAATACGTAATCACTTTATGGTTTTTTTTTTTTGTTGTATTATTTATTCATAGCTAGGGATAATTATCATAGGCCATTGGGTGCTGTAATGGTGTGGAACACCTTTACAGTTTTCATATTTTTATAATTATAATATTACGTATAGTATTAAATACTATACAATATACATATATCATAGACGCGCGTGTCATATTTCATCCATTCTGTAAAATCAAGGAGTAAAGCTACCTATTTACGTATATGTATAACTATTTTGTATAGTAAACAAAATTTATAATAATCGTTAGGCCTGCTAGACATTCGTCAGCCGAACTAGTCTCGTTTCACCACTTGCTCCGTGTATTGTTGCTGCCAGGTCATCGGTAAAGTAAAATATTTTATATTACATTTTGTTTACATTTTAAATATATACGTTAATTATACTCGGTATAACTAGTTGTCTTGTCGAACATCCAAATCCTCTCACATTCCCCCGTTTGGTACAGATCTATCACTGCGGATACACAATTACACACCGTATACCAGTTGTAGTGATAGACAATAATTTAATTGTTACCTGCACGTACTATATTAGTCAATGCAAGGAGTTACGATAGGTTTGATACGGGTGTTGGAAACTCGTGTGTGTGTACCAAGGTTTTCGCCACTAAGGACCCGAATCACCCATCTGGGAACTAGTGGCAGTGGACGGTTGCCTACTCTCAATCACGTTGAGTGACTGATTGCAGCAACCGCGCCACGCCAAGCCACACTTGAAAATGAGTACAATTATTATTTATTAGTTATTACCAATTCATACATATGAGAGTTTTATTGTGTAAATAATTCAAATAAACAATTCGTTATCGTTGTACATTACTGGATAGTATAGTGATATATTATGTTATGCTTACCTGTGACATATAATAGTCAAAAACAAATACAATTTCCTTAATGTTAAACAAGTTTTAATACTTAAAAAAATTATATAATTTGATAAATGGTTATTCGAATTTAAGCACTAGCTGTAACAGTTTGAATTGTATTTCCATGAATTAAAATACAAGGTGGTAAATCTCTAGTTATCACTTCCATCCAATACATATGTATTTTTTCTAGTTTCTCGGTAGTTTTAGATGATGATCTATAAGTAACACAAAATAAGTTTTTTTCGTTTATTTGTACTAAAATTATTTTGATTAAATACTCTTAAATTAATGTACTGTGTACTATATTACGCATTCACTTACATAATGATCAAATCAGATTGCATTGAATACGTTTCTAATAAATCTTTAACGTACAAGGAATCAATCACAGATTGTTTGTTATATTTTTCATCATCCTGTTGTTGTTTTTCTAAATTAAATATTAAGACATGTGAAAATTTTAGTAATTTGTTTTCACTTTTCATTCAATCTTGAATAAGTAAAAATAAAAACAATGGGCCATCATACAAATTTGGCACATTTACCTACTAAACTTACTCGGAAACTACTTTTATCTCCAATGCGACAGTGCCTACCTACAAAGCCTGTAGGCTGATACTCACTAAAGACTAATGACTAACGAGTAATGGACGTACACATATAAATTATAATAATATACCAATTTCTCTTTCAATTTATTCTACCAATATGAGGTGAATAATTATTGAGAATTGACATTACACAATTTTAAACAATGTTCATTTGTGTGTAATTTAAATTTAGTATGAAAATAAATTTTTATAGGCGATAACAAACCAGTACCAATTTAAATACTCATATAAACTACCAACTCAGTTGACTAAATTCAAACGAAATGTAATTATTTTCAATCATAGTTGCTGAAAAATAAATAAGGTATTTAAGTTTATAAAATATTATTTAAAAATATATTCTATAAGTATAAATTAACTTAAAAATACGTTCGTTTCCTCCCCCCTTTTCATTTTTAGTAATCATTGGACAAATTTCGATAAAAACGTAGGTCATACGGACATTTATCAGAAATTTACAATAGTCACTAAGATTAGTTAATCACGTTGTTCGTGTAGATATTATGGTTGGTAGGTTAGTAAATTATTATGCGAGCATTTATTCAAGTGATAAAATAGATTTGTAACATTTATGGGTATTTGTAAACTTCTAGTAGAGTTTCAGGTCTTCTGGCTACTTCGACACATTTTCATTTTGTAACTTTTCGTACATATCGTTTCGTATGTACATAGGTGGCACTTGGCTCTAATTATTGGGGGGTAGGGACCAAAATTAATCACAATTTACTGGCCTATATTCAAAACGATAAGTTTGCCATAGCAAAATTTATTTCGGGGGGTCGACTACCCCCCTGGTTACCCCCTCCTCCGCCAAGGTATATCCTATGCGTATGTAGGTAGATTATACTAAATATACATGATGCAATATATTTATAATCTTATAAGTTATAAATTAGATTGAAAAGACGTACAAAATTCATAGAAATATTAAAATAAAAGTAATCAACTGTTCTACCTTGATTAATAAACTGTTGGTCCCATAAAGTGGTGAAATTTGCCATAGTTGTAAGGCTAGTTGCTTTTGCTAATACAACGTCTACAAAATCAAATTGAACTCGATACATTGATAGTAATTGTTTTAATCTGAAAATGAAATTTTGTTTTACATTATTGGTAGATATAATGTGGAAATGGCGTTTATTTCATTTTTTAATTATCAGTCTAACATGAATAATAATTATTTTGTGACAGAATAAATTGAAGTTTGAATTATAAAGTTATGAATTCCCCTGACATGTTCGTGCCGTTTTTCCAGAATTATGCTATATTATCTCATTTTACACGGTTATTCTACATAATACAACATATAACATTATATAGGGTGATTCACCAAGCAAGCTCACCCCCATTTTTCGTTTAATAATTCTGATTTTTGGATTTTTTTTTGTTCTACTGAAGGAGTATTTTGTGGCGCTACTAATTTCTGTTTTTCACATGATAACCCCCACCCCCCTCATCTCTTTTAACTGTAAATTATTCAGTGAATAATATTTTTGTAAATGTCGATGCACCTAATTTAAAATTCAAATGAGTTGTTATTCAGTTATTAAAATATTTATTCTAAAGATTATAGTCCCTAAAAATATAAAATATATGTAATCTTTAATCTAGGATTTATTGTACTTGGACTATTTTTACAAATTATAAATGTTGATGGATAAATATGAATTACTAAAATGATCAACTTACCATAGCATTACTATATCTTGTAAACCCATTTACATGAATCTATTATATATCCTTTATACACAAACTTAAATAACTCAAAAACTATCCACTCGAATTTTGAATTTGCAACATAAACATTTTCAAAGAAAATGATCCACTGAATTTTTTATAGTGAAAAGGGAGGATTCTCGTTTTAAAAACAAAAGTTTGTATCACTATAGGACAACCCTTAAGTAATGCAAAAAATAACAAAAATTTAAAAATATGGTATTTAAGATTATAAGAAAGTGAGCATGCTTGGTGAATCTTTCTGTATAATAAAGTTACCATTAAAATATTATATATTCGAAGAAAAAAAATATTCATGATTTATTAAAAAACGAAATATACAGATTGATAAAGCTAATTCATATTGGATATATTGATAAAATAGTTTGTTTTATCATGATCAGTAGGTAAGATAAAATATAACTACTAAAATTTGATTTGGCACTATAATTTTACGATGAAATAAAATGTGGAACAGTACCACTGTAAAATGTTCAGATATCAAATAAAATGTAAAACTTTAACATATTATTTAACTATTGCGACGTATCGTATTAACTAGTATAAAATATACAAATATTTACAGTTCGTTGGTGCCTACATGTCCTATGTATGCGTGTAATTTCTGTATAATAAATGAACTTGTGCATCGCGTCCTATTAATTTAACAGCCGTATTTCATTTATGGATAATTTATTATCATACAATGTTGTACGTTACATAATTAACTACAATATGGCCATAATTGACTATAATAAACTTAAACGACAAGTTGTGAAAGCTAAATAGCCTATAAGTAACGTGCATATTTTAATCAACTAAAAGAAGAGTAATTAATGCAAAAATTATTGTTGTTATTATAAGTATTATTATTACTTATTTTTCTCCGTGTCTACGTTTATTAATTGATCCGTTACACCAAATATACGAAACTTGCATTTTTTCCAAACATTGCACGATTTAAAAATATGTGAGATAATCAACGCTAAACCTGCAAAATTCAATTTCATTGTAAATATTTTACACATTTAATTTGTTTCATATAATAACACACCTCCATCGTTGAACAGCCACCATACATCCACTGTCCCATTATTCCGTTTTGTAAGAAACGAAAATTGAGTTTCGTGGATTTTTACAGAACAATCAAATTCCCTGAGTTCAAAATAATTTGATTATCTTAGACTGTGCAAAATAAAAAAATTAAATGTATGGAAAAAATGTTACTTTGCTATATATTTTTCTTCTTCATTTATTAATGATGTACTGTTTACTTTTTCATCTTCGTAAAATTGTGTTTCTGTTTGTTTAGCCAATTCGCTATTTTCGTTTTCAATGGTTGTATCAGTCATCGGTAACCGAGCTATTATAGTCGCAATTCCATCCATATTTGATAAACTTTTTAATAAAAATAATTTTTTTAAATACATAATAGTTTATAATCACACACAAAACGTGTACCTACTTTAGTATATTTAAATAGATTTGAATATCATCATCCGTGCTTTCAAACCAATTATGTTTATAACCAATTAGAATAATATTAGGTTTAAGAATACCATGACCACAACTATTTATTATATGAACACCAATATCCAAATCGATATTATCAAGTACATTATACAGAGATTTGATCCCATTTTGGTTTAACCAATTCACTCCTTTTTCCAGTAATTCTTTTTTTGGTTTATGTATTAAAGGATCCTACAAAAAATATAATACATAATGTGACCTCTAAAATTGTAAATAATAAAATAATATGTAAAATTAGATTTTTTCTACACAATTTTTATTTATTATACATGCAGAAATTAAAAAATAAAAATTTTCATTAAATAGTATTATCAATATGCTCAATTTTTATTGATAATTAATAGTTATTTACTGAGCAATAATATACAAAATATAAATAAGTCAGCAGTCAATAACGTTTTGTTAAAAAAAAAACGAAAGGCTTCGGATTTCTAACACTACTGCTCTTCAGTAGTAGGAACCCAGGACCTACTTACTATTATTTCCATTCTACTAGCTATTATAGTGTATACCTACCTAATATAATTTATTGCAATAAGTATTTAGGTACGATTATTCTTTAACAAATTAATTGATAAATAATATAAATAAATAAATTATTGTACCTATTGATGGGTTTTAATTTTTCGTACCTACACTGAATAATAAAAATAAAAAACAGTTTTTAATATATTTTCGAGACATTCATATTAATAATATAATAATTTTATTAATGATCTATATCGAGGTAATATTGTATTTAATAGAAAATAATTATAGATGACTTTTTGAACTTGTTTAAATAGTTTAATTTGTTCTAATACTTTATAACTATCACAGTATTCATTACATTTTTAAGATGAAATAAATCACGTACCTTTATTACATTGATACACATTTGTAAACCATTATTTTTAGTTATTATATGAGCAAAATAAACCAATTCTTTTCTTGATTCAGGATCACCAGAAAGTACCATGATATTTGGTACATAATTTTTGACGTGCTGTTGAATGGTGTCAGCCATGTATACATTTTGTATAACGGTTTTAATCTGTTGTATTTGCTTTGATGATCCCCAATTTATATCTTTGTTTATTTTCAATAAAATAATGATTTATATAAGTTTATTATAACTCAAAACAATTATAAGAACTATATGAGTTAATAAGATTACTATTTTCAATATTTACAACTAATTCCATACCATCTTTCTTTCCAGCTGCAATTGTATATAAAATCCATATAACACATCCAACAATAACTGACATTTGTCTGTCAATAAATATCATCACCAAAAAACAAATAATAGCCCCAGCAAGACTTAACCATTTGTTATAAAACTAGAAACATAATTAATTTACATTTATGTCGTGAAGGTAGCAGCTAACAGGTATGTTTTAGTCTTTATTATGATTTATCATTAATGATCTAATTGTATTATAATACTATTATATACCTTGTATGATGGCCTCCAACCTAAAGGTTGAAAATGTGCAACATGAAAAGTACACAAATTTAACAAAGCGTATGCACACAAATAAATAGTTGAGATGAATGACGCGATCGCATTCAGTTCACCTGTAAATAATACAAGAAAATATATCAAAAAAGGTTTAAATTTTAGTTTTAAAATATGTTTGTATAAACTATTCAATTACGTTGGCATATACAGACATAATGAAAATACTATCCTAATAGTCAATAGGTTTCATAATGAAATATGAACGTATGATTTTCAAAAAATAATTATTATTATAATAGTTATAGTATTAAATATTGATCAACAATTGAGCAATATTATATAAAATACCTATCAAAAGAAATATCGATGATATTACAATAGCCAGGATGTGAGCTCGATAAGGTTCATTAGATTTTCCATAACCTTTTGATAAGTATTTAAGAAATGGATAAATATCATCTTGACCCATTCTTTGTAATATTTTAGGAACTGCAATTAAGGCGGTTAACGCAGTACTTAGGGTGGCTGCAAAACAACCAAGATATATGAGAAACGGCCAAAACGATATTGTCTGCATCAACTGTAACAATATATATTTGAATTCAATAGCAATATATATATATATTAGTATATTACAGTGTTTATTGCAGTATAGGTAATTCGATTTCAATTTTAATACGAACGATTCATATTAGTACCATCTGTTTATTATGTTTTTAAAGCAGCTTAGCTATTTGTAATTACTTAATTAATTACCCACCTATATAAATGTATTATGAATTATGATAAATATAAAAATATTTACATTTTCGTTTTGTTTTAATCCTTGAGTACAATGTCTAAATGAACAGTTTAAATAAAATTCATCTAGTATTTCGTTTGGATTACCACTTGCTTCTCTTAGATGAACTGCTCCGGGCACTACTACTAAAACAACATACGAAGTAATGGTAATGAGAATCGATAACAGAGTTCCCTTCGGTATTGAAGAACTTGGATCCTACAAAAACACCATATTTATAATTATTGCCAAAGATAATATTTGATATTTTTAGGCAGGTTTATAGGCACCTTAAGATCTCCTGATATGTTTGCCCCAGCTTGTATACCCGTAACAGATGGGAAAAAAACGGCAAAAATTGTGAAAAACGATTGATCATTCGTATAATCTGAATACCAATTTTCTTTAAACGTCTTCACTGAAAAATAATGATATTCATTTCTGTAAATAAATATCATCAATTTTTATCAATTGTGGTAATTAAATATAAATTTACTGCTAAATCCAGTGAAGCCAGAAGCTATTGCAGTTTTTTTATCTTCATTAACACCTGGTCCTATAAATGATCCGATTAAGACATCAAAAATTGCACCAACAATAAAAACTAGCAACATATTTTGAACCTTGAAAAATAATTAATAAATAAAATAATTAGTTACATTTAACAATTATATTAACTACCTTTAACTAATAATATTAATAATTAGCATTACTAACTTTTGCTTCATCATCCATGCCTACACCACACAATACTCCCATAATAAGTATCGCTATAAATCCTGTAAGTATAAATATAAAATTGGAATCCATTGCATGTATGTTAAACGTATGCAGTAATGATTTTAATGATAAACAAAATCCGATTGTGTTCAACGCCACTAAAATGGTGTTGGCTAATGCCAAAAGGATTCCAATAGACGCTCCAAATTCCGGTCCGATTGATCTAGAAATAATAAAATATAAACCCCCTGAGGGATTATAATAGTATGTTAGTTTTCAATCTATACCTACATAAACATATTTTCTATGTCATATGCCTATTATTATTTATAATAGAACGTTAATTAATTATAATGTAGATAGATTTTGAACAATATTAGCATAATGCATTTTTAAATCTATTCCCTCAGTATATTTTCAATTGCAAAGATATAATATGAACTAATAATGCTATAAATATTCTGATTTCCGGGACATGTATATAACAATTTTGGAATGCGGAATTATAATTCATTATCATTACAAATTCAATGACTAAATGTTAAAACTAAACTTAAAAAAAAAACACAGAAGAAGTTTCTTACTGCCGTGGTTCTTAACTAGTGTTCTCTGCCGGAAAAAATGGATTCTTCATGAAAATTAGTGAAATTTTACCTCCAAAATTTAAAAATCAGTGAAAAATAAAATCGTTTAGAAGAAGAATTTTTAGACTTTTCGTTTTTACTAAATCTAGTACTATTATTTGATTTATTCTCCAAGAAGATAATGACTCTCAATGAACATGTTCGAGTGTGGGGAGGGAGCGAGGGCATTAACAATATCCAATACACATTATACAACTATGGGCAATATTGTCTATAATCGATATGTCAACTGTTACGTAGGTACATAAGATGGAGTAGGAGGCAGGTATACGGATTCTGATTTCAGATTTACACAACGGAGGAGGCGAATTATACTGCACAATGCCTATTCAAAAATAAAATACCCGTCTATATACTATAGCCTATAGGTATGTGTGCAGTGTGCGTATGCATGTTTATTTCAACAAAATGTGAAAATATTTTTTTTTTGATTTTTTTAAGTGTTTAGTTGATAATTTTGATTTTCCATTCTTTCAACATGACGTCGCAACTCATTGTTTAATAAAATCGTTATAACTTTTTTAATTTTTAAGAAAGATACTTTAATTGGGGCTCATTTTAAGGCTTATTAAAAGAGGTTTAAACTATGCATGATCATCTTTTGATCAAAAGATTATTTTGTTTTTTATACAGACAAGTATGCTCAACAATATATTAAAGTATATTTAAGTCTCTATATCTTAACAATTAAAAAAGTTATAACAATGCTATAGATTTTTTCAATTATTTTAAAAAGTACTTAGAATTTTATATTTTTGACTCCCTCTTGACTACTAAATAGATCCAATTTTCCTCCATCGAGAAAGCATCTTTAATATTAAAGTTTAAATCATTTTTTCAGCTATTAAAACTTAAATGTGTTTTTAGACAAAAAAAACACCATTTTAAAATCAAATAGCCCTGTCAGAATCTAAAACTATTTACTAACCTATTGAATAAATGTATAATACAATACTAAAAATACCTCCTTTAACTCGTCCATTCGTGCTGATGGCTGAGAGTGAAAAGGTAGTGATAATTATTATTACTAGCGATATGAAGATAATCAAAATTGAATCAAATATGCCAGCTTGTCCTACGATCCACGGCATCCGCAAGAAAAGCATAACACCCCATATACTGAGTAAACATGGATTTAGCACACCTTCGATCCATCCCAATTTTATTCCTTGGTCCACATTTAATTTACTTTCTTCATCACGAACCAGTTTCTCATAGGATTGGATCTATAAAATGCATTTCAACAAAAGTATTAAAGTAGATAATAGTGTATAATTTTTGTATTTGAAAAGCAAAAGTAATACGCCAATAAGTAGCACATATTTACAGTATTTACATTATTTAGTGTAATATTATAATGAGTAGTTAAGACCACATAACACGTGCAATAGAATTAGGGTAAAATTCAATACCATAACATAATCGCTAATAGTCATTATGACGATGCAAAGCGATATATCAAATGAGATAACTGGATCAGTTTATTAGTTTTAATCTTCAATTAATTAGTTTTATAAAATCTTTACCTACGTAAAATAAACCAGAAATGGTACTGCAGTCTGTTGATCCATATAATATAATTTTATTAAGTGTTTGAATCAAATATTGTTTACAGGTTAGATATTGTTGTTGGTAATATTATACTCGTAACAGGGAATATAAGTTATTACAAACTGAAGTTAAACAAATGTAGATCTATCAATGATCGCTCAGATGATAATTTGAAAATCATGGATTACCAATATATTATACTGCTTAGTGTTCGTGTATATATAATATATATCAGATAATATATAAGATAATAAATTAGTTAACTACTACCATACCGTAAAAATCGGCCCTGAAAATTGTTCAGACCATTAAGGATCGCAGGAGTTAAATACTGCACCTTCGGCTACAAACGATTTATTTTGGAATCATTACAATGTAATCATGATGTCATCACTCATCATGATAAACTTATAACATAACATTAAATATTCAAACAAATAGACAGAGTCTATTATACTGCGAATTTTCAAGGATTCATATAAAACTGATATAGGTCATAAGTCGTATGGTAATTATATAGGAGTGGGTCATCCATCCATAACATTGTAATTTGTTAAACATCCGAACTGTGGACGAAAATTACGATTTAAATTAAAGATATCTGTTCAGATATTATAACTACATTAACACTATATGTAAAAAAAAATGTAATGTAACCTTAAAATAGCCTACCCATGGGTATAAAGTATATAACTTAAAATTAAAATTTCTAAAATTATTTTTATTAAATTTGCACACAAGTGGGAATAGACTACTAAAACTTAAAAAAAATCACGAATTAAAATTTTACCAAGTATTTTAACTCACTAATCCAAAATTAGTTAGTTTAATAGTTAAATAGTTAGTTTAGTGACAAAAATGTACATTATGTTGATTGAAGCTGAAAACTATGATTATTTTTGTAATTGTGTATATACGTAATACGTAATGAGTATAAATATTAAATTTCCCGTAAACATTGCAATCTTATTAGTTTCAACAAAAATAGAATATAGTTAAATATACCTACAAAATATGCCAACCAACCCACAATCATATTGTAAGTTTATACAGACATATTATATACGTGTCATAAAAATAATAAATTCTTAATTTTAATGAACAAGTACCATTGCACCAACATCGTTTGAAATTTTTTATTATAGCCCTTTGAGTTGCTGTGGTACCTTTTTAAATGATCTGGCCCGGGACTAGTATATACTTATTAAAACAAAATATATAAAAGCAAAAAAAGGACAATTAGCTTTAAATTGATTTTTTTTTATTCACAATTTATGGGAAAATAATTTTTATCTTTAACTCATCTATAAGTACAACTATTGGTACAACAGGCATCTGGCACATTGCCAAGACTGAAGTGAGAGCCAGGTCACCTAAGAAAACTCAGTGGCCCCTCAATAAAAGCCGGTTTTTTTTTTATTAATATAGGTACCTACTGCTCAATAATCATGGCTCACCATTATGAATTATAAATAATAACATGTAATAATATGTCTCATAACTTTTTTCAAATACAAATATCTTTTTAGTTGCTATAAAATAGTATATATATACGCAAATGTAGTTGCTACATCTACAAAAATAAATTGCATCCAAATAATAGTTCAAAAATAATAGCTTTAAGGATACGTCATACACGCATGTGTTATTTCCGTCTTACAATTGTATAACATAGTAAATTTGCGTTCTTCTTAATAGTATTCGATTTCAAATTTTAAGAAAGTAATTTATTTGCGATATTAGCAAAAGATATAGGGTAAGAATACCTATTAAAAAAAAACTTTGTAGGTATATAGCATGAATTAGTGTGTCCATATCTACAGATTTATATTATTATCTATAAGTTGCGGTTAATTTTGCATACGTAACAATTAACCATTGGAAAAAAATTACCAATACTTTAGATATAAACACTTCTGACGATTTATTTGCTTAGCAAATATGTAGATAAACCACCATACAAATTGGCAGTATATTTTATATTAGAATAAAACATTATTTCAAATCAAGAAAATAAACACTAATACCTAAAATAATGATCGTTATATCGACTAACATTGTTTGATTTTAGGGGGGCGGGGCTGTCGAAGAAATCAAATATCAGTATGACCAGACCAATATAATATGGACAAAATTCTGACTCTATTCATGAGCATATTATTCAAATTCAATAATTATTAGAAATATTTTGTGATCACTCATTAGTTGCCAGCAGATAAAATATGATTTTTGAAGTGATAATATTTTGATTGTTAAAAACAAGTACGCTTCAGTATTATTTAAACAAAAAATGCACTTTACAACTACAATTTAATATATATATACATGTAATAGGTATCTACTTCAACAAAAATAAACATAATATAACATAAAAATAAATTCAATGGTGTTGAACTATACAACTGCATAGTTTTATGAATTAAATTTTATCTAAAAAAAGTTTTAATTTACTTATTTAGGTAGGAACACCATTAACAACCACTTAAAGAGATACATAGTCATAATACAACTATAAGTATAACTATCACACGCAATAGAATAAATCTATTATGTTCTTTTTTAAATATTTAATCTGCACTAAAATATTAGTTAGGTATTGATTATTTTTATATTCTAAACATATCGAGTTAGTTAGGTAACTACCTAAACGTTATCCAAACGTACAACCGTGTTTTGAATTTAATTTTTTTCCTGTACAAACACCTTATGGGAAGTGAACACTAGGAAAATTTACGGTCAATTTACTGGAGAAATGATCCAAAAATTGAATTCCTATTAAAAGGAACATTGCAAACATATAGAATACCTAGTTGGTACTTTATAAGCATAATTATGGTACTCTTGAAAAAATACAAAAAACTCAAAAACTACTTACCTATATCATAATTATTTCGGAACACATACATTTTTCAATAATGTATACTGGTTAGAAATTACTACATATGAGAAGCTTGGTATTTTATACTTCATATAAAAATATTATTTTTATTAAAATTAAGTTAAATATTTTATATATGTTATATTTAAATTAATTATCTTAATTTAATTACCTGATTAGTCCAATGATGAGTTTTTAGTTTAACATCCGCCTGTTCAGTCATATTTGTCAACTGGATAGATTAATAATAATTTATATAATTAGTTAATACCAATTTCGTTATAACAAAGTATCATCAAGAAAGTATTTACATTATTGCAGTTGGTATTTGTTTTATGTAAAAAAGCTTGATTGATAATTTAGTGAAAAGAAAATATTAGTAGGTACTTAGTACATTTTTTTTAAATAAATTTATTGTTGGATTATGAGTATAATTTATTTTTATATTTAATAATTAATATTTGAACATGTTTTTAGTAAATATTAATACGTTTACAAAATGAAAAGTTTCTAAGTAAACAAAAATTGTATGTGATAAACTGATAACTGTTGCAGTAGTAACTGAACCGGTTTATACTGAATATAGTATATTATTTTGCATTAGGTGGGGAGCTGTATAAAAAAGTGGTACATCATTTAAAAGATCATGGTTATAGTAATGAATAATTAATCCCAATTTAGCAAGTATTTATAGAACAAACAAATATATTTAAAATATTAAGAATGTTTAATTAAGTGTACGTTTGTTAATAATAATATTTATAAATAAAATAAGTAGGTATCATTAATTATATTACCTACTATTTCAATAGACGCACACGAATTCACAATGCAAATTGTTGTTGCTATGGAAATAATATTAAAGTTTATTTTAACTGTGCGTGATCGATGTTTGATGGTTTTGAGGATTCATAACAATATGACAGTATGTTGAGAAAAAACTTTTATTTTGACTAAACAATACATGTTCTTTTATTGAAAAGAAAATCACTAAAGTTTTTGGTGAAAATGATAAGCGATTCATTAAACAACAGTACGCACCAAGGACGCGATTACGTGAGTTGTATTAAATTAATACTTATTAGTTATTACCCATGTCGTTAAAATGTTATCTTTATAAATGTGTGTAAATAATACTCTAATAATTTAAATTTAAAAATAATCAGCGTTATTTCACCGATTAATATACTGATTACTGGGTGATTCTGTTAAGTGGCCACAACACTAACATTTGTTTTTCGTGTCAGCGCATCATATATAGCAATATCTAATATATATCATTGTATTTAAATTGTACCGACATATAGGTAATACGTAAAAAATACGTTTGGTAATAAATAAATAATAGTAATAAAAATATTTCGTACTTCGACACTTTGGAACAGTTACAAAGGCAAATGAACCATTATACATTTAAGTATGTTTATTTGTGTACGTTTCATAAAGAAGGATATTTACTGCTTTAACGTTATCATTTTTTATCATGATAAGAGTATTTTAGTTAAACTTAATTTCTTTAATTTCTAATCATTAATGACTTTTTTTTTCTTTATAATTGTTAAACATTTTAATTAGTTTATTGACAACATTATTTGAAATCCTATATTATTTAAATAACATTTTTTACTGGACATTATGGTGTATTTAAATAGAGTTACGAACGCACTCCACTCACCTAAACTTGAAACTTCAACTTATTTATAAAAATAAGTTTAAAGTATTTTTAACAAAGTAAATACTGATAAGTAATTATTTTAAAACACCTATAAATAAGTAACCACTACCTCAAAGTTCGATTTTATGCATCAATATTATCAAAAATATATTCTACTCAGGAATATTGTGAGACTATAAAATATAATTTAAAGACAGTGAAGTCGCTCTGCTATATAGTAGGTACTAGGTACCTCGTAATTGAGTAGGTCACCGTAGTCATAATTATTTTGATGTGTTATTTGTATTCAATGACTTACCATTTTATATGACTAACGATTCTGAGCAAAAACCGTCTGTCCGAAGATATTTGATATTTTTTTATTATTAATACGGTAGGTTCAAGGTTGAACTAATATTTTTAGAAAATCATTAAGTATATACTACCCATATGTCAATAATAATTAATTATCAGTGAAGAGTCTTTAGTCGTAAAGAGTAATATTTTTTGAATTGCAACAAAATATTAATTATTAATATGAAACTAAAATTGTTATTTTTCGTCAAATTACCCAATTTATTCTTACTTAAAACGTCTAGAAAAAAATTGTACACGTGTGTTTTCAATATTCATAAATCGCTAAGTAGAAGTGCAACTTCTTGAGTCATATTTTGAAGATTTTTGACTGCTAAAAACTGTAATTAATTTGTTTTTAAATGCCTTGAAAAAATTCAAAATTTAACTATAAATTAAAATAGCATAAAATTCACCATAATATTTTGAATATAAAACTAATACGTCTTATAATAGTGGGTAGTATATACTAGTTATAAAATATCTTAAAAATTGAGGATGACATCTATTACAAATTCATAATTACAGTGGAAAACTCCAATGACGAGGTGCACTCGAAACCACAGCAGAGCATTTTCCCAGATTTTTTTTCCAAGTTTTTATAGCTTGAACAATAGATTTTAAAATAGGCACTCATATTATACCAATCACCAAATTCGTTTACAGGTTTCCAAGTCCTTTTGCTTATCTTTACCCTCATTTGATAGGTACTGAAGCTTGTAGAGTTATAGACAGTATATACTAATTAATAATAACTAATTAGTATTGTGTAATAACTAATAACCTTTGACACAATGATTTTAAGCACAATGAGTTTATATTTGGGTTGAGATGGTACTTGACATAATTTAGACTAAATGAGAATCGCTATTAATTTAACCTGGTCACGAATTAATATTTTTTTTTTTTTATATTTTAATTTATTTTTAATTTACTTCATGTTCACACCGTTCACCGACGCAACGTTCAAAAGCGTAATAATATCATGTTTCTTGCGGTTATCATTTTATACGTACCAATTAATTTTCAATGACAGTTAATACTTTTATGTACTTATATGTACATATAACTGTCTTAATTATAGAAGCGATTTTTTTCTTTGATGACATTCTACTTGCTCCTAATAAATTTCCCAGCATCCTTTTATAGTTGGATAGTAATTCGTATGCGCTAGCGCTATAATAACCCTTATATATGTTCCTTCGCCTCCATAATTAATAATTATACTTGTGACTTGCTCTACATTTTTTATGTTCAAGAATTTTTTAAACATAATTCATGATGTAAACAAAATTTGAATCAAGTATTGCATACATTACATTTATTGAACAGACCTAAACATGTATAATAAATATACATATGTAGTGTTGCTTACATAATATACTTATTGTTTACACAAACATTAAACAAATACCAGAAAAAATAGTAGATTAAATGTTTATAGAGGATTAGTAAATAGTGATAACAGAATCATATATATTTGGTTCAGATTAAATTAAATAAACTTCCAAGCTAAAAGCCAATTATATTTAAAATGTATTCACAGGAAAAAAAGAAGAAACAAGAAAGAAAAAAGTCAATTCTTTATTTGATAGAGAATTTTTTAAGATTTGAAGGGTACGAATAGTCAAGCGTAATTGTATTATTTCATCAGTCGTAATATAATAAAAAGTAAATAATTAATAAATAAGATTAAGACTTATGAGGTAAGTATAATAACTTATTTAGTACTTATATTTATTAAAACATATATAAGTACTAAATGCATATATTTTTGTAACTAAAATAGCAAAGAGTAATAGTATTTAAATTGTAAATATATATATTAAACTATGTACATTGTACACACTATGTAGCATGTGTATAGGGAACGTCCTACAACCACACAGACTAGAAGATGTATGTATTTACCTACTAATTATTTATAATAATGGGATAGTGGAATCTCTTTAATTTCGTTATTTTAAATGAGTACATCAAATTGAGACTGTGTAGTGCACTAGTGTGTGTATTATATATTACCAAGAAGTAAATAATCAGTAACTTTTAAATAATGTATATGGATTACCTTAATGGTAATTAGATTTTCTCGATACCGCTTTGTTTGTTGTTGATTAGTTCTTTAGTTATTGAGAATTGGTTAGAATACTATAACCCTCTAATCAGATTATTCGTATTTTAAAAATATTTATCAAAATATTCAAGAAAATTCGTAGTAAAGTTAAAAATTGTAATGATAATTGTTAATTACACTATAGCTCATATTATTCTGAAGTACGTAATGTATTAGTAATAGGTAATGAAATAAAATCTATATATTGCATATATTTTGTTAAGTTATATTATACAGAGGAATAATTCAAAAGGTAGATGATGAGTGGAGTGGGTACATAATGTGTAGTGTGGGTATAGTAACTGTAATGGATGTATTAAATTTGAATTCAATGATATTATATCATTGTAGGTATACGAAAAATTATTCTGAACGACGACGATCTATAAGCTTATATTACTAAATATATTATATGATATATTTATGTTGCTATTAAAATATTTAATTCATTCATTTTACTGATATTAATTTAGAATTTAACCTAAATTAATTTTTGTTTGAGACATTACATTTGAAAATATTATTGTGTGTACATGAATTATTAAGTATAATGTCAAGAGTGAAATCACGAGTAATATTTTTTAATTTCAATAAAACGACTAAAATCGTTATTCTTCATTAAAATATCTAATTTTGTCCAAATTCGAACATAAAATGTCTATAAAAAACCCTTCCTGCACAATCGTTTATTGTTATCAACAAAAACAATACTTATGAAAACATTAGCATTCCGCGAATGCGCCCAGCTGCCTGACGGACTTTCCTTGAAGTAGCACATATGTGTCCGCAAAGAAGCCCATCTCGGGGAGCTTACAATCAAAAAATTACAATGTTGCTTATGGCGTTGTCTTCATTGTACTGGTCTTCGCGATCCGACTTGACAGCCAGCCAATCTCCGTGTGCTAGCCTCCTTTAAGCAATAGCTTGCCTTGGGTTGGAGGTAAAAAGTTCTTAAACTAGCCAGATAAGAATAAAATAGTTTCATATAAACAATACAATTAATTTAAGTGTTGAATCTTTTGCAGACTTAAAAAAAAAGTAATATAACAAAATAATATACATATATATTGGTCCGATTAGATGTACAGTGAGTACTGAGTAGTGTGACATCTACATCTAACATAGTACAAAGCGTTCTGAATGTATACTTTTACCCGACCGTATAAAGTATCCACATTTCATATTTTTAATTATTGACTGTACAAATTGACCTAGGGAAGTATTTCCGTATTGGTATTCACTATTCACTATTACTACTAATATTATTAATACTATTACATAATAACTTTTCTATGTTGTATAATATCTACCTATAAATCCTCCGAAAAAACGTATTCCTTTTGGATTTTACAAAAATATGCTGTAATAATTTTGTACACTGTTAGAAATATTATAATACTGATGGTTATTTAATTATTTATTAAGTACTACATATAGTTTTTATAAATTAGGTACATCAAAACGGCATCAACATTAGTAGAAGAAGCTTGTTTAAATACAAGTCATCATGTAGTTTGTGATAACATAGACTTAGATACTATACTTATAGAATACGAAAATTATTATTTTTTACGTTATCAGAAAAGACCACAAATCAGTAAATCATTGGATATTGCTAAATCCGATATTCATGCTACCAAGAATAAGACCAAAACTTTCAAAAAATCAAATACAAATCCACATTCGCAAGATATTCAATCAATAGACCCAACGTTTTTTACAATAACTCCTATAAATAGTTGCAATGAATCCTTAGCAGAAGAATATTGTTCACCTTCTATTGATCTCAGCCATTGGAAGGACGAGTGGCGAGTATATGCTGAAATTATATCAAAAGTAATAACTAAAAAATAAAAATACATTTATTTTTACTTTTACCAATAAAGATGAATAAAACGGAATATTTAATATTAAAATAATTTAAAGGAAATTTTAGTCACTAATCCAAATGTGAAGTGGTCAGATATTAAAGGACTTTCTACGGCCAAGAAATTATTAGATGAGGCTATCGTACTACCAACAAAATATCCTGACTTATTTACAGGACTTTGCACCCCATGGTCGGCAATGTTATTTTATGGTCCTCCTGGTACAGGTGCCTATATTATTATTTACATATTTTAATATAATACTATCATATAATATACATAGGTTATATTATATAATACAGTGAAACTTCCATACAACGAAGTCGAATAAGCAACAAAAAAAATTCGTAATATGGAGTGATTAGTTTAATAGAATTACGTATTTTTTTCAACTTTTTTTAAAAATTGTATTGTATGCATGTAAATACTTCTGTATTGTATATGTTATGTAAAAAACAACATCAAATATAATATTACAGTTAAATTTAGTTTTTAATTTTATAATTCAAAAGAAATAATTAGTGAGTTTTGTTTGCTTATTATTTTTATAAATTGTACTTTTTTCGTAAAAAGTTTCTATATCATTAAGTTTTAAAATACTACGATAAAATTAATCAGTTTACCTTCCTCCGGTGTCTTATCTTTATCGGATACATTGTTCATGTACAGTTTTAGAACTTTGTTTAAAATTTGATAGTGACAACATTTATAAAAACCAGTTTTTATCGAATAATTATTTCGTTATATAATAACATCAGATTCGTTATTTGGAGATAAATTTACGTATAATTACAATGAAGGTCATGGTTCTCAAAAATAATTCGTTAAATGGAAGTTCGTTATATAGAAGTTTCACTGTATATAGGTATAATAAAAATACATACTTTTTCCAGGAAAAACATTGCTTGCTAAAGCAGTAGCGACTGAATGTAAAACAACATTCTTCAATATCACACCTAGTACTCTAGTTGCTAAATGGAGAGGAGATTCTGAAAAACTTATTAAAGTAATGTTTGAAATGGCAGAGCAAATGTCACCAAGTACAATATTTATTGATGAGTTAGATACAATTGCATCAAAGCGTATTGACCATGAAGCTTCTCGTAGACTAACATCTGAAATATTAATACATATGGATGGTCTCTTACGTTCAGAAAAACGAATTTTTTTGTTGGCAACATCAAACCACCCATGGTAAATTTGTAACAATTTATAGGTATTTAGACGGTAACATTAAACAAATGGTTTAAAAAACAATCACAATTCAGAGACTTTATTCAAAGTAGAAAACTCAACCATTTTGTTCCTTGTAGAGTTGTAGCCTTATAAGTATATATATTTATTACGTAAGGCACGATTATAATAATATTATTTATTAATATAATAGTACCTCATCACCGTTAAGTTCAACATTGACAAAATTATAAAAAGCGTACAGGATACCGACAATACATATAACATCTTTGACGTTGTAGATATAAATATATAAATATAATATACATAATACATAATATGATTTCGCTTCTCTCAACTAGCTCGTTGAGCTTCAAAAGTCTACTGGTCTAGAACGTAATTTTAGTAAGCGTTTATGCTGTCGATTAAAACTAGTAAAAACTTATAATTAATAGACCCAACCTATAGAAGTATAAATAGCTACACATACACTATTCAATATTACAATAATAATATTGTATAACTAGACATTTGAATACGGAAAATAAATTTAATCTATTTGTATCTTGAATTAAAAGCATGTAACTATTAAATTGCATACACCAATTATGTACATATCACATGTAAGACAGTAATTAATTAATTATTATTATTGTATTTTATTTTGTTATACATTGGTGAATAATTATTATTTTTTTAGACAAACGACAGGTGGGGGCTTTATTGATTTTTTGTACCACTTAAGGATGATCCTGTGACAATACAAACTTCTGTTTTTTCCAACATGAACGGGGGTTTCAAAAAAAGGGTGATTTAAGTTTTTAATTAAAAGGCAGAATTTTGTTTGAGAATTTTGATGTATCTATATTAAAATTCTTAAGCGTGGTTTCTGAGTTATTTAAATGTTTATACTAAGGATAATAATCTTTAAGAAAGGTTGAATAAAAATAAAACTATATGTAATATTAGATGTAGCATTTAATATTTATCATACTTGGATAATTTTTACAAATTATTTATAGGTACATCAATAATAATTAGTAACTTTTTTTAAATCGTCGAAGCCCTCGTATATATTAATCATTATTCCATAGATACCATATTATCATTGGTACACAAAGTTATATCTACCTCAAAAACTATACTCAGTAAAATTTTGGATTAGATATACCTACCTATCTAAATTCTCAAAAAAAAAAATTTAAAAGGGGGTTCTTGTTTGAAAAACGGAATTTTGTATCATCACAGGATCATACTTAAGGCGTATTAAGTGGCAAAAACAATTTCAAGAATTAGAAAATATAGTTTTTAAGTGTATTTAAAAATTCCAAGAATCAGAATGTAAACATAAAAATATGGTGAGCATGCTTAAAAAATGTAAAGAGTGTTTTATAAAAAACACAGTTTTTGAAATGCTGGGTAATTTTTTGTTGTTAGGCTGGTCGCTGGTGGAACTTTTCTTATTATTTCTGTTATCTATTGTTGTTGAGGTTTTTAGTGATTGACCAGTATATTTGTAGCAGGGTATTTTCTTAATTTGGAGTCATGGAGCGATATACAATTGAGCAACGTGTTTTGTCCATAAAAATTAAAAACCCATTATTATAAACATGGTGAGCGTGTTGCAGTAACTGTTAGGAAACTTAGTACAATTTTCGGACACCATGAAGCACCGACCGAGGCCAATTACGAGACTGGTCAATATACATTTGAAGAGACATGGTCAACTGCGAAATTAAAGGGCAAAATTAAAATCCCCTTGGGTTTATCATAAAGAACGCAGTTTTTAATTTTGATATTTAATTTCACAGTTGACCGTGTCTCTTCAAATTTATACTGACCAGCCTCGTTATTATTGCGGTCGATGCTTTACGGTGTTCCAGCCGTTCCAGGATTGTACAAAGATTCCTAACTTATCGCAACACACTTGCCGTGTTTATAATAATGGGTTTATATAAAGACGAAACCACTTTGTTCGATTATATACCGATCTATGACGACAAATAAACAGAATGTACTGCAAATTGCAATATTTTGGTCAATCACTAAAGACCTCAACAACCATAGATATCAGAAATTATAAGAAAATTCCCAATAGCCTAACAACAAAAAATTATCCAGTATTTCAAAAACAGCGTTCTAGAAACACTTTATATACGAGAATATAAAAGACAAACACCACTCACTCATCGTTATTCTTCAAAAAATAGCTCTATACATTTTCTTAAATTGCTCAAAACGAATAAAAATAATTTTGAAAAGTATATAATGCATGAACAATTGGTGAAAATGTACACTTAAAAGTATCTTTTGTTATTTATTAATTTTTGAGTTACCTACACCAAAAACCAAAGTAGGTTAAAAGTACAATAATCTATAAACAATTTTCTATCAGAAAACATTCACAAACTTATAAGTAGTTAAATCTATTTACAGAGTAGACACAAAAAATATTTATAAAGTAGGTACATCATTATTGTAATATAATTCATTTATCGACATCGAGCTTTCCCCATCAGCCTCCTCCTTAGGCCTTAGCTACGCCACTGAACATAATACAATATACATTATACATTAAAAGAAGTTTAAATTTGTAACTAGTTTTTTTTTGGGGGGGGGGGAAATAACCCAGGAATATCTTACCAGGGATAAAATTATCCCAGGATAATCATACCCCCCCCCTCAACGGTAAAATTATCTGAGGGTAAGATTTGACTGCGACACGCCGGCATTAAAATAATAAATAAATAAAATTATCGTATGTACAAGTATAGCTATTAAAATTTGTAATTTTATAATATTATACCATATTACATAGATATAGCATATAGATCACAATTCACAGCATGTTTATGTGTTTTATTCGAACAGCAAGGACATAAAAAGCAAAATAATTGCTAAGTAGGTACCTACTACATTTTAAACTATTCAATGATATTCATATCGTGTTGAATTTTAATCTAAAGATGTAAATTCGAATTTTCATTGAATATTTTAAGTACTTGTGTACACTCTACAGTGTGTAATGTGTATAACTACTTATTTATTTAAAATACTCTATGAATACCTATAGTAAAATAAAAATTAACATAGGAACCCAATGACCATAGTCCATAATAATATACAAGTAATATACATGGTATACCATTGGCTAAATATTGACGAAAATAGTGTATTATATACATACCAATGTTGAATGTAGGTACTAATGTACTATAGCCTATAAAAGATAGGCACCTGTATCAATCCAATTATTACACATATTACATTTATACATATAAATATTATATACTGTTACTATATGCGCTTAACTATTATTATTATTTAAGGGAACTAGACCCTGCGATTTTTCGTCGTCTTGAAAAACGTATTTTTGTGGACTTGCCAGATGCCCCAGCGAGAAAAGATATGTTTGTATATTATCTATCGGAAATGTTACAAAAACACAAATATATCAAATGCGATATTGATAGTGATAGCCTTGCTCAAGTATGCTATGAATAATTAGTTATAACGATATAATTAATAATACCTATTTTTAGGAAACAAATGGTTATTCTGGTTCTGATATAAGACTTGTATGTAAAGAAACAGCAATGCAGGCTATGCGTTCAATATTTCAAGTGTTAGAAAAAAAAACAGGTAATAATATCAATTTTACAATAACCACTAAAGAAGTCAACAATGCAATTTCAAAAACTAAACCATCAACAAGTGAGGCAGATAATAATAAATATAAAATTTGGCAAACACAACATGCATCATGCTAATTTAAAGATAAATAATTTAACTATAAGTCTAGAATAGTCACAAACATTTTTGTTTTTGTTTTTTTTAAATATTTATAAATTGTGAATTTATGTGATCAAAAATATATCAAAAACTTATATAAGTGAAAATAAACCATTATCTAACATGAATTCGTATATTAAACAGACACACACACACACACACACACACACACACACACACAGGTGTGTTTAGGTTGGTAGTAATTGTTTATAATTAATTCATAAACATTTTATAAAAATAATTTTGTATTAGCTGGTTTAATAATTATTATTTTTTTTAATTTATTATCATGGAAACCATTTGACTTATGTGTAGGTTACCTAGGTTCTTTAAATTATTATGTGAATTTCTGTTTGAATTTTTGTTTTAATATATCTATAAAAATAAAAATATATGGATTATTGTTAATTTGGAAGAAGCCTCTTGCTTCTACCATTGATTTTATAATATAAAATATTATAAAATAATAAATAAAATAATAAAATATAATAAATAATACATATAATTTATATTATAATAAATATAAAATATTATAAAATCAATGCTTCTACTTAGAATTTAGATGGAAACAATTATTCGTTCATCAATATACGTATTTTATATATTTTTTTTTTAAATAATCATAAAATTTTTAATTTATACATGTGTCATGTAGTCATCGTTTCGTTTAGAATTATACTATAACAGTTTTCATCATCTCCAGGATTTTAACTTATCAATCCAAAACCATAATGCAGCACTCACTAATTCCTGATTCGTTATTTTTATAATCAATGGCTAGCCAAACCTTTGAATTGAGTTACGAGATAAATTAGTCGACAAGTAATAACCTTTTAATTTAACATACAATGTGTTGTAACCTACAAAATACATTTGTAACATACTAGCATTTCTATTTTCTAAAATCTAAAACCTTTTTTAAAATTAGTAATAATTCTGTTTGTTTTGAATTCCTTACAAACTTAGATACGAACATATTTAATTTATTATTTGAAAAAATTATAAGTTGCTTAACTTTTATCTTTCAATAGGTATACAAAATATTGAAGGGAGCATTATGACTATTCAAGTAACCATGGAAATTTAAGAATTGGTAAAAGATGTTTGTACCATCAGAGTATCAGACATCAACATAAACAATCATTTTTGCTTGAAAAAAACTCTAAAATTGTATTTGCATGAAATATTTGTACATTGTATGCGTTCTTTTAAATTTCAGCATTTTTTAAACCAGTTATTTCACATTATAACAGAAACGGTTTTGGTGTGCAAAGGAGCATCTTTTAAACTAACATTCATCATTATTGATGATTTAAAAAAAAAAAAATGTTAGGTTAGGTTAATCGTCAAAAATATGAAAAGGTTCTAATTAAATTAGGAAATTTTATTCAAGTTTCAAGTTGTTCAATTTTAAATAAACGATTTAGAACCTTTTCATTATAGACTACACCTAGGGGGGCTGATATGGGTGAATACCCCCTTAGAACTTTATATTGGATATGTTTAAATCGCAGTTATAGCCTATAAAGTTAATAAAATAATATAACATTTGAATAGTCCCCTCCTAATTAAGCTCCAGCTACACGACTTTTCTAGATCCACGATAAGTGTAATGAGGTAGGTACCTAGCAAACTATGTTAAGGAAAATTAAAGTACCTAAGTGTAATACGATAGTAGGTAGCTCAATGTTTTTAGGGGAATTCACATGTGCCCGATTGATTCATTTTAAAAGGGCGTAACAAAAAAAGGGCTTGTTTCTATAAGTCTTACATTAATATAATATAAAAGATACCAAACTTTTACAATTGTCGTAGTTACCTACTTTTGGCTGCATCCGAGTTGGGTCCCGAATTTATAATTGCTACACTAGTTGGGTCCCGAATTATTTTAGGTACTACACTAGTTCGGTCCCGGATTTTTATAGTTACTACACTAGTTGGGTCCTGAATTATTTTATCTACATCACTAGTTCTTGAATATTTGTTGGTAAGTACTACACTATACTAACATTTTCATTCCCATTTTAATAGACTGTCTATGATCTATTTAGATCACAGGTATGGTAAAAAATGTTTTTTTTTAACCTAACCAACTCGTCGAGGTTTAACCGGCATTTATCGCTGTTCCAGATAGTTTATTATAAGATATGTCAAAAATTATCAGATATTACCGCTAACACTGAAATTATAAGACGAATGCTCGAAAATCACTTACGTCTTTTTTTACTACGAATATCCCAATAGTCATATTAATATTATTGTATAATATTTTTACTAACTATCAATTACTTATACTTTAATATTTAAAAAAAATTGTAAAAAACATTTTTAACCATACCTGTGGTCTAAATAGATCATAGACAGTCTGTTAAAATGGGAATGAAAATGTTAGTATAGTGTAGTACTTACAGAAAAATATTCAGTAACTAGTGGAATACCTATAATAATTCGGAACCCGACTAGTATAGTACCTTTAAAAATTCGGGACCCAACTAGTATAGCACCTTGAAAATTCCGGGACCCAACTAGTATAGCACTTTTTAAAATCCGGGACCCAACTAGTGCACTACCTGCGATTAGTCCCTAGTATTCAGGAGTAGTAGTGTTCACACAGATCCTCCTCTGCTGTCGGTTCAAACGAAAAAAAAAAAAAAAGTCCCTAGTATTCGGGACCTAACTCGGATGCGCCGCTACTTTTAAGTTAAAATAACCTTAACGATTATAATATTATATTGCATTAACAGGTTCAGGGCCATCCTGATAAGGGATAGGCATGGCCAACATAAATATTCCAGGAACCAGCTATTACTTTTGGTGTAATATAAAGACTATTATCAACTATTATTTATCCTATATCGAAAGATGGACAATTTTTCTTAAGTTCGACGTACGTTTCTCTAGCCCCCCCCCCCACCATTAAGGGAATGAAAATGTTTTTATGCAAATATATTGCATGCAATTGGAGGCTTTTAGATAAAGCGTAAAATCTAAAAATATCCTCGCATTTCCCCTGCCCAACCAAACATATTACAACTAATTCCTGTGCCAATATTTAGTACGCTATTAGCATGAAATTGCACGACCAAATACTGAAAACAAATTAACCGAAGATACTTGAAATGCTGGAAAAATGTTTTTTTTATTCATTTTGAACATCCTCATAAAGTAAATAGCACAACTATGATACACATAAAATACATTCAACAGACTTTTTGGTCTTTATCCTTGCCGTTAATTTTTGAGACTTTTGTACTGTACACAGTGACCATACTTATTGTAACTGCCAAGTTGTGTCAATAGACGAAGATTTCTGATTGGACGTTACTTTTTTGGTATCATGTAATAACAAAGTTGCAACAGAGTATACCAAAAATTGACCACAGCTCAAATTTTAAGCCAATATGGTTACATGTCATATTAGCTTTTTTAGTTGGTGGGACTGAAGGGTATTGCAGGGATACAGTATTTATGTTAGAACTTAAAAATAATGATTACATTAAAAAAAGGGGGATGATGGGGTTCCTTGATGTTAGACGTCATAGAATATTTTGAACACTACGGCGCTACCGAGTGACGGAGGGGTTTAAAGGTGGATTCACACCTCGTCGTGTACTATATTCCATATATTTAATAGACAGGTAATAAAATGTTAGTCACACTTTACCTGCAAGTTGAATACATTAAAGTCTACAGTTCTACACAACACGGAGAGTTATGCTTATGAACCCCTATTTACACTACCAGTTCCATTACGGTATAGGTACCTGGTTGTTCGGCTCAATCGGCTTCGGGTATGACGACTAATTACTTATCCTCGCCGACATATTACCTACTTGATATATAACGGGGCGCGAACGTCATCGATGGCACCGGCAGTTCTAATCTTTTGTGCCCGCCGCTAAAAATATATTATTCAACTTTTCGCAGTGTGGTTGCAGCATAGTCTTATTTAAACCATTTTCTTTTTAGGTCTATGGGGTACAGTTATGCAAGGTCACGGACTGAGATATACCTTATCACAGAACTATAATAAAATGGACTGGAACGAGCTGCTCATCAGAGGTCACGAATGTATGTACAAGGGGCTGGTGCGGGGGGTCGCAATGGGGACCGAGAGTTTACAACGCCATCTGTATAAAACATAGACTAAGTCATAAGGTAAAAATTACAAAATATGATGCCAAATAAAACTACCGGTAGCACTGTTAACATTCGGGCCCCTGTGTGAGGAACCTTTTGGTGGCCGTCTCCCGACCATGTCGTTTCCAGTCCATTATATTTCAATATATGTGCAAGGTTTATAGATATCTGACATCTGTAACTATCTATTAACCATGACAGTTAATGTTATGTGCAGAAAAGTGAACACAACAAATTAAAACATGTACTGGATACAGAACGATACATGATAAGGATCTCCTAAAGTGTACTACTGCTCCAAGAGAATTAAATTTTTACAGATTTTATGTAAAATTATTTTGAAAAAGTTGAAATAAATGTAATAACAGCTGTTCTGGTAAGTCAGTTTGGGTCCAAGAAAAATAGGTCATTGGGTTTTCAGTATAATTTAATTTGTGATGAACACTAAAATAAAATATAAAAATGTTATCATCGGGTATAATATTCATATCCTTGGTATTGCATTTTGGTATGAAGTGTGAATCTACATCAAATTATTTATAGTGTAAAAATAATATTTTGGAATACACGATACGAAGATTGTGAACGTAAACCAAGGTTTGACCACAGAAATAGATCATTTTTATAAATGTCTTGTTTTAAATAGTGATGAGAATAATCGAAATAATAAATAATAGTAGTTACAGATATATTATTAAAATAAAATTAATGAAATAAAACAATTGGATGAAAATACATAAATAGCGATATTTCAATGATGAAAAAATTAGCATATTAAATTTAACTTTTCAACAAATTTACTGTATAATTAAATTCAATATTTATGTTAGTGTTTAAAAAACTAATACAATCAAATTTTTTGGGGTGAAGTCTACTCCTATGGTAGTTAGTTGCCCAGCTTTAGAAAACACACTTTATTATGGAACAGATGTTGCATGATCATTCAAGTATTTCACCTGCAACAATTCTGAAAAAGTTATTTTATCCTTAATCATAATAATTTGATAATTCCAATCACTAGTTTTCAATGCGAGGAACACTAACTGATAAGTGGTTATTCAAACTTATCAAAATGTCATTGGATATTACTTTAAACCTAATAGTATGTTATCATAAATAATCTACAATTTATGACACAGAAATTAAGTACTGCACTGTATCATTTAGTTATATTGATTCAAAGAAGAAAAATACAGACAGTATAGTAAATAACATTTTCAGACTATAAAGATGATTTTTAAAAATTATCTAGGTGAAAATATAAATAAAAATGTATCTAGATAATTCTAAACACTGCCATAGGGTAGGTAATATTTGAATATTGGTGTAAAAAGATAAAATATATTACACAACAATCTACAATAGTTTAATTTTACGCTTGTCTACCAAATAAAAATAATATAACAGAATAAATTCTGTTTTATCCACCAAGATTATTGTATTTGATGCAAAAATAAATGTAACTACCCGCTAATGCACCTTAAATTCTTGACAATTTAAAAAATAAATACATAAATAATGGATACTTGGAAATTTATTTTTATGTATATTTATTGTAATGGAATTGTAATTTCAAATATAATATTCAATTGAATTAACTTGAAAACATGCAATTATGGAACACTTATACTAATATAAAGGGATTTTCCAAAATTTATTTTTATTTTTTTACAACTAAGAACTTTCTAGTTGGGTTCAGTATCTAAAACTTAATTTTATTTAAATACATTTAAAAATACTTACCAGTAAAATAAATTCACGCAACAGACGATATAAATAAAAATACATGGCAATAACTGACTTTAGGATTATAAAATAATTTATAGAGAATAATTATTATCAATTCATTTTTAGTTCACTGAAAATACCTACTTTAAGTAAAACTAATATTTACAATAAAAAAAAATAAATTGACAATATTGTGATTTTGAAGAATTTAATTTTAATATATACTAAATAATTTAGTGGGGTTACTATTGAGTAACTTTCATTTATATTTAGTTCTTGACCAAAATAACCTATTAATAGGTTTTAACAAAAAAATCAATTTTATATACAAATATGCTTGGACATAATCACGATAAAATTCATAAAAAAAAAATTAAAATGACAAAGTATTCTCTATTTATAATATTATTACATAATAACCAACAGGTAGATAAATACTTAAATGTTGATTAAATGTAATAATCAGCTTCTTTCTTATAAATAAACACAATCACAATGTGTATTTTATAGCTTATAATAGTAGTTTATTATTAATAAGAATAAGAATGATTAGAAATAGTACGAGGAGCATAAGTGAACATATGTCACCAGTGATGATCCAGTCAAATAATAATACGTTCAGTTGCGCCTGTAAGGATGGTATGGTTGTGCTTGGTTTGAATTATAATTATTCGCTCTGGTTGGTCCTGGGGCGTTATTGTAAGTCGCCGCCGGTACCCCGGCGGAAACGACAGGCGTCACTACTGGGGCCACTAAATTATAGAAAGTTGACAATTTAAAAACCTAATTTTTAATTTCAATTTTTTCTTTTGAAAAAATAGAACATTAAATAGATAGAAAAGAATAGGCAACACTGCAAGTAAGAAAAATTATGTATATATATATTTAAAAAATGGCCGACTTTCATAACTGAATGACATTCTTTACTAAAAATTGTTGATGGATACAATAAAAAATTATTTTTATTTCCTGTTTAAATAAGTATGGGAAAACACATTTACTTACAACTCGCAATGTCGCCCAAAAAAATAGGAGGGGAATTAATTAAAAATGGACACTCAATATTGTTTGTATTGTTTTTTTTTTAATATTTAAACAATTATTATTATTATTATTATATTATTATTTTGTTTTAAATCACGCCAAAAGCGACCTTCTACATCATTGAAAAAACACTAACTGACAATAAATAATAGGATTTTTTTCTCAAAATAAAAATTGTTACAGGCTAAAGTATTAATAATAAAGCTCAAATTTGTTTTTTTTTCACAAAATAATTAAACATTCATAAATAATAAATAAAACGAGAAATATATAAATAAATATCTATATAAATATTTCATAGCTTTTGTCACAGGTTAAAAAAGTTCTCAATCGTGTCCTATCCGTCGAATATATAAAATGTCTTGATAAAAAAAAATTCAATAATTAAAACAAATTCTTATTTAAGACCATAACAACTGTAAACCTAGACTTATTTTGTACAAAAAATATGCTTATAACTCATCACATTTAAGTCGTTAATTCTTTAAAAATATAGTTTTGGTAAAAATCATTTTTTGAGAGTAATGTTCTCAAAAAATAAAAATTATTATTACTAAGAAAATGTCATCCTATAAGTAAATACAGATAATATTACTTTAAAGTTTATCCACTAATTGTGTAATCTTAAGTTTATTATTAAATTTTAAAAATAGTGACTTTATAAAAAAACCAGTAACTTACTAGGACGAGCTTCTGTTATATATTATATATAAATATATATATATTAAAAAAAAAAAATGACAAATAGTCGGGACAAGATATTTAAAGTAACCTTGACTTATTCATTAAATAATTCAACTTCTACTTAAAAATGAAAACAACACTTATTTTTTAAACGATTCGAGAATCTTCCTTAAGCCTGTATGTACATTAAAATTTTTTTACCAATTAATCAGTCCAGTGGTTCTTTAGCTATCTATTACAATGTGATTTTTAAAAGTAATTTTATAAACCTAAGAGCTTGAAATTTACCCGAATTTTGTTAATATTATTTATATTCCTTAACCCGATTCCCTTCACACTAAGTTATAAAATAATTATATTCGAAATATTTTAGATGTACTGCCTAGTCTCACTTTTGGTTTCACCTTAAAAAAACATGGTGCCGTTACTTTTTTTTTTACTTAAGACCAAAGAAAAAAATAAACAAACTATGATAACAATTGTCATATGTCTAAAAGAAAAAAAAACAGGCTAAATTAAATATATAATAATAATAAAAAAAAAACCATTAGAATCTAGGGAAATAATAATTATTACGCTAAGTTCCATTTGTTATTCGAGTATAAGTTAAATAGTATTATGTAGTAATTATAAATAGATTGTATTAATATAGATATTTAATATATAATTCTATTATATACGTAAGAATTACAAATATTAATCGATACTATAATATTCCTAAATTTTTCTTTTTTTTTATAAGTTATATTATTTTTAATTGTTTCGTTATTATAATAATTGTGTTACCCAAACCAGTGAATATTGAGAGAAGTGTTAATTGAATTCAATCAGTCATGAAGTGGGCCATTCTTTAAAGTCAAATGGCTTACCATACCCACCGCCAGACCCGAGGCCAGCGGCTGTGCCGTCCGCCCCTCTATAAGTTTGGCCTGCACCATAGCTGGTCGAATCCTAAAAATATAATTTACTCCAATATTATCCCATAACAAAATGTAAAACTATGTATCTAATAATACCACTATCACTACATTTACTATTATTACTACAACTAACTACCATTATTATTGATTACTAATAATAATAAAAAAAAAACAATGATTATAATTATTAATAATAATAATAAATAAAATGATAACGAACTTAAATTAAATTAATGATTATCTGCCTTTAAAATTATAATTTTTTGATGTAAGAAAATTAATACAATTTGTAATTCTTTTCAATAAATGAGTTGTGTGTAAATAGTATTTGATATTAAATAGACACAGTCAATAGGAAAGAAATTAAAACATTTTTAATTCACAGAACAATAAGTAAATTATAATTTAATTTCAATATCATACTATCTGTTATAAGCATAATTTCAAAAGGCAGAATAAGCTTAATTAAATTAGAACTAGTGTAAATTGTACGGCCTTCATATTTATAACATAATTTTATTAATTAATGCACAAGAGAGTAAATATTAAAATTCAAAATGAAATAAATCTAATTAATTTCTCTTAACTTACATAAAGTAGCAAAGCTTAACACAAATGGTTTAAATAATTTATTTATATTTATTGATATAATTAATAATATGAAATGAAAATAGTAAATTAGTAATTTTATTTAATATGTAATTTATGGGATTCATAAAAAATTAAGCATAAAATAATACCTCAAAAATGTTCAATATACATAATTAGTTCTTAAACATGGAGAGTAAAAAAAGTACTTAGTTGTTTAGAAAATTTAAATAATGAAATCAAGTTCAACCCATCTACTTATTAATAAAATCTAACAATAAAAAAAAAAAAAATTATGTTGATATATAATATCTTAAAATAAATTATTTTGAGTAAAAATCATCAAAAATAGTTATGTAAAAATATTAATTATATGTAAATTATGCATATTATAAAAAAATTAAAATTATTAACAATTATTAATATTAAAAATATTTAACCAAGTATGAATACTAACATAATACATTAGTACACGTTAAAATCAATAGATAATTTATTATTTCATTACAAGAACTTAATTTATAATTATTTCAACAACATAAGCGTAACCAAAACAATTTAAATTAAAAGAAAAATATTTTATTTAAGTTGATTTACTGTTAAAGAAAATATGAATTGTCTACCATTTTTTAATTTTTAACTTTTATATGTCACAAAAGAAATAATTCTTAGATTTAATATATATGATTATGATAGGAGAGAAATATTGCTTAGGAGAACTATTTTCCTTATAATAACTTAAAAAAACATTTATAATCACAATAATATTGATAATACATGAAATTATATTTTCATTTATTTTTAAAGTACTCAACTTCAAAATATAATCCTAATATATGGATAAAAATTAAAATAGTTCTGAACAATTAACATGTACAATAAATATGATATAATTATGATAAAAATAAAAATTATAGATAAATACTCAAATAAATGAACGTCCAATCTAAATTCTAATTGCATTTGTCACATTTGTCTTATTACTACAATACATGTTTTTTTTTAAATTTCTTAAAGTGTTATAATAAGTTAATAAAATATGATTTCATTGTTATTCAACAATAGTTCAAGTTTTTCAATGATTCATTAATTTAACTTTGGGAAAAAATGTTAACTACAACTAACTTTTACCAAGGCACGTATCAAATGAACATTAAAATAACTTTTAAGAAATGGCTTAATTAATTATCCAATGTAGGAATTTAGTTTTGAGACAACAAATAAATTCTTCAACTGACACTTAGCACGAAATAATTTAATAATTAAATGAAAATTTTGAATTTAGCTAGTACATTTAAACGGTTTAAATAAATTATTAAAAACATTTCAATTTAAAAAAAATTCAAAAAATTGAATAATTTTTTAATAATAGAGTACCTAATTATTATAATTATATTATGTTATCATTATGGGTATGTTGGGTTCTTTATATTATAATGTTAAATGCATAAATGATTTGTAACCATACAATTTACATTGTCCTCTATTTTAAAAAAAAATTCTCTATTATAAAAAAAAAATAATAATAATTACATAATACATATTAAATGAATTCAGGAACTGAGAGACCCTAATAAATTATTTAATAAATCATACCTGTTGATAGCCAGTGTAATTTCCATAGCCAGCATAATCACCAGCTTTTTGTGGGGCAGTTCCAGGCGGAGTAGGTCCAGTGGCTGGTGCTGCTCCAGCAGAACGAGAATACATATCATCTGATTATGTCAGAATTTAATAATACAATAAAATCGTTGAAAAATTTAACGATATAGCTTACTTTGAGGTCCTGGTCCAGTTTGTCCAGGAGGTCCAGTAGCTGCAGCAGGTCCATTCTGGGGTATATTCCAATTCCAGTTATTTCCGTAACTTGACTGTGGAGGTGCTTGAGGTGCTATATTGTTATGGATTAAAAATATAAAAAATAAATTTAACACTAAGTAATAATGTGTTTACCATAAGAACCGTATCCAGGTTGTTGAGGTGGAGCATAGTTTGAACCCCAAGTTGGAGGAGCCATTCCTTGACCTTGCGGTCCAGGTGGAGCTCCCCAACCCTGAAATCCACCTGGACCAGATGGAGTGCCATAACCGGGGTACTGTGATTGAGGAGTAGAACTCCATCCTCCTTGGTAGCCTTGCATCATATTTCCTGGACCCATAGGCCCCATTCCACCCATGGGACCTCCCATTTGTCCACCAGGGCCTCCCATGCCCATTCCCTAAAAGCATAACTCATTAATAAGGACTTAAAATAATTTAGCTTTATAGTAGACACATACTAGCTCAATAGCCATTTAATCCAGGAATTAGTTAGGTGTTAACTTGTTGTTTAACACATTTATCAACAATAAAAATAAAATATCAGTCATTGAAATGAGATTTTATGGTAAACAAAACAATATTACAGAAGACTAAGTATATGAGTTTTTACAATAACATGTCCACTGAAAAGCTGTTTAGGAATTATGTGTATATCTTTTAATGTTTTTATAAATTAGAATTTTAAGTCACACAACTTACACCCATTGCTAAATGATTATTTTGATTCATGCCCCACTGATTGGCTCCTACATCATTCATTTTATTGGAATCTCTTGGTTCAGCTTTTTTAATTTCAACCTGAAACATAACAATATTAAATATGAATAGTAAATATTTTAGTTTTGATGATATTAATTGTTGATATATTAGCACATGAATTATAAAAGCATATTAAATAACGAAATTTTAATTAATACTTAGGAATAAATGTAAATATATATAACTATTACTATAATACGTATTCAAACAGATTAATTCTATAGTAATTTATTATACTGTATTACTGTTTATATATATTTTTAAACATTAACTTAAAATTATCTCTTAAAGTATGATTACACGTTATAATTTTAAATTATCCTTAGGAGAACAATATATTATAATTAAGATAAATATCTTTAAAATATGACAGTAAATATCTGCTTAATTTATGTATTCACACTAAAAATTAATTATTTTATAGAATATCTACTTTATTATTTGAGTAAAAATGCATTCAATTAATTAAAAATTAAAGAAATAATAACATTTTGTTGAAAAAATAAAAGTTTATCCATTTGTCAACCTTTTCACTGCTGCAAATTTTTATAATACAATATGCTATAGTATTTACATTTCAGAAATAATAAAATTGAATCACAGAGATCAATATAGTTAGTAGTTAAGTTTAATTTTTTATATCCTTATTTAAGTTGTAGGAAGAGTAAACAAAGTAAAATTGTTTCCCAAAATATATTGTTTAACGGCCACTAACTTTTGAGCCAGACAATATTTTACAAAGAGATATTAACATTCATTCAAAAACATTCTTTGATTAAAATTTGGTAGGATATCATATTAATACATTTTATACTCAGATAGTTCAACTGTGGCTATTTTTGTTTATGCATAGTGGAATTTTGTTTAATTTTTCATAGACAGGAAGACTGTATAAAAGTTATTAATATATGTACGAAAATTATAAGTTAAAAAAAAACAAAATTAAAAATATTTTAGAACATGTTATAATAATTTTATCATTGTTTGACATTTTGGAATGTGACAGTATTAAATAAAATAGAAAATTTCTCTTGTTAGTACAACATAGTGAGAAGATAACATAAGCATAATGCAATTATAACATAATAGTACGATAGTGGCAGTGAAAGGGTCTAACACGATAAAGTGTTGAAATTTATTTTATCATTATTAATGTAATATATAAATTGAAACAATAAAGTGTCAAAAGAAAACTATTAATATATAGATAAACCAAGGTAAAACAAGTAACTTTGAATTAAAAATTATCTTGTAGTTACTATTAAAGCTTGAAAGCAGAAATTTGTATCAAATCAAAAAATGTAACAAATCTATTTGAGGTTAACACATTTTTAATATTCAAAGTTACCTAACTTTACATTTAAGTATTCAATTGTATTTACTAAAATAATAATACCTGTTTGCCACTAAGGTTGACAAAATGCTCGGCTACACATCTATCAACAGCATCATCATCTTCAAACGACAAAAATCCAAACCCTAAAAACACCATTGGTTATGTTATGGTGAAAATTTAACACCATGTCGACACTGCTAATAAGCTATTATTTAGTCATTTCTACAATACACACATTATGTAATTAAAAGTAATTATCAAAATTATTGTAACCGCAAAAGATGCTGTATACATTAAATTACAGCGTAATAAATACAGAAAACTACTGAGCTATAAACTGTATAAATAGATAGATTGACCTATTATCTAAGGTAACAATAAAAATATTATCAACTTTGATGGCTTTAATTGATATTTCAACTATCTAAGAAGATAGGATTGTAAATTTCATTATCAATTCATTGTTATATTGAAATTAACAGCTCAAAACAGATTCTTTAGAATTAAAATATACTATATTATGATTGTAGGACAATGGTCTTTTTTAATCAAATCGCCATCTAGATGAGAAGTTTATTGCATTATAATCAGTACCATTATTATATATTATGTTTAAAATGATTGAATTATGGGTAAAATAAATATTATTGGATAAGATATCATAATGTAATTACTTATGAAAAATCAAAAAGCAGAAAATGTTAGCAATACAAGATCTTTTTGTTTATATTAAATTTAAAATTGTATGTTTAGGTACCTAAATTTTATGTACGGAAAAATAGTAATATAATACAAATATAACATACTTGAAAGTTTATATGAATAAATCCTTACATCAATTATTATTAAAAAAAAGATTAACTAATATACCAATAATAAACTAATAAAATATAATATAGTAGAAAATCACCAAAATTTAGAAATTAGTAGCAGTGTTATAATAATACTAATTTAAATTAAGTTACATAAATAGGTGTATAAACAAACATAAAAGATATAATCAAATTTTTAACATCTTAATATAAATAATATAGTAGAACAAGTACATTTTATTAAGGAAACAAAAACAGATGGATAATATAAAAAACCAAGAAAATTAAAAAAAATTATTTCAATAAGTAAAACTATTGAGAATACATTGCATAAAACTATGAAATAGCTGGTTCAAAAGTGTAAATAGATGTTTGTATACTATGTATACTCAATAGTAATACAATCAAATACTTATTCATAAGTCTCATAAACTGTAGATTTATGTTCTAGTTAATAAATTCCATTAAACAAAACAAACCTTATCACACAAAAATAAAATTTCAGAAAAGTTTACTTTTTAACATACCTAAATTAGTAAGTATATAAATATAACATGTCTTTAAAAAAAAAAATGTTTAACTAGAAATCTTAAGTTTCATTAAGGTCTAATTTAAACTTAAATTCTAAAATTAATTTACCTATATCTATTTTGAAACCTAATTATTATGAAAATAAAACCATATTATAATTATACTATAAGATAACTTAGGAATGAATCAATTATATAGTAAGTATACTCTGCATATTCAAGTATTGAAATTGTTATTAAATTGTTTTATGTTTGTTTAGAAACCTAACAATTTTTGTTTTAAATATTAAATTAAAAAAAAAAATATTAAATATTACCTCTTGATTTTTTCTTTTCTTGATCGTACATGATTACAACTTCCATCACTTTTCCATACCGTGAAAAAAAAGTTCTTAAATCAGTTTCAGTAACATTAGAGGGCAAACCACCTAGAAAAACTTTAGGATAACTTGAACTTCTCTTGGGCTTTTGCAAAGTTCTAGGATTACACGGTTTCGGGTCGATCTGTAAAAATAAATATTTTCTTAATAAAAAAAATCCTTCAAATAATTACATTAGAATCTGCTTATAGCAGTGTTTAGGGCACTTTAAGAATCAGATCATTATACCCAGATGACAAAAATATATTGCAAGTGAGATAAAAAACCAACCAAGTACATGGCCAGGACTTTTTTTTATCAGAAATATTGTTATATACTGCATCGTAATGGTTTCTACTGTATTAATAAAACTTATGACAATATTATCACTTACAGTGCGGCCATCCAAAACATGTGGTCCATTTTGTAGCACTACATTTACATTATTTGGATCAGCAAATGTGACAAAACCAAAACCTCTTGACCGTCCACTTTCACTATTTTTCATAACAACACAATCAATCACTTCACCATATCGATTAAAATATCTTTGAAGACTTTCTAAAGAAACATAAATATAAATCAAATATAAATTTTTTTTAACTAAGCTTGCTAAATTTTCAGTCATGAATATTTGAATATAATTTTTAAGTATAAGTTCATATTTTAAACTTTTTGATCACCAAAATGTTAGATCAATATTTCTCAAAAATAAAAGAGTGTGTGAAAATGTTTTCTATTTTTTTATTTTAAAAGTATATTAGTTAGTTTACCTTGTTGAGTTTCCCAGCTGAGTCCACCCACAAACAATTTTCTGCAAACATAATATCAAATAAATAAAAATATTGTTATTACACATAAATTAATCAATACCTAATAAAAAGATAAACAAATGATCGCCTAATATTTATTTATAATTGTCTATTATTACATGTCAGCGTGAATTCTGTATTTAAAGAAGATGATTATTATTCTGTTTAAGTATTTTAAAATTGTTGAACATTATTTATAATCATATAATAAATTCTCCAAAAATGTGTAGAAACAAGAAAAAAAATATGTAGAAACAATTCTACCTAAATAGAATAAAAAAAATTTAACTTTTTAATTTAGATAATAAATAACTGAACAGGTACCAAAACCTATTTCATTGAACTGTATATTTTTCCATAATAAATTAATTTTATAAGATTATTAAGAGGACACCACATCTGCATTTTGTCTCCGTTTAACAAACGTACAACATAGCAAATACAGTTTTGCACAAAATAAAACCACTCAAACTGTAGTCCAAGCCTAGCAACTAAATGTTCACATCGTAAACAAGAGAACATTTAGTGTGCAACATCATTTTTATTTTTTGATATCACAAATACCATAAGAGATTTAATTGCTTAAAAATTCATTATTTAAAACTTAACAAAATTTTTTCATTCAGATGAATGATCGTCTAGCATTTTCTCACTAGCAGGGTACATATAGGTATCTCAAATTTTAAAAAATAAATATTTTTGTTAAATTGAATTAAATGTTTTAAATTATATAATTTTAAGTTCTGAACATCATAAAATACAATCAGAATCATCAATCTGACACAATAAAAATTATTTATTCTGTTTAATTTTATAAATTACAAAGTAAATTAAAAAAAACAAAATTCTAGGTGTTTTAAAATTTGTTATTATTAACAATAATATATTTGATTAGCTCTTATTTAGGTAACAACTTTGGATTAACACGTTAACTGCCATGTGCAGGTGGACGGCTTTAATACAATGTTTAATTTCTATACTTTAATGCCTACCAGCGTCCTAGTGTATCATTACTATCACACTATATGAGACCGCCAGAGACCATAAACTAATATGGTTTTATACTATGAAACTTTCCATGGCACTACAACAATATAAAAAAGTGCAGTTGTGCAGCGGGAATCATTACAATTTTTTTGATATGATAAATATATTTTTAAATATTTATCCAAATATAGTAGCATATACAAATTTGGAATGACATAGAAAAATATGTTTGGTGTATTGATAAACATTATCACATGGCTGCCCGTGAGAACATGTTAAGTATATAAGTTGATCAATCAAAACTTGGAAAAAGGTTCTTTTCGTAAAAAAAAATTATATTGCCGTAATATGTGCAAATAGGTACACGAGTTTAAAACAATGATGTCATAGAAATTGATGGCTAGTTAAGTTTCATGTTTCTGAGGATACAGTTTAAGTAAAGTCTAAAAAACAGAGATGACATTTTTGGACTAACATGTTCCTTCAGAAAAAAATTTGATAATTAACTTTAATATTACAAGTAAAACTAAAATATTGTTTGATACATACAAAAAGCAGATTACGCCTTTTGATTATGATTATCATGCATTATTGGGTCGATTACACAACAATGAAACATTTTAAATTAGGTTATATTAGTATATAAAAGGAATTATACTAGTTAAAATGTATTTAGAACTTTGATTAAACTTCTTGATGCATCATTATTACAATCGGAAAAGGCCATGGACTGTTTTCCTTACAAAATATAGACTAATAAATTAAAATGTTCAAACGTTTTCGGAATTATAGATATTTGAAATATAATTTAATATTAAAGACTAGTAAGTTTTTGTAAATGAGCACTAGCTTATATATATATATATATATATATTTTTGTAATTATATTGGTACAACACTTAAAAATCTTTCCTACATCAATACTAGGAAATTTAATATAATTAATAGAAAATTATAATAGTTTTGTTCTGATGAGAACAAAAGGAAGTATGTTGTACCCATACGACAGACATTTAAAAATGTAGCACTGCAGCAGTCTTTTAAAATTGTTTGTTCAATAACTGCAAGCTAATAGACTGCACCAAAATAAAATGTTTGAATATAAAACATGGAAGATACCTCGTACCTACATAACTAAATGTCATTATTTATTAAATACCAGGTATGATAAAAATTATATGAAATTTAATACAATTAACTTATGTTAAAATTATATGATAAAATGTTTTAATAACCTAACAAATAATTTGTTAGAAAAATATGTGGCATAAAATATTTTAAATAGACACATAAAAATCTATAAAACAATTTTTGTGAGGATAGGTATAGAATAGAGGAATATAAAAGCCGAGTTGCATTAGAAATTAATTTTTTTTTTTAATGAATTAAATAAACTAATCATGATCCACTGAATCATGTTTAAGGGACCATTTAGCTTACTTTCGACTAAATAAATGTTAATTGTTAATGCATCCCGAGATAAATATAATAACCTAAGAAATTTCAATAAAAACAGAAGAATCAACTACTCTGTTAAGTGAGTCAATGTTACAGTCATGTGCTTAGGTCTTAGAATTCATAATTGTAGGTAATCATGAATCATCAAAAGACGCTGCACCTGTTTTAACCAAATTACAAAATTGTGAAAACGCGTTTTTAAATTTAAGAGGCGGCGGCCGTATAGCAATAGGCCGGTACTAAGTACTGCTAAAACAAAATGCTCATAACGACGTAACAGATGGATTTAGTGCGTGGGCGGTAAATCGAAAACTAACAATATTCAGGTTAAATGATTATGACAATTATGGACAAGTGGAGACAACGCTAGCCCATCAAACTTACCCTTGTTCGTCCTCCTCTAAATCAGATTTGCCTCTCATCTTGTAGTGTTCTATATTATATTGTATATATAAAAATATAAAATCAAATGAGTATAAAAAAAAAACTATAAAAAGTAAACACAACGGTTGTCAAAGACGTGCAATAATATATGAAAATGTACAAAATTTTTAACGAAACACTAAGGTCTAATAATTGTCCGGTTGTCGGACATTTAGCATATCGAATCGACACAAAAACACGACACGTCCGACGCAAAATGGCGTCCGCATTTTTTCTCTCTCCTAAAATTTCGGCATTTCACGACACGCGACGTTGTCGCACTCACGTCAACCGATTGATCGTTTATCCAACGTCTTTGGGCTGACTAGGCGCCGAAAAAGTCTGCCGGAGCCCAAGACCGGCTAACGGCCTCGCAGACTGCAATACAGCGAAATCTATGCCCCGCAAACATATTTCTTCGACAAAAATTCAATAAATCCAATACTTAAACAATTATTATCGTCTTGCAACAACAATAACATTATGTTTCATCGTTTTGCATAATATTATTTTGTACTCCGCTTTGCTTGCCGGGAAATTTAATGCGTCCTTGCTAGCCGCCCGATAACCGTGATAAACCAGCGCGTCATCGACGGAGCGGCAACGTCGCAGTCGCGCGCAACACGCTCTGTCGGCGGCTTCTCGTAGACGCGTACGGCGCACCGACTAGACGTTAAGGAGAAAAAAAAAACAATAACACGCTACACGCACAATATTATATTATACTACAACATATTATAATATATATAAACGTGTGTGTTTGTGTGTGTAACTTATCGTGTCTGCCATTTTTTCGTAAGCCTTTTCCGGCTCTACTGCACGTTACAGTGCAAGTAAAACGTTCGAGGTATTCACCGTTTTTATCGTACCGACGAACGGTATAGTGTAACAGACTAGGGACACTCACGACTCACTCCATCGACGCTACACCGTCGAGGAACGCCACCGTGAAGACTTGAAAATCGTGTTGTCCCGCACGCATCACAGCCGGACGCTTTCGATTCGCCGATTGCCGGCGATGTCTGCGACCAAAGTCGAAATAATCGACGAAGACGATTCTGGGTAAATGTTCTTTTCGTTATTTGATATTGTGTTTAAATATTTGTGTGTATGTGTGTTTGTAACGTTTGTGCGTTTAACGGTGACCGCGGCCGAGTCGACGGCGGTTTGGCGGGCCCATGATTGACGCGACGCTCGTTAAACGGTTTTCATTTGCATTTCCAACGCGATCTACGGTCCGCTTGAGCGGGAAAACGGCGTGCTTGCCGCGTCTTCGAAAACGCTCTTGACGATAGATCCTTGTCAAAAACTCCGTCGGGAGTCCATCCCGAGTATGACCTCCGTTCGGTTGGTTAAACGTCCGTTTCGGAATGCGTTAAGAATGTCAAAAAGTTCAACGTGCGTGCTTCGTGACACTATACACACGAATTCTGATAATTGTAGATTTGAAAACTTTTGAAATTGTTCATCGTAATTTTGTTAATGTATACATTTTTTTTATTTTTTTATCTGGTTTTCTAATTTTTCACTATTTTTTCGCCTTTTTCAAATTTACTCAAACTCAAGAACTGATGTTTAATGTTGAGAGTAATAGCTTAACTATTTATTTATGATTGAAATCATTATCAAATTGAATATAACTTATTCATTCATTGTGCTTGTAATTGACTTGGCTAAACTACCTATGTTATGGTCCATGTGAACCGCAAAAATCTATTAGTATGTGTGCAATTGTTGGTAACCAATTAATAACTACCTACATATATTTTGTAAGTTTGATTTTTCATTTATCAAAATTAAATATATGTGTATACCTATTGTAGAAACCACTAAAAACAGTTTTTTATCTGATATACTGTTCCTACCTATCAAATATATATACCATGTGTATGGGTATTATAGTTTATAATATGTATGAAATGTGCTAACTTAACAAAATGTTTTTGGTTCAACTATAGTATTTTAATTTGTTTTTCTAATAAGTATGTATTTGAGAAACCCCTAAACTTCCATAAACGAGGGTAAGATACTAAGATGCCAGTTATTGTTTTTTATTTTAAAACTGATTACCTATCTATATGTCTACAATAATTCAATTTGATACATTTTTTGATTTAATATATTATTTTAAAATTAAGTAGGTGCCTTGGTTGTTATGAAATTACAATATCGTTATTTATATACCAAATACATAGGTACTGGTTTATGATAGTTATTTGTAGGTTTGTGTTGTATAGAAGTATTTTGAAAAATTGGAACTAGATCATTTATTTAACTACACATGTCATTACTCAAGAGGTGTTTTCATAAATTTATTTCCTTATCGTATTAACAATATGATTTTTCCAATATAATATTTTAAGAAACCAAGTCTAGACTCTCTTAACTTGTAAAAACCCTCTTTGAATTATCAACATTAAAATCCCGTTCTCCTCATTTGGTTATAATAACCATTTTAGAATTATGTATACCGAAGAACCAAAATATAAGCGTATGCGTACAGAAGACGATGAGTCCCGCAAAATGAGTTTAACCAAAAAGTCGTTCAACCCAAACTGGTTGAAGTTTACCATGTTCAAAGATTGGCTGATGCCTCATAAACTGCCAGATAAAGCTGTATGCAAGGTTTGTCATTGTGTATTGGTTGCTGGAAAAAGTGAGCTTGAAAAACATTTAGCTACACGTAAACATGAAAGAAACATGGAAAAAATCAATGGTTCTCCTGCTGAACAAGATGATATTGAGACATATACAATAATTTCAGGTAGAGTATCCTACTCGATAATTGATAGGAAATTGTGTATTCTAAACTGTCCTTCAACGTGCGTAATGATATCACTTAGAATATCACTCTTTCCATACATTTGTGTAACTGATGAGGCAGAACCCTTTAACTTCACTGGCTATAAAACAAAATGTGTCTTTCAATTTTGATTATTTTTAATTAAATTTAACTATCATAAGTATATTGAGCAAGTAAATTCTGCACAATGTATAAAAAGATGGGTTGAAGGCTGAATGGTTCAATATTATATTGTGTGATGAAATTTAATATTTGTATATATTTTGTTTAATGTATTACATTTTCTACTTAACATTCTATAAATAAAAATTATTATTTTGGTTTAGTTTTATATTTTGAAGATATGATGTTTTTTTTCAATGCTTGTCTTCTTTTTTTTTTTAGGTTATTACTTGGGATAAAATTTTACTTTACCTGATTAATCACAGTTAAATTGTTTCTGAATAATAATATTAGTGTTCTTATTGTTTAAATGTTCTCATTTGAGAAATAATATTTGATATTGGTGTCATAAGCTTACTGAACTGTTTTAGTTCAGTCTAAAAAGTATAGGTAACCCCAACAGTTGAGTGTAGGTCTCTGTAAAAGATGCTTTAAATTTAAATTCAATAATAAATTCATTGTATAAGAAAAACAATTCTGAGCGGAGGTGGTCAGCCTATATTACTAAGTATATATTTTTAATTGCTATTAAAGTAATATATTTTATTATATTGTGTAATATGGTTTAAACTAAATATAGACAATGGCTTATAACTAACTTAAACAATTTGAACATGTCATTGCATATGCAGTAAAACCTCTAAATACCAGGTACTCTCGGACGCTAAAATGTTGTCTATTGTTTGGTGGTGTCCTCTATTCAGAGGACCCAGTTTGTAGTTAGTTTCCCAAGAAAACATCCGTTAGGGAAGGTTACATTGTATGCATTCAGATTTTAAGTTCCGCCAATATTTTGGATAACAACAAAATAACAAATTGTTATTTTTGGTTTAATTATCCAATTTCATTATAATTTGAAATTAAATCATCTTAAATAATAATTATACTTTTTAGATTTCTGAGTTTCAGTTAGAAATCCTCTTGATGAACCTCGTTTTATATTTTCAAACTTAAGCTTTAAAAACATTTTATCAATTTAAGCTTTCTTGATAAATTTTGTATAATTTGAACTTTAAACGCTTAAAAATAATATTGTGACTGTTTTTGATGATCTTAAGTTGGTATATGAATCAGTTGAGGAACCTTGTATTACATTTTCAAGCTTTTTACACCAAAGGCGATATTGTAACACTCATTAATCAAAAGAAAAAAACCTATTATCAGTACAAAAAGAGCCTAAATATTTTGAAATTTATTTCGTATCTAGTATTTGGTGAAAATTTAATCTCAACAGTTATTGGTTTTTGAGTTACAACTAAAAAAACCCAAATGCAATGTTGTTAATATCAGACTGTACAGAGATATTTTTATTTTACTCTCACAGTACCAACTAGATTTGATATTCTATCAGTTGCTATCTTCAAAGTTGACAAACAAAGAATTTTTCTTTGATAAAAAGTATAAAAAAAAAGTAAATCCAATACTTTCTGCTCTGCTCAGAATTTAAAAATTTGACTACAATGATTTGTTTTTATAACGATTGTCAAATATTTCTTAGAAGGTATTTATAAGTTTCTGGTTTCTTTGTCCATTTGTATAATTATTTTATCTTGGTAAATATAAGACATGTTGACATTTAAGAATATTTTTTACTGTAGTAAGTTATAGATTTAAGTTATTTTTTATTAAGGTGTCACATGTTCATTTGATTCAGTTATTATTTTTTGATCAGTTAATTTGTAATGGGAAATATAAAGTCTTAGGCTACATAATTAGTTTATATGTTATTATTTTTTTGCAGCAGATGAAATTCAGTAACCCGCAGCACTTAGGGAATTTCAAGGTATTTGAAGCAGAAAGACAACAAAATACATTTTTAAATTAAAATAATATTGTTTGATTCTACGCTATTTCAATGTCTAACAACCAACAACACGAAGAATATACAATTTTAACAACAGGCTCAAACAACCGAGGTCAAATGTCTCAACCTCATCTTACATTTACACCACCTACTCAAGTGTTTCGAACCGAATGGCAACGTTTTCCAGAATTTCATGCTTGGTTACGGCCAATTGATGGAGATGTAACAAAAGCTTGGTGTATTGCATGTGAACGAATGTTTCGAGCTGATTTAAAATCCTTACGAGTTCATGGTGTAAGTAAAGCTCATGTGCGTATGGTACGGGCTCGTTGTCCTAATGCAGATGACAATCCTGTACCACCAATTGAGTATAACGTGGTGACTGACAAAAAAGGAACTTACGGCATAGCTGTAGTGACTAATAAGGAAGACAAATCTTCACTTGGGTCAAGAGCATTATATATGAATCAAACAAATCCTACTGAGGAAATAATTACATCTGAAATGGCTGCACAGTCACAACGAGACAAATATGTAGTGGTATCATTACCCAATGAAGATGATGATGACAATGAAGGTCCGCAAGCTTCTAGCTCAAATACTCAATACATACAAAAAGAAGTGAATGTAATCGACGAGACTGGTAATTTGGTGTCTGTGGTTACTGAACATCATGTACATAAAAATAAAGGTAAAATTTAGGTATCCAGGTCAGAGCTGCAATAATAGTTGTTATAAAAAAAAAGCGTTTTATTTTGGTACTTTTAATGTTGAACAATAATAAATTAAAATTTTATTTAGGGTGAAAAACAAAATTTTAAATAGGCTATTGAATTAAAAGGTTTAAATTAAATAAAACTTCCCAAAGAGGGTTTTCAAGTTCAAAGGTCCAAGTGTTAACATAATGTTTTAGTGCATGTGTGTTGTACATTATAGCAGTACTTGTCATGTAAAATTAAATTAATTAAATTCCTCAGAAAGCAGGACATCCTGGTTGAATCTGAGATCAAATCATCAGATAATGCTGAAATACAGAAACAATCTGCTGATGAAGATGACATAGCAATTGAAGAAGTTTTGACCCCGCTACGAATAAAACAAGAATCGGCCGCTAATCGTGCTCATATGATGAAACGAAAACGAGGCTTACAAAAGTATCGTACAGACTGGGAAAAATTGTCGGAATTCAGAGGCTGGTTGTCGCCTGAACCAAAGAGCTGCTATAAAGCTCGATGTGAAGCTTGTGACAAAAGTTTAGTTGCTGATATCACAGTCTTACGAAATCATTCACAGGCTAAAAAACATGTGATGAAAACTGGGGGCACAGTTTACGAAGGTCCAATTGTTAGAAACAAATCAAAAGCTAAGACAGATGATGACGATGAAGATTCGCCTGATGAGTTACAAATGAAATCTTTGAGCATTAAAGGTTTGGATATTGGGTATTTTTTGTATGTCTCCTTGAGTTTATAGCTTTTAATTTTTTTAATTAAAATTTTAATTGATAATGATTTAATAATCTAATAATTATGGTTATATATTAATAATTTTATGAAGTAAATTCCTCAAGCTATAAACTCTGTTATCATACATTTTCTATTAATTAAAAATAACAATTGAAGATCATCAATCATTGTATTAAAACGATTTAGATTTTGTTTTGTTATTATTAAGTAATTATAATTTTTTATATCAGTGTTAGTTTTGGGTCTTCAGTTGTGAACAAACGTGTTTTGACCTATTTATTTATAATTGGTCAGAGCTTACGCGCTTAATGTTGTATTTTATAGCAAATATATTTTGTATATTAGGCAAATAATAAATCCAAAGATTAGTTTGAGACCGTATGTTTGAAGGACAGTTTTAATCAACAAGCCCTGAAAAAGTTGGTCAGAGCTTTTATTACCGTGTACATTTATTTTTATATTATAAAACAATTATTTATTATGTTAATACTTGTGACCTTGATAAACTATTTGTTATAACTTATAAACAATCTATAAAATAAAATTATTCATGTTTAATTCATATATTTTTAAGTGGCATAAATATATTTGAAGTAATTTTAAGAGAAATTTCTTTTTAAATTTATATATATATAATGTATATATATAAATAGTATATGCATATAATCGTATATATCATCGAAAAATTGCAGCTCTGACCGATTTTAATAAATGGTTGTTTTATTTAAACATCTGTTTGCCAAATCATAATATCATTACATTATAATTTTTTATTCAATAGACAATGATGACGATTATGAAGTGGGTCTTCAATCAAATGACTATCATAGCACATCTAATTATGAAAAAATGGATCAAAAACATGATGAAATTCAATGCAAAGCTATTGGTAGGTTAAATTAGAAACTAAAACAAATTTAAAGAGCCAAAACTATGTTATTTTTTATTTCAGTTTCCAAACCCGCTCCATTTTGGAAAGCCACAGCTGTTGTTAATGGTCATGTGACAGAGTTAAAATTAAGTGACTACAGTGGACGTTATTTAGTCCTATTTTTTTATCCTCAAGATTTGTAAGTTGTATTCAATATTACAATTTATTTAGTTTTAAGTTAAATAAGTTGGTGAAATAATATTATATATATGATGAGTTATTCGCTGTGTATTTAGTGTATTCAGTATTCATAATTTTGCCAAAAGTTTAAGGAAAATAATATGTTTGGATGAATTAGTTGTCAGTTTGAATTGAGTGTTCATTTTATAAATAACCCAATGAATAAAAATTATAAAATGTTATGTTAATACTGGTTATTTATAGCAAATTTGTAAAAAATAAGAGATTAAAATACTGGTTATAATAAGTTGGTATGTTAAGAATACAATTATCATTCTTAAGAGGATGCCAGCTCGCTATTTGTTTTCTCTTTCAAACTTACTTCCAACATAGCAAATTTATGTACAGCAGAACCAACCCTGTGTTGTTATTCTTTTACATAGCGAATAGGAGGCTTAACCATTATGGGCTTCTTAAAAACAGTTAGGTTATAGATATGGTAAGAACTTGGAAACCCTAAATTTTTGGTGAAATAGTTCCCCTTAAAAAATTTTCCTTTTTTAACCACTGAATTTATAAATGATCAATTTCATAACTTGTATTTTTGGAATGTATTCTTACTATGCCCTAACTAATACCGTACTTGGAAATTTATTGAGCTTACGGCTTCGCATTGGGCCATACTAAATTGTTTATACTTTAACATGATCTATATTTATGTTTATAGAACCATTTCTGTAATAATCAAATAGTTTTTTATTTATAAATGATCAATTTCTTAACTTGTATTTTTGGAATGCCCACACTAATACCGTACTTCAAATTTATTGAGCTCACGGCTTCGCTTTTGGGCAATAGTAAATTGTTTATATTTTAACATGATCTATATGTATATTTATAGATTCACTTCAATTATAATCAAATAGTTTTTAATATTTAAATGATCAATTTTAGAGCTGTTGCGTTGTTTATTCGTTCTTAATATGCCCACACTAATACCGTACTTCAAATTTATTGAGCTCACGGCTTCGCTTTTGGGCAATAGTAAATTGTTTATATTTTAACATGATCTATATGTATATTTATAGATTCACTTCAATTATAATCAAATAGTTTTTAATATTTAAATGATCAATTTTAGAGCTGTTGCGTTGTTTATTCGTTCTTAATATGCCCACACTAATACCGTACTTCAAATTTATTGAGCTCACGGCTTCGCTTTTGGGCAAAAGTAAATTGTTTACACTTATATGTGATCTACATCAATTATATGTACCGATTTACTACAGTTGTATCCAAATATATATATTTTAAATTTATACATCTCATCTTATTTTATATTTTTAACTTTTTAATATTATATTTCCACTAAAATTAACATAGTAATTTTAATTGTTTAATTGTTTATAGTTCCCGTATTTGTCCAAGTGAGCTGATTGCATTAAGTGATAGAGTATCTGAATTCAGAGCACTAAATACTGAAGTAGTAGCATGTTCTGTGGATTCATATCTTTCCCACCAAGCATGGTCTCGTACATTGCGTTCTGATGGAGGCATTGCCATACCTAAAATGCCACTACTATCTGATCCAACACATGTCATTAGTAAAAGTTATGGATGTTATTTATCAGAGCTTGGCCATTCTCTCAGGTGATTTTATTTATCATAAGGTTTTTCATTATTATTTTGATAATAAAGACTTTAAATTATACTGTTACATTTATTTTCAGAGCTCATTATATAATAGACATGAGGGGTATTTTAAGACATGTGACAATTAATGATCTACCTGTAGGCCGGAATATCAGTGAAATATTAAGACTTTTAGAAGCTTTCCAATACACTGATGAAACAGAAACATTATGTCCTGCTGATTGGAAACCTGGCGAACCAACTATATCATAATTGTATTATTATTATTTCTATTATTATTATTATTATCACTACTGCTAAGCTATTTTAAATTTATATTATTATTATAGTTCATTTCTATTACTGAATAAAAGTAAATTTATTGAACTTAACAACTTTATAATGAATAATATTCTTCGTAATAACCCTGTATTTTCACATACATGTACTATGTACATCTACAATACACTCAAGAATGTTATGCAATTTGTGTACTTAGTCTTAGCAAAACTGTTCCAAATAAAACCTGTAAGTTACATGTTTTATCTATTGTCAAGACCAACTGATGTAAAACAATATATCTAATTTATAAATATTGAAATAAAAAGGTAATTTTTTAAATAATGTCAACCATTTATTTTTCACTTAATTCATGCCTGACATCTACAAATATATGAATTGTTTTATGTAGTCTTCGATTTTGTACAAAAAGAAAAATACTTAACTGTACATGACAATAATATTCACGCGCGATAATATTTACAACGTGTCCATTCAGTTCCAATAAACACTAAATTTTTTTTATAAATATATCATAATCTAGGTAAAACAAAATTTGTTTCTTTTGTAAAAAAAAAAATTATATATATCATATATATTAAAATAATAATTATTATTATTATTGAAATAACATATTTTAGATTACATTATTAATTAATAAAGTCTACTTACAATTCATTTTGAGGCAATTTAACATTATTTTTTCCAGTTGAGATAAATTAAAAAATAAATAAAAATAAACGCACTTACAACATTATCATTATTAATATTATTATTTTCTATAGACACATTTTATTATATACAGTACAATACAAAGTATAAAATATTTTTTTGAAATATTAAAAAAAAAATAAATAAAAATCAATGTTACATTTTTTAAGTATCAGTTTTGACTAATTTATAATAACCCCCACAAAAATTTATTTGGGACATTATTTACATTAAAAAAAAGAAAAAAGTGTTCACTATACACAATGTTTAATGCGGAAAATGTAAACTATTTATAGGCTATAATATAAATATTAACAAAACCTCAATAATAAAGGAATTAACATTATTGATTAGCTTGAAAAAAATTCTAAAAACAATCACACGGTCAGTCTCTTTGTTTGATTTGTCTAAGGATTTAAATTTTTATATATATAATTTTTAAATTTCTTAGTTTTTTTTTTGTTTTTGTCCAACTGATTCAAAACAAAAGATTCCGGAAATTTGTTTGCGTAAAATAGTAAACTATTTTAATCAATTCAATTATAAATAAATAAACATAAACAAAATTAATTTGCAGTAAGTGAAAAAAAAACCGTTATACAACTTTAAATGAAAGAGTTAAACTGGAAGAATAAAAATTGCATTCGTATCGTTATTGGGCGAGAGGAGACGGCGTATTTCTGGAACATTGGAATAGGACTCGCGATATGAGAGCCGCCACTTGCTGATCGAGTATTTGGCTCATGACTAATGACAATAACCTCTGCTCTTGTTGCAAGAACAACGGTCTGTTGTCCGGGTGTCTAGATAGCAGCAACAATATGCGTGCTGCTCTCCTCAACATGTCTAAGCTTGTTCCCATCGAATCGGGATTATCGCGGAGTGCATTCAGCCCATGAGTGTTTACCACACTCAGAGCATTCTGTTCAGTCTGTTCAATAAATGCTACCAGTAATGAAACACATGGGCTTTGAAGCGCTATCGTACGTGCCATACCACTGTCTGCAGCTGCTAAGTAGTGTAACAAATTGACTGCAAATTCTCTGAGTACCTGGAAAATAAAAATTATTCCTATTAGTTTTGAATGAATTTGGTTAGTTGTGACTCACAGGGAAAAATAGCATAATTTTATAGTTGCAAATATCATCTTGCCACAAGTTATAAAATGGTTTGTAAAAATATTAATTTGTGTGAAATCAAGAATTTAAAAAATGGATATTTTTTATATGTATAACCAATAACTAATGAAGGGTTACAAAACTAGGAGATATAAGTAAGTAAATAAATAAAAACCATTTAGAAAGTAACAATTAAATAAATTCGGCACAACCCATTACCCAGGGGGCAGTGTATATTTTTACAAACATGACTTACTTGTTCTTCGGTCCTGCATAATAACCGAGTAAGGACATTGGCCAATTTTTCCAGTCGTGAATAAGGTGGGGTAGCGATGACCAGATCTACATTATTATCGGTAACACATAACTTGCACAGACATTCTAATGCTAGTCGCTGAGGTGAGAGCGGTGCTGAAGGAAATGGATCTTGGCCTGCAGCTGCCGGACATATAGCCCAATGTAGCAAACCGTCTAAAATGGGACGTGAAATATCTTCATTGAACGTGCTCAAATCAACATAACCAGCAATGTTAGCCAAAGAAACAAGCAAATTTTCCCTGACAACGTCTAAATAATCCCACCACCACTTGGCATCATTGCCTGGCTCAATTGTATCGGCATCTGTTGTTGTAGTGCAATTGAATAAAGTTTCCGTGTCATCATCAGCTTTATCATAATTCCTAGTTTTAGATGAGCGTAGTGGATGTTCGTGGTGAGTTAATAATAGTTTGCCAACCAAACCTAAAAATGGGCCACTTTTTGCAAACTCTAATTCATTGCCAGGAACAAATGAAAGATTTCGTAAGATATTCGATATGCACACACATCGTTTACCAATGGAATCTTGGCTTTCGCTAATTAATGATAAGCTTGACTCGTCTTTAGAATAACTTTCATCTTCGTAGTCTGTTATGCTCTTACGCTTCAGTACACCCATTGGATCACGCACATTAATATTTTTCATATTTACAATATTGTCAATACTGTTTTGTACTAACTCCTTATCATCTAATTTTTTTATACATGTCTTATCATCTAATATTTCTGCTTTAGGTTTATCACTCTTCAATAGTTTGACAAATGGCACAAGACCAAACTCTGAACGAAAACAAGGCACAAGAAAACTTGTATCTGTTTCAGCAATGTTATATCCCATGTCATAATTATCAATTACGTCCCATGATCTCTTGCCATTTTTAATAAATAATTCTTTAGATCCATCAATAATTGCAGAACTCTTAATTGGTCGTTGATTGGGGAAGTTAGGATCAGCAAAATATGCTTTTTCATTTGGATTTACATTATCTACAGCACCAACATCTGGTATTTCTTCTATCACTTTAGACTTTTCATACCAGCAATATGATTTTATATCAGTTTCTAGCATATCAACCAACGACTGCCGAAAATGTTCTAAGAGTACATCTAATAATCCAGGCATGTGTGTTAGTCCAAAAAAGGGTATAGACACATCATCAAACAGCAATATATTGAGCACATCCAAGGCCCAAGTAGACTCTGCTAAAAGACCTGAACGTAAAGACATCATCAATCGCCATGCATCCACGGGAGCAACATCATGTCGCATCATTCGGCGCCGCTTATAAAGGATTGGTGTTACGGCTTCTATGCTATCAGGGGGGAAAATTACTTCTCGCTTCATTAAGCTACTGCCTTGGAACATTGGTTGCCCTGGCATTCCAGGCTATAAAAACAAAAAATAATACATTATTTAAGTATATAATAATATAGCACAGATCATAATATAGTATATACCCCGTTTCAAAAGAGAACATACCAGTGCCACGGGCAAAATCAGTTTTCATATGTAAATCTGGTATATTCTCTTTTGAAACAGTGTATAGATGAAACTATGCCCATCTCAGTAGCGTTAAACATTTGAATTTTGAAGTAAAAAATATAAGCAATGACGCATTGTATTAAAGGCTCAATTAGTACATGTATGAGGCGAATTGTGGCGTATTTATCGGTTTGGTTGCTGATTGATTTATATATTTATAAATATCAATTCAAATAGATAAATAAGTGACATTTCTCTTTGAGCATGAGCAGTTTATTGGTCTAATACAGTAACAGAACACTTGTAGCTAATATGTGCTTTAAATGATTGAGATATGGATCCAAACTATAACATAAAAACTAATAAGTAGTCCCTCAGAAGATACAATTACTTAGGTTATTGTTATTTTTATTTCAAAATGAGATAAAGAAACAAATATGTTCATTAGGTGATACATAAATATAGAAATTAAAAATATTACACGGAATGCAAATAAAAGAATATAGCTTATTTTTATGCAATATAATAAACTGTTAAATAATGAAAATAAAAAAATACCGCCAATAGGAAGATACAAACTTTTAATTTTAATTTTAAAAGGTCAGAATTTGAAGATAAATAAATTAAGATTATAACCGATCTGCATAAAGACAAAGATAATAGTCCTCAGTTTAAAATAATTTTGAAAATTTATTCACCTTCATATGTGGTGGTGGAGCCATTGGACCATGTGGTCCATACGGTTTATTCCCATCAGGTCGATATCCATGTCTTGGCATTCTCATTTGTGCTTGCGCCATTGGACCCCAATGATTCTAAAAAAAGTATGATGGAATATTTCGAGGTACAACAAATTATAAATAATCAAAAATCAACTCACTTGTTGTGCACCGTAAGGTTGTCCTTGTGGCGGATATCTATGCTGTTCCCATTGGGGTGGTTGTCCTGGATGTGATGGAGGCATAGAACGCGGTGGACCCTGTGACCAATTCTGTGGTGGTTGAGATCCAGGTGGATACCCAGGTCGGGGATATTGATTAGAGGCAGCATTTGGTGTACCTGTCCATCCTAAAATTTGTTAAGACAATTCAATTTCAATTTTAGAAATTAAAGAATTATATTTCAATATTTACCTGGATACATAGGTCGCTGCTGAGGACCATAACCAGGATAACTAGCTGGTTGAGGAGGCCCAGCTTGTTGATCTTTAGCAAAATCAGGATGACGACGTGGCTGTGGTGGTGGCATTCCTTTCCCTGGATAAGTACCCGGAGCACTAGTAGGAGGATATCCTGGACTCTAAAATAGTGATTAAAATAAAAAATTATGTCAAATAGATTTTAATTAAATTGATTAATATGTATACTTACCGCAGGAGGTTCTTGTCGATAATAATCTGGTTGAGGTTGTTGACCAGGTGGATAACCCGGGGTAGAAACTGATCCCCCTTGTGTTTGGTTTACTGTAGCAGGTGAAGAATTCTGTGGAGGTGGGGGTCCAGGAAACCTGGGGGGTTGTTGGTAGCCAGATGGTGGTGGAACTGGTCCACGTCCATATGGGTCTTGACCATTGCCAGGGCCCTGAGGAGTATTTGGTGGGCCTTGTGGAGGAGGAACTGAACCACCATAATTTCTTTGGTAAAAAAAAAAAAGTTAGCAAACGGATATAGTTTATATGCACAAATTATTATTAGTTATTACCTGTCAGCATCATTTGAATAAGGTGGATATAAAGGTGGTCTCACTGGGCCACTCGGGTAACCAACCGGAGTACTAGCAGGTGGATAATGTTGTCCATACTGTTCATTGCTGCCTGGATACTGTTGATTGTATCCACCTTGTCCTTGGTAACTTCCTTGTGTTCCTATCAAGTCATCAGATGTTAATTGACAATAATAATAGTAACGCATATTTAAGCATTATTCGTCTTCAATATTAATAGCAAATACATGTATATTAAAAATTAAATCGACTATAAGAAACAATTAAATTATCAGAAACATAACAACATTATCTTATATTTTAATAAAGTAAAAAATAAGCCATTTAAGATTAAAAAATAAATAACAGTACGAAAAACAAATGATAACAAATAATCATTGTAGAGTATTGACAGCACCACTAAATTACATGTGACTAAAATTTAACGACCACTGTGTTCTCGCATTTTTCATTAGTCTTATCAGGAGGTCTTTAGAATCTTAACGAATATTATTTTTTATTTTTACAGGTGGCTAATTCTAAACATTTGATAACGACGCTATTTTTGATTAATACGACGGAAACTCTCTTAATTTATTTCTTTCTCTCTCTGTTTGTCAACGTGTATAAGATACCACATTTTTATCTATCGCGAGGTAGATTAGACAACGCAGGCAGCCGATAAAATTAAGTGGACTCGACCTGCATGCGTGTCTCCGCGTTTTACAAACATAGAACATAACAAATCTGAGTTCAGAAGAACCATTCTGTGTTGTTACTCATTAGATTTAATGTTAGAGTGAATTGATCTACTGTCTAGTATTAAATGTAAAGCTAAAGAGTCTTGTAAGCATTTACTGATATATTAAGAGGGTTATAAATCATAATACTTAACATAGTTATAAATTATAACTTGCATGATGTCTTAGATAATATGTTTAAGCTTTAAATGTTACTTGCTCAATTGACTCTAATACTAAAGCAAAATGCTAATAAACCCAAACTTGGTTCTTTTAAACGAAGATTTGCTGTTGTACGTTGGTAAGAGACTACTCAGCGTGTTCGGTGTCCTCTTAACATATTTTTATAATTATTACCGAATACAATTGCAAACGGTATCTATCGAGGTATCTATTATAAAGATAACGTACTTCCTATAATTTTAATTTCGAAAATAATTTAGATCGAGAATACAAATGTCGATATAATATTAGAAGTTATTAACTGGAATATAAATTAAAATCAACGTTACACCAGAGACCTTATTGTCAATCCAGAGCCAAATGTGTGGAGGTCTTACGAAATTTAAAAATGAAATTCTCTACATAACCGTACATGGATAGACGAAATATAAACATACATCCTAAAGTATACAGTACAAATAAAAAATGTGTATATTACGTAACCGATCAATAAACTGCTCATAATTTAATACATTGAAAAGAAGAAACCATTAAATTTACTTAAATACTCTATATTGTATGGTATTTAAGTATATAATTTAAACTTTAATCGGCAACTGGTAAAATAATAACTATTTGTAATTTATTACAGTTCAGGGTGGCCCACGCAAGCCATTATAAACATTTTTAAACTACTATAGTATATTATAAGCACTATATATATTTTAATATCTAATTATTGTAAATTCTAAGAAATATTACTCATTACCTTAGTGATAACATTTGGAGTATAGACATTTAAGTATTAAAATAATGACGTAGATGAAAGGGAAATGCAAAAATATATTTTATAAATTATGTCCGAAAACTAATAGGAAGAACAATTTTCTTAATAGTATTACTATTATAGCGCGTCATTTGTTTCCTTTCTGGGTTTTGGGTAATGAAAATTGTATTTAAAAATACATCTCTAACTTTGATAATTCGGGTATCTTCATGTTTCATTAGTTGAAATCTAAGAATTTAATTTGTAATTTTCAACATTCATTTTGGTTAAAAAATGATGAGTTTATATAAGGACCCAGCCCCAACAATGTAATCTGTCTTAAGTCGTTATTATACGTTTGTAAGATGGAAACGACCATAATATTATGTAGGCGTCTTCTTAATGTGGCTAATGAGGTACTTTTTAGACACTATTATAATATTATGAAAAATTGTTTTTGTATACATACATCTAACGGCATTTTTATAGAGTTACAGTTAAATAATCTATCTGCCATATAAAAAAAATGCATAAAACTAATTCATAATGATCGATAATTTGAAATAAGAGCGATTTTAACAGTGTATGTTCAAATAGCTATTACCTATATTATTAATTATTATAAAACAATTATTACTATCTATGCATTTTTAAGACGACGCCATACCCGCACGCCGCCTCTAAATAAAATGCAAAATATGAGATACCCTGATCTAAAATACATCAATGCTAATATTACAAATTACATGTATTAACAAGTAATTATTTGAAAGTAAAAATAAAAATCGATTATCAAAACATAAAATGATAAAACAATATTATAAATAAGTTTCCATATTATTAGCACATTTAAGTTAACCAATTTTTATTAGTGCATTTTATTTTTTTGTGTTTAGCTTTCGTTGACATAATATACATAAAACATAAAATGTATCTAATTGAAATATCTTTTTTTATTTCTCTGCTCTACTGTCGTTGTGTAGACGCTTTCTTGCTATTAATAGCATATCTCCTATCAAAAAAATTATTTCCCAATAAAACGAATTTAATACAGAACAGTTAGATATAGTTAGATATAGTAATATTATAACCCTTTAACAAACAATGACGTATATATATTTTTAAAAATACTTCCATGGGGAACGTTAACGGTTAGAAATGTTTATATCGCCAATGTTTTTTAAATTACTTTATAGGGTTTTATATTAAAACCCAACATATTTATTATATACCCTTAAATAAGACGTATTTATACGTCATTACTAAAAAATATGGTGTGTCAAAATAAAAAGTAAATATGTCATTGGTCTGAGATTTATAATTATTTTTTTCAAGTTCACTAACTGACTACTTGTAATTTATTCCTCAAAGAGTTGATGCAATAGTCAAAGAGTTAACCAATAGGTTAATTGTGATTATAATGAAAACAATTTAGTATTTTGAATTAAGAAATATTATAACAATAATATAATGTAGACATTAAAACCAATATTTGACGAACATTTGAATCAAAACAAATATATTCCTAATTGATAACTTACTAATATACTTAAACATAAATAAATTAACACCATAAAATCTTACCGTGAGGTGGGTGTGGAGGTCTTTGAGGTGAATTATAATCTTGTGGACCACTATAACCTCCATATCCTGGATATCCATCTACATGACCTGGTCCTGGAGCAGTTGGTGCAGATGGTAATGAGTCTTGTGAATTAGATCCTGCAGAACCTAATCGTAATTATTCACTTGAATCCCACATTCTCAACACACTTTGTGTGTTGAACAAGATCACTTACCAGGAGAAGGCACAGATGTTGCTTTAGAACTTTTTTTCTTTGAAGAAGATTCAACTTGATTGATTATAGGTACAGGATCTATGCCTCCACGATCAAAGTGACATTCATAAGGTAACAAATTTTTAGTGTAGTGTTTTCTTAGAGTGTAAGCCGCACTTGATGATGCACCAATACCCAACAAACCAGCTACATCCTTCCATATTTTATTTTTTGTTACCTAATAAATTTAAGTGATATTAAGCAAATCCATTAGCTAATGTTACAGGATAGTTAAGTAGTCCAGATTTAGGGGCACTAAAAATAAGCTAATTATTTATAGTTATGCACCAAAGCTGTTTCAGCAACATACTGTAACTTTTACTTTATATAATTTACATAATATAACTTGATATTAATTCATCTTTAATTACAACAAACATGACTTGATAAGAACAATCTCTAGTTATAAAAAAAGTAAAAATCAGCTAAAAACAAAATTGACTCACCTTGCATACCTCCATAAAACCCCCTCGCTCTTTAACATATATATACAAGCGGAACAAATCAAGAGGGTTTTTGGAGATAGTAGGACATGTAGAGATTGGTGATCCTCTTTCTTCCATAAAATGTAGCAATTTATCCAACCAAATGCGTCGTTCTGGATTATCATCCATTTCATATAGTTTACTCAAGCTATCGTGTTTCTAAAAAATAAAATGGTTTGTTTAGTTTTAAATTACTCTTTGCAAGTTAAGAAAAATATTACCTTTGGTCGATATACATGTTCGTTTTGAGGAGCTATGTGGCTATTAAATACTGGGTTATGTGATGGAGGTCCTCTGGGCCAAGCAGGTGCCATTGGATCTGGATTTGAATACTCATCATGGGCAGGTGAACATGGCGGTCCCATTATACCACCCATTCCTTGTTGGTACATCATGCTACCACTCATGTTTTCTTTTCTTTTAGGTGTTGTACAGTTTGAGTCATCACCAGAGGCTGAAAAAAAAAAATTGATAACTAAAAGTTTTAAAATAATTTTATAATTTCTAAATAAAATAACTTAAAAAACAATTTACCAGCTGAGGCATTTGATAGAGTCGATTGCTGACTTGCATCATCAATAGCAGTACCATCAGGTCCAGTGGTAACGACAGAAGTTACAACACCACTAAGACTTTGCTGTTGTTGTGAAACTTCATGATCAACTGACATCATTGAAGAATTTGGTGGTGCCATTGGAGGACCAGTATTAGATTGAACTGGTGCTGGTGGACCCATACTATGAGGAGGCATGGAATTTAAATAATTTCCTGGTCCAGAATTAGGTGGGATTGGGCCTGATGTCTGATAGCCTCCAGGACCTTTGTGTTGTTGCTATAAATTGAGAAAAAATAATAATTTAGTTTTAAAGGGATTTACAGTAATAACATAGAAAAAACCAATAATATCAATTGAAGCAAAACATTTTAAGCCACATATAAAGCATTAGTTTTGTGGTTGTTTGGATGTTCACCTGTAAGTGTTGCTTGAGGTAGTGTGGATGAGGTGGTGTATGAGGCCTGGGACCAGGTGAGACAGGTGGCGGTGGTCCAGGAGAAGTGCCTTGCTGCATTGGATGCATTTGATGAGCATGTGGATGCATGTGGGGTCCTGGAGGGGGTGGGTGATGAGGATGGTGATGGTGTAATGGGGATTGTGCAGGGGGAGGGTGCTGAATTGGTGGTTGTTGGTGTTGCTGAGACTGTGTTTGTGGTGATTGTTGTTGTTGTTGTTGCTGTTGCTGTTGTTGTTGTTGCTGCTGCTGCTGCTGCTGCTGCTGTGGGGAAGATGACGGGGGAGGTACTTTGGTAGGTGTAGGTGGTTGAACAGGACCACTATGGTGACTATTATTTAATGGAGGTGGTGCTTGTGGTGGACCACTACCAGGCCATCCCTGCAAAGCACACATTGTGTCACAAAAAGCATGTCATGGGATTTATAAGAAGCAGATCCAATATAAAAATACCAAATATTTTTTGTAATCAAACAATATTTAGAAGTTCAAATTATTTCAAATATATATATATATATATATATTGTTTAATATATTTGAAATACATTTAAACACCAAATAGGGTACCCAGCAAAATGTTAAGTATTAGTAATGACAACACATTAAACATAATATAAGAATGCATTACACGGAACACTTCCCAATTTAAAAACTTACTTGATAAGGAGGAAATTGATGAGGCGGTCCATGATGCATCGGCATACCTCTAGGAGAGTATTGTTGTGGAGGACCATTACTATTAGGTGGCGGATACCCTTGATAAGGTAAGCCAGGAGGTCTAGCACCATAATTACCTGCATATTTAACATTTATAACATTAATAAACAAAATATTTATGAATGTTGATGATATTTTACCTGGAGGTTGTTGAGGGTAAGATCCCATAGGCGGAACAGGCTGTTGTGCAGGATAACCACCATGTGAAGATACAGGTGGAGGGGGGCCATAAGGATTTGGTCCGGGCATTTTGTAAGGATTTCCTGGCGCCCCGGATGAAGGACCTGTCATATGAGGCATTCCACCTGGTGGTTGAGGGGATGGTTGTTGTTGATATCCTTGTTGTGGCCCCATAGGCGAATGACTCATTCTATTATTTTGAGTTGCTTGCCCTTGGTCAGGCTGCTGTTGGCTGCTTGGTGGCCTAGGCGGCATTGGAATGTTCTGTTGCTGTTGTTGAGGTGGTCCTCCACCCGGCGGTGCAGTGACCGCGGGCGACATGGAACGAGAACCAGTAGATCCTGTTGGAGACGGCGATGGCCGCAAAGGAGTGCCACCATTGCCAGCACCGGCACCACAATTGCTGTCATTACTATTTTGACTTGTCAAATCCTGCATAAAAAATACAGTAGGCGTTATTGACGCGGAAATATATAAATACAAATAGAATCAACAGGTCGAACTTAGACTGTAAAAAGATGCAAAAGGATCATACGGTTAGAAGGGTGAAGTGGAAAGAGGGGAAGGGGGTCAATAAAACATGTGGAGGTTTCGGGGAAGACCTACCGTCTGGTCGGGGAAAAGTACGAACGAAAGAGACGGAACGAGGAAGACAGAGAAAGAGAAAACATGGTATGTACTATATACACATAAAAGGTATTCCTTCTATATTGCGGTAATTGGAAAAAGAGATGATTGAGCGGAGGGCTGGGGGCACGTGGAAGAGCGCGGGGACAACAAAGTTGTGCACGACGAGACGCGGAGGGTTAGAACCTTTCCGATGACTGGTGGTGGAGAGAAGGGTGAGAGAGAATGACTGAGAACAAGGACCGCGGCAAAAGGGTGGAGGTAACACGCTATTCTCCGACACATATATTTACACACACACACACACACACACACTATATGTATATATGTATACAAAGAGTGTACACAAACGGATGATAAGGACACCGGTAAGAGACGGAACAGGGGATTGGTAGAGGGGAAGAGGCACGTGTGATGCCATTCATAACATGGACAGACCACACCAGTTATTTCACCATCATTGCCAGTTTTCAATATAAATCAAATAGGTTGTACGCTGTTACATCTTCGCAATGTGTAAACGGTTGTGGCTTCCTTTTTTTTCAATGGAATGGGGTCAAAAACCGACCATGACCTTTTGGGACTTATCAATCACTGTGCATTTTTAGCAGTGAAAACAACGGAAAGGGAAAGTACCTAACGAACGTATTGTCAACAACATCGTTTAAATTATAATAAAAATTATGATATGATTTAGAATATCATACAACAATAAACAGAGTAACAAAAGTTCATGAGTCCAGAGTAAGTAAGTAAGCCTTATGTTTCAAATACACACGCCCCATCAAAAAATAAAAATGTCAAACCAAATCATTACTCATAAGGACCTACAAGTCATGCAAAAAATAAATACCCCTTCAAAATGATAAAATTTACGTCATTCCAATAAAAAAAAAACGGGGGTCGCTCTGCTGAAAAGGTTTCAAATGTACGTTACGTTATCATTGAGTAGGTCGATGTAATGTATGTGTCAAAGTCGAATTCATTGATAAATCATTGCATACGACAAACGAATCTTATCGGAAATGATGTGACAGTATCTTTTATTTCTAAGGATATTTTATGATTTATTAAATTACTAGTTGTAATTAATTTTTTTTCAAACGGTATATATTGGACTATACATTTTTCCAAAAACAGCATAGTAGCATAATATACTATAATAATTATTATAATTGTGGTATTATGATGTATTATTTATAAAACTATTAAATGGCAATAACGACGTATCTTAGAACGGTGTAAATAAGATCGAGGTACAAATAGCTCAAAATGAGTAATACGTATGGTTCATTATACTATAACCAATGAGTTTAGAGTTAATTATAATATAATTATTTCTTATTTAAATATCTAGATTCCAGAGTTAAAATTGTTTAGTTCTTAAAAGAACAAAAATAAAATGTATTATGTGTATCTCAAATTTTATCAAAATTAACTTCATATAATGTTAAACAAAATATTGTGAACATGTAGTTTTGATATTCTTTAATCACTGTAATAACTTATGAAGAACCTTATAAATTACAGGTTAACCTATTAAAGCTCCAAGGCATTTAACTGAAAAAAAATTATCAATATAAATCTAATCTTCAATTTTAAATGTCAATAAACAGCTCAAATACAGCAAAAATATTTAGGAAACTATAGCGTGTAATTTGTTGTTACAACAACAAATGAACAAAATAAAATCTATTTGGTGAAAACTTATGTTGCTTAAATTTTCCTGTTTTTCAGTATTTATTTAAAAAAAGTTAACTGATCGTTCTAAAAATAAGGTATCGTGATTTTCCTTATGTTTAAATTTCAAAGTACTAACTAAATTCAATTTTCTATCAGCTACCACTCTTAAAGTTGAAAATTGAAACGTCTTGAAGCAAACTTTAGAACACAAAAATAATTTTAAAACACATTATAGTAGGACTAATGGTACGCTCAGAATCTGAGATTTGATATTCCAATATCTGCATCGTATAATATTTAAAATAATATAGAAATACGAGATATAAACCTAGGTAAGGTAATAGCAAGTATATTTTATATTCCGATGATTAAGTTTTTATAGATTTATATGAGATTTAAAATAGAATAATTTGAATACAGTAACTATAAAAACACAAAAATAAAAAATATATAGGATAAACAAATAGCATTAGGTATGACATTATAAAAATGCACTAATAATTAATTTTAAATACAATATATTATGGCTGTCTATTCGATTAAAGCTAAAGAAAATGATTCAGAACAACAGGGTGGTATTAAGTAATTACCTAATAAGGAATAATAAATGATAGAAAACATTACAATGAAAAACAATTTACCGGCGTAAACATATTTCATGAATCGAAACTAATCCCTATACAGTTTTCAGATATGATAATTGCAGTGTTTCAATACTTTGCAAACTAAGTGACTTTTAATAGAGAATTTCTTATTGACGATGATAATTTTGAAGCTCAAGTAGATGCATCAAGTCTTAAATCAAGTACGATGAGTAGTCACGATGAAAAAATCGATTATATATATATTGTATAACTTTTTGCTGCACCTACTTTAAACGCAATGGTGCTATGCTGCGGAACAATAAAAAAAATACAGACCAATTTGAATTTAGTCATTGTTTCTTTGAATAAATAATATTATAGTAAACCGATTACTGACACTAAAATGTAAAAATATTGATATAATCAATTATTATTGATTGTATAAAAATTATTAAAAACTACAATAATTTGTTGATTTTATATAAAAAGAAAAAGCGTAAGCGAAATATAATAATAGATAAATACAACAAAGCAGATGCCACGAAGTCGATGACATTGTTGTATTGATATATATTATATATTGTCCCTCTTTATTGATCCCAACGCGGGCGTAAAAGCATGGACAAGGCCGCAGCCGATTTAGTTTACGAGGAGACTTTTTTATTTTTAAGTTCAATATTACTATAAATTAAAACGTGTAAATTTTAGAATTAACAAAATACCTAAATTACTTAATATAATATTGCATTACGTTTGAACAAGACATGAAATAAACTAAAATTGAATAGAAGCATAACAAACAATGCACAATAAAAACATAAATTGTATTAAACTCAATCGAAAAAAAAATTACTAACAAGTTTCACCACAATGAGCAAACATTTATTTGAAATCTATATAGCTGAGATTATAATTTTAATGATGTAATACACTAATACGTTCCTTGTCAGTGAACGAGTGGTGTTCCAGTCCACACAATAACATTTTATTTGTTTTTCTTAAATTTAAATAATATAATATTCGATAATTGATTACCTAATAATCATATGAAATAATTTACCCAGTACTCAGTATAATAATTAATTAAAATATGTTCAACAACGTTTAAATTTACGGAATAGTTATGAAAACCCTAAAATGTAAATAAATTATACTTCAGTTGGAATTCTTAGTAATCCTATGTTATCCGCCAGTTAAAATGGCACAATTGATGCATAGTTAATGGAAATGTTAGCGATCGGTCCGTATAGTACAAGTCGTCAGTAGAAATTAAAAAGTGTACACGTGCATAAACAAAGCATCTCGCACTCGTACACATTCAACATACTGCTGATGATACGTTATTTTTGTGGGGTAAAAAAGAAACGAATAGAAGTAAAGCGATAATAATAAAAAAAAATACACAGCTCGCGGAGGCGATGCATCATTAGTACACGAATCGTTAACAGTAAAGACATTTGGCAAAAAGTATCATTGTGTACTAGGTATTATAGAACTATTGCAGTAGTAAATAGTAATAGTAGTAACGGCAGTAATAGTAGTAATAATGTTAAATGGCTCTTTTGCTAATGTAATACTTTCGACACGGGGTCGCGAACAACGGAGGGCCCGGGTCGTGGTCCGGGGAAGAGGGAAAACGATAAAAAGGGTTAGGAGATGACCTCACCCTTAAAATACAACAGTACAGATAGATGAGGAGGACGGTGTCGTCGACAAAGGCGGTGGGTGAGGGGCGAGGGGTATGCAATACTACCACGACGGAGCGGAGGGGCAACCTGTCGGATGAAAGGCTGGATAAGTGATTACGCGCGTATAGACGCCACCGCCACAGTGCCGAAGAGAACCTATCCATCCAACCGTCATAAAAACTTTGTACATTATTTTCGACTCTCCGACGGCCTCGAGCGGAAGAATGAAAGACGGAAAATGATAATGAAATAAAAAAATTATACAAGACGACGGTCAACGAAGACGACGTATGAGTGAGTCAGCGTAAGAGGGGGAAAATAATGCGGAGAAGGGAGAGCCGCGTTCAAGTACACATAAGCGACGTGCACGTTGGAAAAAAACCAACAAAGATAAGCACGCACACACAAACAATATTCCGGTTATCATGCGGCGGCCGGTTCGGCTCTACCGATCTCCCGAAATTACGGCGTCGGCGACGGTTACACACAAGCTCGCGACGCCCGCAGTGTTGCCAACCGACGGGCGGTCAAAAAGGAAAACCGCCGCGGAAATACGGCGACGCGATGCACGCAATGCGTACCAACGAAAATGAGGGGACGACGTCGGGCGCGGAAAATCGAAATTTTAGTTCCGGCCGTTGGCGACGGCGGACAAAAGTCGAAACGGCTAGCTCGACCAGCCGAACCAAGTTCCCTACATCCACATTTTAATCGTAGGGCAATCGACATGTACGGCATAGTCGTAATTATCATTATTACTATTGTTTTGTATTGTAGGTAATGGGTATGTAATATATTTATAACGATAGCCTCGAGAGTTTTCTCCCCGATTCGCAGCTCGTCACACACGGGCACCACGCACCGTCGATCTACGACGACGGCGGTGATGATTACTACTACTACTACTACTACTACTACTACTACAACTACTACTACTAATACTACTACTACTACTACTACAACAACTACTACTACTACTACTACTACTACCCCCGCCACCACCATCATCAACATCCCCTCCGCCGCAACTACTACAACGCCGGGGACCGAGAGCGGGAGCGCGCGCGCAAAACGCGGAGAGCCCATTGCCCGAATAGAACATCTGTGGCGGCCGTAATAAACAACGTACGGATAACGCGCGCTCGGCGCTATAACGGTGGGGGGAGGATACCCGATTTGACGGTGGTTGGGCGGCGGTAGGACCGACGGAGGGGCCGGCACGCCGCGTGGCGTTGGCGGGAAGTGACGGGGTCGGCGGGTCGGGGAGGGGCGAGAGCGCGCGCTGACTGGAACTCGAGTCGAGTGTGCTGCTAGCAGCAACGTTCGTGCTCGGGAACGACGTGGCGGGGCATTGGGGTAACGGCGCAAATAATGGATGCTCGGGACACCGAGCCGACCGCCGACCGAGCCCAGGCCGCTGGTAACGTGTATTCAAAGCGTGGTACACAGTACACACACGCCGTACACTACAACAACGATACGCATTCTTTGCACATGATATAATAATATATTGCTTGGTGTATGTGGTTATTCGTTGTCGTCGTAGATTGCGGCGGCGGCGACGACGACAGCGTGCGCGCCTAACCCGACTACGACGACGGTCCCAGGTACCTATGGCCGGCTTACTGCCATATTATACGAGCACAACACACACGAGAACGCGTGTGCATTCATCGCGCCATCAATAATTATTATTATTTATTTGTGTAATATAGAAAAGAAAAAAAATGTTTTATTTCGCACTGGCGCACCAACGGTAGAAACCGGATTGCAGCCGCTCATGAATGTGCATCGTGCGTATGCGGTACACGCCACTTAGGCATAACTGTTTACGCCCGTCCGACTCCGATAAGAGCTGGCGTAAAAAAAATGCGCCTTTTTCGTGTATGCTTGGGCGACTGACTCATAATTATTTTCCGTCCGTTTATCTACTGTGGTCGATGCTGCACCGGCTATCGTTTTTCGCCTATTATTCGTCTTTTATACCCTTATCAACTGTCAACAAAGTGGCGGCTGAGCTCAAAAAAAAAGATCCAGACACGCGTTTAATGAATAAGTTATTTTGTTCACTTTAAACGCCGAAAATCGTTACGTTGGATGTTACTTTTACATTTTTACAGTGTACGCGCAACGGCATCAAAATGCCACCACACATTCTGTTTCAAATTAATTTCAGTAATTTTCCTCCTAATTGAGATGCTTATTGCTTCTATGACTACACATGGCCACATTCCTTATTACTCAATAAGAACTAAAATTAATTAAATGTAAAAAAAAAACTGTTCGCGTTTCGGCAATATTGTCATTACTACGGGATCATTTATTTTGTAGTTAGGTGTCCTTCAATAGGTATTTAGAAAGCCGGGTTGAAACAAACGCGTTTACATGGAAATAATTCATACATATATGTATAAACGTTACGTATTGAGAATGAAAAAAAAATCAAATATGTAGCTAGATAGGTTTATTATTATTACTGTTTGATGCAAATTAAATGTAACGGTCAAATACTTTCGGCATTTGTAGCCAGACCAAATAGGAACCAGTAAATGTATTCTACACTTACATACTAAAATGCAAGAATAATTTGACGGAAAAAAATCTACAAAACCTGTCGTACTGCACATAATAATATTGGTTCCCAAACCAGTTGCTATCGCATTTTAAAGGCCACGACCTATATACTTGGTTCAATGTACTGTTTGTCCAGAAAAATTAGACAAATATTATCCATTATCCGTGGATTTAGTTTGATAAACCACAGTGGTTTAATAACAATCTTGATTTTTAAAATACAAGACATAAAAAGCATAGTTAAATATTATTCGGAATACTTGTAAGTTTAATCTAAATCTAATATTTAATTCTGTATAGTAGCCAACAAATGAAATTATTAACCATAAATAGCTAATGCAACAAGGATATCGGAAAAAAAACAAACATTAGAACATGTTTAATGTCTATAGAACATCGAATAATACATTCCTAACATAAAAAACGTATTATAATCTGTTTAACTAAGTTAGTCATCCGTTGTTTGCGTAGTAATTCACGTAATTTTTCTGTATCGTAAAAAGAAAATTAACCACCCAACCAAAAATTTGAAAGTAGGTAATATATTTTCGACGTATTATAACAAAAGAAAGTACATTCCAAGAAAAGAATATCTTGGGCTGCATCATTAAGATGTATTTAAAAAAATTGTGTTATAAATAATAAACCAAACTTAAAACGTTTTACTTTGTATGCATATTATTATCACAGTCGTTTTAAGAACAAACCGGTTGCCATTTAAATTTGTTTAAAAAAACCATTTTGAATACACAGACACAATAGAATAAAAAAAAGGTCTTATGCTCTGATATAGATTCTGCTGACGATAGTGCATCAATTTAATGTTTTTGCGTATGTGATTTTAGACAATGACATTCCAATAATAAAAATAAAAACATAAAAATTTTAGTTGCAAGGGTTAAGTTTTAATTTTGTTAATCAACTCCTATAATATAATTATTACGATCGGACAACTAAATTTTGTACCTCGGCGTTAGCACAACGAGCCACGTCAAATATTATTATTGTTCCCGCTGCAAAAAAGCGTCCCAAGCCATGTGTTACGCGCGAGCACACACAACACACACACATTTGAATCAGACCAGTAGTGTTAACGATTTGTATCATTTTAACACAAGTGTTTTTAGAAAATAGAAACAAACGAATGTTTGTCACATTTTGATAAAATATCGAATAACTCACCGGATGAACCTGCGGCGGTGACTGGTGAGGTGGTTGCTGCTGAGGCTGTGGCGGCGGCGTCGGCGACGAGTGTTGCTGGGCATTTTGGCCCTGCGACACGGGTGGCAAAGCGGGCGGGCTCGCCGACGCCGGCGACGACGTCGTCTGTCCCAGACCAGCGTGAGGTTGTTGAGGCGGTTGTGGAGGAAGTTGGGGCTGCTGCTGCGGTTGTTGTTGCTGCTGCTGCTGCGGTTGTTGTTGTTGCTGCTGCTGCTGCTGACGATCAACCGGCGGTTGCTGGTTCGGGTAGCTGCCATAAGGTACCTGCAGAAAAAAAAGGAACCGCGGTCAACACACAATTTATACCCAACCATACGTGTACGGCCGGGGCGCCTTCAGTTCTTTTTAGGGTTTATTAAATGTTTATTTGCTAGACGTGTTCCAGGTCTATGAAGGGAGTAGGGACTCCGTGAAGTATCTATCGGAAAATTGAACTCTACGTAATAATTATTCGCAATTTTATTAAACAGGGCCCCAGGCCGTTCATAATGGAGCCCCTTATAATAATTGATCCATGGGCCGTCGACACTGGTGAACACTGTGCGCATACTATTATGATTGTACCCAACGGTAGTAATAGTTTAGTAAGGATTAAAGTTAATAGAAATAATATTGCAGAAATAGTAGTAGTAGTTGTAGTAGTAGTAGTAGATCAAGTAGTAAAATACGGTATAGAGTAGTAGTAATTGCATGGTATATACTATAGTAAACACTAAACAACGTGATCACGTCCTAGTAAAGACTAATAATAGTTATAGTGATGATTATGATAATAATAATAACGAACGCTGGTCGTCGCGAGTCGTGTATGTGTAGAAAGTAAGAGTAGACGATCCCGAGGGTTTTGGGGTTTTGCGTTTATTGTAGAGTATCATTTCGGGGCCGACGGGAAAACATTTCACGGAAGTCAAGGTCGTGATGGGTGGCGGCTACTGACTATGCGGCGAGGAGAGGATCAGCTGTGTGAGTGATAATGCCACACCGCCCGCCAGCCCGCCGATATATACGACCGTTACCATTCTATTTGAAGTCGACTGGGCGACGAAAAAACTATAACGCACAGGTCAATGACGTTTACTCGTAAAGAGCGGTTTTTATTTATATTTTATAAATAACCCGGATATACTAAACATCTCTGTTGTTGTATTATTATTGTTATTATTATCATTATTATTGTCTGGATGATCGGCGTAACGTGTCTCTCAGTTGATTTGGCCCATTCCCAGAATAAGTCTTGAATCGGAGTGAAATATTTTATCGCAACCGTAAATAAAAACAACTATTATATGGATCTAGGTCATTCCCTCCCCCCAGGCAACGGTGCCGGTGTTGTTTACACATTTAATCGTAACAAAGATAATTACCTGTTGATGAGGCGGCGGTTGCTGCGATTGCTGCTGCTGCTGCTGTGACGGTGGCCCGGGAGGATACTGATGATGTAGTGGTGGTACTCGATGGTGCTGCTGGTATCCGGTGGGCGAAGACGGCGGTGGTGGATAATGAGCCTGGTGACCAGGCGATGGTGGAGGGGTCGGTCCTCTGGGATTCGCCTGCAGAGCAAAAACAAAACTTTAAGATATATTGCAAAAAAGATCGACGAATCGGGAGAAAAAAAGCGACCTTGAAGGTATCCGGGGTCAACAGCCGACAATAAACACAAAGAGAGAGAGAGGGTATGACCGACACGGGGTGAGATGTGAGAGGGATGCGGAAAAAGTAAATAGGGGCAAAAAGGATTTGTGTACAGGTAGGCACACACAGCAGACTACTATATATTGTATGTATTATATATATATATATTACCACGATTACTATTACTATGCACAATAAACGTAGCGATGGCGATGCCGAAGAGGAGGGTAACGTTAAAAAGTTTTGCACAATGCTTGTTTGTGTGGTTGGCGCGAAACCTGTTATAGACAGGGTAGTGGTGGAGACGGAGACGACGTTTGGAATCGTGAAAGAATGTGTACAGGGTGGATGGGAGAACCGGAGGCCGGATGAGAGGGGGGGTCGTCGGGCGACGCAATAGTGGCGGGTAACACATCGATCGTGGTGGTTGGGAATAGTTAAGGGTTGTAAAATTACGAAGCCGCAAAACTGTGGATTCTGTCCGTGATAATGACGTTCCTTCATTCATGAATCACGAGCACGTCGTGGCGCTAGACGATGCGGAAAAGGTGACCCTAATGGGTCCAATGTGAAATAATTAATGACCCATTATCGTGACTGTATGAGCATTTGTCCGCGTGTGTGCAAGTATACGCACGCGCATACCTAACGCAATTATGGACGCAGACCACGTGGTGTATACGACGACCATAAATCCAAAAACAGCCACGTAGAACAATAAAAATAAGAACAGATTTCATCAAGATACTATCTTTAGTTCACTGGGTACTTGGTTGACTCGATGTCACTATTACGGTGTCTAACAAGATTTTAACAACTAACTTGAAAATAATTACAGAAATTGTATGTTAACTTACAACTAAATTAATACATAGAACGTCAATACTTATTTATTATTTTATTTTAATTACACACAGGACAAAACAAGAAAACATAGTAAGGAATCATACATCTACACCCTAAATTTTAGATCATATTTTATAAAACACATTTGTTAGTTTTTTCAATTCATACTTAAGCAATATTTTGAAAAGTATTTTACTTTTCATCAAATTTCAGAAGCATTCTTACTGGCTTACAAATTATTTGAAGAAAATATAAATTTAGAATTTGATTATGTTCTTCAGTATATAACTGCGTATCAAATAAATAATAATACATTGTATCTTTGTTTGTTAACAACAATTATTTATTAATTGACTATTAGTACCGGTTCCAACAATTGTAATTGAAAAGTATTTTACTCACTCCAGCCACATTATTATTATACTTTTTAGGTTTTATTTGCACCAATATATTGCCGGCTTTTTATAATATAAACTCCGTTAAAAGAAAAACAATCTGAAAGTAATAAGTGTTAAAAGTTAAGTTTCAAATAGATATAATTAGTAAACCATATCAGATCCTATAGTATCAAGCACAAAAAAACGTAAACGTAAAAAACTCAATAATCTACATTGTTGGACAATTCAATTGCCAACAACTGAGATGTTATAAATTAGGAACGATAATATGTAATAACAATGTAGTAAAACAAACAATCGACATAATAGTATTTATCTACTAGGTAAACAGAATTCGAATGCACATTGTACAACACATCGAAAGAGAATAGGTTTCGCGCCTTGTTTGTGAACCTTAAACCGACACTCACACATAAAAGTACTAAAATATGATAGTCTTCGGTCTTATAACATGTACACTCAGGTAATAGACAATTAATTGCATTACGATAACAGACTATACACTATTAACACGGGCGTGGTGAACAAAATCGAATACAAACACGCGTTATCGTATTGTTTTTCCCAGGACCACATAGCCCACGTGTACACAACTAACATAATTCCAACGTCAGCGTCGTAGATTTTTAAACAACACGCGATGATTTTCCCGTACAATACATTAATTATGTAATAAGCGTGCGTACAGAGTAGTGGAGATGTCAAATTTTCAGAGAACATTTTTTAAGTCTACATAAATAGGTAATAGATTTAATATGTAAAGGCTACTCTAATAGGTAACAGTGTCACCGTATTCTGTATAATCATGTGGTCAGTGTTCAGATTCTTACTATTATGCATCAAATTAAAAACTACTGTGTACTTAACTATACAGTGAAGAATATTTTCAACTATTTGGTGTATTATGGTAACGGGTTTACAAGGAATACTGCGATAGTGTAGTAGTGGGCAGAAGGTAGATTTAATACGTTAAACAATAATGTAGTTACGTATATTATATAATATTATACCAGTTTTAAATTATAATATTTTTTACTAATTATTGATTCCATGGTCACTAGACAGTGTTTTGTGTATAATATGACTACTATATAAGTATACTATTATACTTGTAATATAGGACAACTTATACAGTTATAGATTATACCATATAGTTATAGTTATAGTATTACAATATTGTAAATTTGTAAAACAATTACATTTTTTTTAAAAATTAGTTGTTGATTAAAAAAAATTGTTACCACCTGCCGGGTTAGTTGTTAGACCGAAGTTAATTGTAATGGATTTAAATAGTACTATCCTTGTACAATTAATCCGTCAAGAAACGCACGCACACCACAGACACGTTATGTACGAGACGGGAAAAAAGTAGGCGTCGGAGCGACCACGACATTACGCGTGAAGTGACGAAGACGACGAGATTTTATGGACGAGGCACTACGCATGGATACGGACGTACGACGACAACGATTTGTCGTCGTATAATGCCAATACATCACGCACAGACGCACACTGTGCAATTCTCGGCCACGGATAGTTTTACAAGCAACAAACGAACGATCGCGATACATACCGATCGCATACAGACGTATATTATGCTGTATTATTATATATAATAATATGTGATATACGTAAACACAAACGATTTACGATGTCGTCGACGGTGCGGGGGGAGGGGGGCGTGAGGCGCCGCCCGTCCTTTTGCATCCGTTTTTACGACGGACGCGCGACGCGGCGTTCTACTCTCCAACAGTTGTACACACACACTCACACAAGTTTACACGCACCGCGTAGTATCATTAATACTATTATTATAATATACGTGTATCAATTATGTCTAAAAATAAAATAAAACGTGGGCCCAAAATATTCCGTGTGACGTGTGTTTTTATCTGAATGTATTTACACTCGCCAGCGCGATCGCGTACGCGCCGCGCGTGTGTGTGTGTGTATGTGTGTGTGTGTGTGTGTGTGTGTGTGTGTGCGCGGTGTTGTTGGGTAAGGGCATGGGCGCGTACATAATGCGTGTGCGGTGTACAATAAACAAACCCATTCTCTCCTCACCGCACTCTCACGCACCGTCGTGTCGTACACACACGTGTGTATATATATATATAATATTATATATATATATATTTATATACATAAACTCATTCACTCGTTCTTTGCATGTATATACGTATATTATAATCTGGGTTAATAAACTAGGCTTGCGGTACACGCGGAGAATCAGAAATGATAGATGTGCATTTCCGCAATCGCTGTCACCGATAAAGGCCGCGGGGGACTACTACTACTACTACTACTACTACTACTACTTGCAAATTCTACAGTCAATGACCTATATAAATATACATACTATATGTACCAATAATGCATGTACTGTACTACTGTGACACCGGTCCTATGTAATAGTAGGTAATGACAATATTAAAACAAGGCACTGGTCACACGGCGGATTTAACATTGTTAATTGTAGATAAATAACGATTGGGTCGTCTACTCTTTAATCGACTATGTATGAACACATACTGTCGACCACTATAATTTTCAGTTACGATTGTTTATGTATATTAAGAAATATTTTTGAAAAATATATCGTTGTGAAGGTTTTTCCACTATACTTTGTTATTAAGAATTTAAGTTAATACACAAACAAAATAAGTAAATTCGGATGCTCTGTTATAATACGATTGACTACGATGGACAAATAGCCGACGGTTTGCTGAGACTCAAGACTATCCACACAGCGAATTCCTTATAACACCCGTTCCCATTGTACAATTTTTTTCATGCATAATCATATTATCACATCAGCAACTACATACATTTTGTATTTAAATAATAAACAGGGTTCACAACAACCTATTCACTGACAAAACAAATTCTAAACTCTTGGCTCTACAATTTAAAAAAATTCTGTAAGTCTATTTTCACAAGCTAACCGCACCTTCACCACAAACGACGACAGAAATTGTGCGGTTTCTACTAGTCATACTGCTGAGTAATATTTTGTAAAATCCATGAAGTCGTTTTAACGAGAAAGTGGCATTTGTTTTACAATTATTGTCATTATCAATAACGAGGAATACTATTATACTAACCTTGACTTAAATCCTTACGGCTTAGACTAATCGCCTTCACCGATGACATCACTATCGCGATGTTATAATGACGTAGATATCGCACTTAACATACTACCTATCTATCATATATATCTACATAGATAATATAAGTTGTAGATAACATGCCAATAACCTATCAATATTCAATGCTATTCAAGGTCTGTCGATACCGGCTCCCGATTGCTTATGACGACACGTCGATAATAATTATTAGGGTTACCGAGAACGGATCACTGATCCTCCATGAAAAATTAAACGTCACGATAATTAAATGACGTTTATAAGAAAATGATGTTAGATGTCATTAAAATAACTATGAGAAGTATACGATTGTATTTTCTATACATAGCAATGTTGGCCATTTATGAAATATACCTATCATCATCATCATCATCATCAATGTATTCACTATTCATTATTATTATTTATTACAATTATAATCATCATCATCTTCACACCACACTCGAGTTCCCAAATATTACATCAAAATCTATACAACATTATTATTATTTATGCAACCAACTTTAATATTTGAATTATTCAATCTCATTATAATGTTATTTCAATAAACCAAAACCAAAACACAACAATAGCGTCAAAAATATAATTTCTTTCAAATTAATATTCAACCGCAAATACCTACTACGTTTCTTGTATGATTTTGAATAAAAAATATAGAAGTTAATGACGAAAATACAATTACTATACAGTATAAAATCAAAACATATAAGTGTAATTTGAATTCTCAGTTTCCAAAGTGGCTATAATTTAAAAAAAAAAGTTTTAATCAATTAGTATATGTAGATAATTTGAGAAAAAAACACTGAGTAACCACGAGAGATTGTAAAAATAGTTCCTAATTATAAATTAATAATAAATATAAACTTACAAATTGGTTTTAAATTTTTAAATTATGAACTTCAGTTAATTAGAAAAGTATAAGTTACTCTCATAGTACTACCAATTTGCGTAAAAAAATGTGAAACATTTATAAAATTGTATTGTATTCTGAACACATTTATCTGAAATAATAACAATTTTTAATTTTTTACTTTTCTCCGATTTATTATATCATAATATATAATATATAATTAACCAAACTGAGCATTTTTGTTTTTAAATTCAGAATTTTCAATTAGTTGATAAAAAGAAGTAGCAGAAAAATATTTATTAGTTTGTACTCATAGTATCAACACTTATGTAAATACGACTTACTTAATATTTAAACAAAAAGTTAAAAACGTAATTGCATTCAGGTACCCGAAACCGTTTCGGAGAACATTACATATAATATACAAATATTAGGAACATATACGTACACCACGTCGACGTCGTATATAATATACAACAGGGATCACCCCAGGGTTCATCAATTGACATTTTTGAATTGCCAGTTTATTAAGGGTAGTAAGTTTAGTAAGTTGTATGGGACTATAAAATATGATGTATACCTATGTTTATTCAAAGAAAGTAAAGGCAAAAATAAATGAAAATCTCATTTAATTCATCACCAAAAATAAATTTCTTTCCAAAGGGCCACAAATTTCGTCCACGGGACCCTGATATTTGGTGACCGCTGATATACGGGATGTCTAAATTGTCACCCTAAATTAATTTATTTACGTATTGGTAAGGACAATTAAGTCAATAAATTACAGTGCCGCATAAATAACTATATGCATTCAAAATTTAAATTATTAGATAAACATAATAAATAGATTAATTCCTACTTTTATACTACAAAATCGATATAGCTAGTTTACAATAAAATATAAACAATTCCATAACTTTTGAAATTGTTTGTACTTAATTTCAGTACCTACGTAAAATGAAAAAACTATGATTATAACTGATTAATATAATAATTAATTAGATAGTAACCATAGTAAATTATTAATATTATAAATATTAAAATATGTAGATACTATATTCCTACGGTAGGTGTATATCACACGATTTTTAAATATTAAAAACTAAATACCATAATGTAACTAAACTCTAAATGTATATAAATCGCCATTCAACAGATTATATAGGGACACAATTTATGTACTGTAATTTTAACTATTATGTTGAAGCCAGTGGAATTTTATCTGATTCTGTATGATATTGCATGTCATGTATTTTAAAATATTTAATAATAAATAATAAGAAAAAAACTATAAATGCTATCCTAAATATTTTATTAACAGTGATTAGATATAATTTACAGATATTAAATAATATGTTCTCTTTAGTATTCACTATTTCTAGAAGTATTTCTCTAAAAAACAGTTTAATATTATTGTTTATTTAAATCGCCGTTTCACAAATATAATTTGATATTTTCCAGTAATAATATTTTTGAAAACATTAAAATATATTATTGATTATTAATGGTCATAAAAAAATATTTGAATAAGAAAATTACCACAACATACATAAGCGTTAAAAAATATAAGTAATATTATCTACACTTCAAATTACGCCACCATGAAAATTAAATTAACCTTCTCCGATGAGCGATGAACATTTAAACGCACGATAATGTACACAAGCAAAGTACATCAACAACGTTTAGAAATCTCAAACATAATGTAAAAATGTATAAATCATATGTATCAAAATTAATTAATTATTAATTACACAGTTTAGCTTGTAAAATGTATCACTGCAGTGTACCTCCGTCTTCTTAAATTAGTAACATTACTTGTTAATTAATTTACAAAATGTATCTATCTTGAATTAACTTTACGATGGACAAAATACAATTTAAAGAAAACATTTTTGTATATTAAAGCCAAGAAATTTCCCATGAAAAATAAAACCCCAAAGTTGCCTAAATAAATATTTTAATCCCGGATCGCATGAAATAAACAATTGAATAGGTTAATGATTCTCTAAGATTTAACAGACCCATCGTAGGCCACTGAACCTTGTAAAGGGATCATTTATTGATCGATTAAATTTTTATGCAACCAGAGCATAACGGTTTCAAACTTTCAAATAATATTGAATGTACAGTAAAAATTAGTCAAGAATATTGTGAATTCTTAGAGTACCAAACCTTTTTGTATATTAAACGTTATAATATATTTAAATTGTTGGAAAAATTGTATTTATATAAATAATCTAAAAAGAACTCTTCTATAATCGGTGGCTTTGTGGTTTGGAAAATTATTCGTTGAAAATAATAATAATAATAATATTTTTTTTGTCATAAAAATAATAGGTACTGGGTCACGCCGGAGAACGAAAAAGTTGTTCAAAAACGGTTTTTCGCTTGAAATATGTATTAAAAAGTATATATACGAGATAAGAAATGAGAAAAAAAAGGAAAATTTCCCGGCGCAACGCGGTGGCCCCCACGATACGATTTTTCTTCTCCTCAAGGTTGCCATTCGGGCAGCCGTAGTGTCATTATATAACACAAATGCGGCACCGACGCACAACGTGGCAACGCGGCGGGACTGTGGGCGTGGCGTCGAGCGAGCGGCGTTCACTGGGAATAATATATATATATAACGCACGCACACCATACAACATAATAATATATACATTCTACCCAACACGCAGCTGCCGCGCGCGATAGGAAAACGTAACGAAGTGAATGCCGCCGCCGCCGCTGGTTGCGAAGCTATAGCTCGTTCTCAACAAAGCCCGCGTACACATAACTACTCAGGAGCGAGCGAGAGAGACGGAAAAAACGGGGATAAAAAAATAATATAAAATGTTTTTATTTTTTTTTTTAAAGAAAACCCATTGACGCCGACCGTAGGAGAAGCCCTGGCTCGTGCTTTATGATAATTTTTTCAGATACTTCTATTTATTTATTACTATTTAATACGTCCCCAGAGCCCAAACACAATCACCGATTTTCCAGACATTTCGGAACACGTCGATATTACAAATCATAAATGCAACAAAATTAAACAAAAACTATGCGACAATGGATTTAAAAGTAGTAGTTAGACTCACGCACTCGTACACATCGGGTCACGGTGAAAAATATTTATGTGAAAACACAGGTTAATCATGGTATAAAATATTATGCATAAATACACTTGCAATGGATACAAACATTAATTCGGGAAATATAAATGTGTGTGCGGTGGTAGTAAAATAAAAATTATAATGACAATAATGTACCCGCTGCAGACGTTTATATAAATTAACGCGACGATTATCGAAGGGGGCGGAGACACGAACGGTGTCGCGGGACGTTAAAAATAAATATTTGGGAGCATTCCGCCGATCGACTAATGAATGAATCAATTACCGCCCAATAAAAGCGCCTCTAATTCTTAAAAATATGTATACCACTTGCATATAATTATAATATGATTATATAATAACGTAACAAACACACACACAAACATATGCTCACGTATTACAATATTATTATGGATATCGTGATACAGTGTACGGCGGCGATTTTTTTTGTAAAAAACTTGAGACGCGCAGACGAGCAGCGAGTGGCGCATGAAGAACGTGGAAATGCTGCCGCCACGACGACTCTATACATTATTAATACATAATACAAGTATACAACGGAATAAATAATAATCGCTATCGCGCGGGACCGCTTATTTATTGTTATTAATATAATAAGTTATTATTATTGTACTTCCACCGGACGCGATCAGCGGCAGTGGTCGTGGACTCATCGGAAAATGTGTGTTGCGGTCGTCATAATATTCTTATTCTTATTGTTTTTTTATTGTATTCAATTAATATTAATAACGAATTAAGTATTGCTCTCTCCATTCAAACGGCGCAGGTACAGCCGGCACGGATGGACGTAGTGTGGAAATATAATCGCGCGGTTACACACTCACACACGACACGATCGTTAATAACAGCCGGTTATCAAAATCCGAAGAACGGTGAAAACGATATTATTATATTATTAAACATGCACATGCCGGTTTTTTTCCGCTGTTATCTCTTTACGAGTGATATTATTCCTACTATTATTATAATCAATTACTGAGATGCATTTTATTATTAAAACACAAGGAGGAGACATACACGATCAAGTGCACGTTATTTAATAGTATTAAGTACAAAATACATATTAAAATAATACAAACATATATATAATATATAGTATGTGCGTGTACACACCACACACGATGGATAATTACCGCGTAAAATTATATTATTATCCAATATTGTGGTCTCTGCAGTTGAACGTACGTGTATCGTATAACCGACTTGCCAGTAAAACAACGCGACTCTACCCATGTGGCAAATTGATTCGACGGACGACGACGAGAGCCTCACGCGATGCCGATATTATTATTACATTATTATAAGTGACACGACGGAACGCGTCAACTCAGACATTGCGGCAGAATTCGAAACCCAATTGGAAACGTATCGAATTTTAAGAAAAAAAAATTAATATTAATACATATTATTAATGTAAATCGTTACAAATACGATCGTCCCTATTCTAACGATTGCACACCTATTACATTTTTTATTTTTTAATCCGTCCAAAAATACAAGTTTTTGAAGACTTCAAAACGAACGGTTTTCGTATTGTCAGAGCTTTTAATAATTAATTATTCAATGTGTTCACATCTGGAACCCTCCCTTGTCTTTGAAATTGCGGTGTTTGTGGATCACACACGATTGATATAATACAATTTAAAAGAAAAACAACTACCTACAATAACGTGTGCACTGTGCATTTGTATTAGTAAACAATCATTGACATTATATGTCTTATTTTCAAGTTTATATTTTCTCAATTTGTTTTTATCGTTACTTGAAACGCTAACAAGTTTTTTAATAATTAAAATCCGGAGTACGAGTTAACTACTTTAATACTATATACACTTTTAACACATGCTTCTCTCAATAAACCAATCGAAGTAATACTTTTGAAGTGCTTTTAACACAGACAACGTATCATATTTTCCGTAATCACTACGTTCCGACGAAACGATAAACCTATGAAACGATGATTATTATTAAATGCTATAAGGGGTCTATCCATAACTTCAAAAGTATTCGATATTACCTACATCAATTTTACCTCGATTTTTACACAATATTCAAAAATTCAGTCGTGTATTGTATAGAAACCCATCAAATAATTATTCAATTTTAACAATAAAATAAACTAAATTACATTATTTAGTTAGATTTGATTACTGTTAATATTTAGATGATGGACATGACAATATTGTAGGTACTCGTTATAAAAATGATTTCCAAAATAAAGAAATATATAGAATTGGAAACACTATAATACGTATATAAGGAAAACAACAATTTAATTTAATTCAGTTTATGAATTATTAAGATTATCTGACTGTCAAAGTGATATTGGTAAGTTATGTTCCGCTTCAATAATTAATTCATTAGGTTGTTTTAAAAATTACATAAAATAAAATAGTTATAACACTTTAGAGTTAATATCGGTATTATAAATAATACTTAATATTAATTTTAATTAATTTAATTAACTAAATATTTATGATAAGAAATGAGAAATTGTAAATTATTTTTGATAGTTAATGTATTATCAAATAATAGATACTCCCTAAAGGTATTAGAATTTTAGGTTAGCAAGTACCTATAAAAATAAAATAAATGCTTCACCATTGTAAATTAAGTACTTTTGGACTAGCATTAGAGGGACAAAATATATAAGATGCCTAAAGGAAATATATTTTGTGGCTTAATGAAGTTCCTTTAGAAATGTTCAGATGAATACTAAAATATAATATTATAGGTACCGGATGGATACCTATCAAAATGGACAGTTATTAAATATTAATTAATACCTAAAATAGATAAGTATATACCTAATAACATTTAATTGTGCTTTAAATATTCCAGTAATATGATCTAGGTACCTAAGATAAAAAAATGATAAAATATTTATAAAAGAAAAAAATGTATAAAGACCAACAAATTCAGTATTAATGGTATAATTCAAACAGCAGATGCTCTACTAGTTAAATTAGATTTATGATAATACATTATACACATTTGATTTGAAATAGTCTAATTTGTATGTCATGCTTAACTACAAACACAGTACCTATATTAAAGTTAGATTAACAAATTAGGAAAAATGTAAGACAGGACGTATTACTTTTATTTTATATATTCAGACTACAATAAGATTAAAGCCCGTGTTGAGCCATGGATACTAGGATTCACCCTGCTTGGTATCGACTAGAGTAAGGGAGTAACTAGTAAATTCAGTGCTCAATCTCTCCTAAATATTGAATAACATAGTATTTATTGAACTTAGGACAATATTCTAAATGAATATTGATTAAAAAGTTTGGAAATCAGCTAAGATGAGATAAGAGTAGAAAAATATTTGTATTTAAAAGCTTTAATGCATTTGCAAAATAATTAAAATATAACTGACCGATGGTGGCATATTCCTATAAGGCATGCCATGTTGAGGAGGGAAAGGTGGCATGTTGTGTCTTGGCGGTGGCCAATTTTGGTTGTAATGTTGCTGTTGTTGATTTTGAACCGGTGGCGGTTGAGAACCATCAGGTTTGGGATACTCATTGCCGTAATTATTCTGATAACGTGTCGCCGGATTCGATGACTGCAGCAGCTGGTTGAGCGTGGGTGTTGGTCCAGTCGGTTGAGATATACTCTGACCAGACAAGTACTGCCGCTGGGGAAACATAGCTCCTGGCGGTCCTGGCACCCGCATCATCGGTTTGGGGTAAGCATGCCTGAACTGGCCAAAACTGTTGGGCTCAGCATTGCTATTGGCATGGTGCTGTTCTGGAGGTGGTTGATGGTGACCAAAACTGTTGCGATAGCCACCAGGAGGAGGCGGCGGATAGCCATCCTTGTCAGGCGGCGTTTGTTCGAAATTATTAGTTTTTGGCATGTCACCGTCACCGGTCGGCTGGTCACCGTGCTCCGGCCGGCCGTACAGCTGTCCACCACCGTTTCCACTGCTCATGCCGTCGTAGTTATGGTGGTTGGTCGGCACCTGCTGCTGCTGCTTACCTTTCGGCGATTCAGGCGCCAGCAGGCTGCTGCCACTCATTGGCGCCCTGCGTTCGTGGCTGCCGTTCTGGAAACCGGGCACATCCAGCGGCCTATCTTGGTCGCGATTGTTCACGTCGCCGCCCGGCTGGTTTTCCGCGTGCGTAGCAGCCATGTTAGACGACGTTACAGGCAGCAGAACGTTTGCCAACACCCCGCCACCGCCACCCGTCAACGACAGCGTAGTACATAGTAACACGAGTCATCTACGTTATGCCCGCGCCGTTCGCACTCGGCAAACCGAATATTAAACATAGCAATGGCGCAGCGTACATAATTACCACACGACGTGTCCACTGCGTCCGTGCACGTCGGTGTCCGCACCGGCATCGGACATGGCCCGTTCGTTGGCACTGCGTGTGCGCGGCGGCGGTTCGACAACGGGAAACAAACGACGACGACCACAACAACGACGACGACAAACGGCGGGCGAGAAACGCGAAACGAGGTTAGGACGGCAAAAGGTTACGACGCACCTCTCGGACGAATATCCTATTCCCGGGGTATCGGCGGCGGCACACGGACGCCACGAACGGAGAAAACGAAATCTACAGTAATTCGATTCGGCCGAGGTACGCCGAGCGGACGAGGAAAATATTATCGCAACGCACGGCACAACAATAATCGCGTACACGCACACGGCAGACCGCGCACAGCACTCGTAATTCGTATACGAAAAATAATAACAACACTAGAAAATCATACGTGCCCGTGTGTGTATATGCAATACCCTTTTTCCAATAAATTTCGGTCGAGTAATACGCCGCGCACACTCACCGATTATCTCCCGTAGACTCTGAACGGAACAAAAATGTACGGCGGCCTACAGTGTGTACTCTCGGCCCGGCCTCACGCGCGCGTCCCGTGGCCACTCTGTAACGGGTGAGACGACGCCGCCGCCGCCGCTCGCTTGTGCTGCTGCCGCCGGCCTGTACATCGACATTTTTTGTTTCGTCTATGCTACGTATTCACTTCATCGTGCGTAGTAAAATAATATAAAGCTAAAATGTTTATTATTTCTGCTCTCGGAACGACGGCCGTACGCTCACGAGCAAATAATGTTTTTCAGATCCGTCCCGACCCGGCACATTACGCGTCCTGAAAAACTTTACGATTTTCCCGGCCGCGCTGATTGTCATTGTTCCACCCGCCCGCTGTTCACGATTTTTTATTCCATTTTTTAGCGCGCGCATCGATAAAAACTATTATCCGCCGGCCGATACGACGCGCGCCATCTACCCGAAAACCACCGCGGTCCCGGCGACGCGGCTGTGGGTGGCCACGACGACGCCGGTCACGAACGATATAATATTACGATACACTATAATTTTTAAACGTACGTGCGGCCGCGGTTGGCCGTTCCAACGGTCGGTCGCCCGCGTCTTTGCGTTTTTTTTCGGCTCGGAACATTCGTTTGTTTTTGCGCCGCCGCGTTTTTGCACCTCTCGCGACCACACGCACACGCACACGCATTGTAATATCGCCGTCGCCGTGCGTATAATGATATTATTTTATGCCCGTCGTCCCAACGGCACGTTATAACCGGCGGCGGGCGCGTTCCGAGTGTTGTTGCCATTTTTCTTTAGACGGCCGAAATTTTTTTCACTCCTTTCCCCCGTCATAATGACACGATGACAAACTCTGTTCGTTATTATTATTTTTATCGTCGTAGCCGGCGCAGAAAACCCGCACAGGTCGATCTACACATCATAACATTATATTATTACAACACACTGTTCGCTTTATACGAAATGTCTTCAGAATACGTGTATTGTACCTCTCCCTTTTTCGACTTGTTCTCAAACTTATTAAGGCCAAGATCTCTATTCTCTACATTATAATATTATTATTATTATAATTATTGTAAAATATATCACTGTAGGTACCTATTATGACAATGACACGGTTTCTTTCTTATATCATTATTATTTATACTATCCGAACCATTATATTGTACATCAAAATTACAACAATTAAATCGTTCGAGAAGTGCACTAGTCATTTTAAATAACACTTGTCTCTAGTTTCATTTATCTTATTATTATCAATCATAATATTAATAAAAAATATTACTCAAAGGACGTCCGTAGATCTGCTTTCCATTTATATAACTTTAAATTATCAATGTTTGCTTAATTTTAAGTTTATTTAGGTAGGTACCTAACATCCTAAAGCAAAATATTGATTTTTATTCTACTTGATTCGCATGTGTGCTAAATTCACAGTACCCATCTAAAACAATCATCAAATTACACACTTAAATAAATACATTACATTATATATATATATGATTGAAGGATACAAATAGAATACAATATTATATAGGTAGGTCATCAAATTAAATAATTGCCAATTACATAAAACAGCTATACAACAATAATGAATTACTTTTGTGTAAACAATATTACATAATATCATTTATCAGTATTGATTTGAATGAAATATGAATGTTTTAAAATAAATAAACATTTGAAATCAACATTAATTATAGGTCTGTGATGCAAATAATTAAATATTTGTGTATCAAAATGTACAAACAATAATTTAAAACTGTGCCATTTAAATTATATTTAATATGTATAATATTAAAATTGTTTAATATTAAGGTGTGATATGTATAGTAACTATTTTTAATTTAAACAAAACTCAGTACTGTCATTATATTTCATAGTACTTGAATGCTATACTGCAATACATTATAAACAGTAAATAATGTTTTAAACTTATTACTTTTTCTATAAAAATAAAATTTTTAAATAATCCATTTGTACAAAAAAGGTTTCAGTTTACATTTATAAATTATACGATACAACATTATTTAAAGTAAAATATATGTTTAAAATGTTTGATAATAAATTTGATGAAGATTAAATATATTATACATATATATATATAAATAATAAAAATATATATATTATATGAAATTATTTATAATAATATAATAATATACATTTTATATTTACATGAATATTAAATATAGAATATTATTTTTTAAATACTTTTACTGAAAAAATAAATGTTTAATAATTTATATACTTGAATGGTCCTACCACAATTATTGATTTATTCACATATGTGTATTTATTAAGTTAGGAATATATAAAATATTTTATGTTTGTTTTATGAAACAATAAAACAGATTATAAACTCATCTAAAGTTGTTTAAATATTATTTTTAACTTATTATAAAAAGCTATGAAGTATCAACCCATTGTATAGAAATGTATAAATAGATAGGGTGATAAATAATTTTCAGTATTTATAATAAACAAAATCACTTTTAACAAATTGTATACAAAATTTTCAATCTTGTAAATTTTATATTAAATAAACAAGAAAACAATTTAAGTAGCACAGATAAACTACAAAAATATATTTTTTCATACCATTAATTAACTATATTAATTCAGTTTAAATAAAACAATTATGCAGTTCCCATAGCTTGCATAGTCATAAAAATGTAAATATGTATTGTACAGTTATAATTCATAGTATTTACACTATCCCAGATCACCATGATTTTTCAAAGCAACTAATTTATTTCTTCTTTTGAGCAGTACCCCTGGCAGTCCAGGCTTTTTTCAAATTTTGTGCAAAATATATTGAGAATCCATGAATTTGAACTGCTATAGCAATAAATATATACCAAAGTATACCATAGGGGAAATTCTGAAATTAAAAAAATTAATTAAGTACAAATAGATAATTATCAATTCTATAGTACGATACTTACCCGCCACAGTTGAATAGATTCAGTCGAGGGGCTTTCTGTAATAAAAGTATAAACTTCTGGAAGGTATGTAAAAAAGCCATAGACTACTGGTAGAACACCAAATGAAATAATCCATTTGATGTAAAAGGAAATATTTTTTATACAATTATGTTTGATTGCACGTAATGCCAGAAAAGATGCTGGCAAACTCAAACACCATAAATATTCCCAAAGCAATGGCTGAAATAATAAATTATATTTACCTTTGTATATCCAGCCAAGTTAACTCAGAAAATTAAAATGTATACTACCAATACTTAAAATTATAATATAAAATAGTTTTTATTATTCAGTATTATAAATTGTATTCAGTAAGAAATTATTTCATTCTCAAATTTCATTACCTTAGGAATTTCAAGTTCTTCAATTTCTAATACAAATATATCCAATCTATCCAAAACATCTGGGCATAATTTTGCACCCATAAGAAAGAATAGAATATAGTGAAATAGTATACAGTATTTAAGTCGACTTTTGTTTTGTACACTAAAATTAAAATCAATTATTAAAAAAATATTTTAAAATAATTTACTATAAAGCTTAAAATATTATTAATTACATTTTTTAAAACAAAATTTATTGATTGGAGTATATATATGACAATAAAAAATGCATTAAACTACTATTCATGTACATTGTATAATATAATAATAATTAATTTGTAGAGTATGTAGTAAGTAGGTACCTGATTTTGTAATGGTCGGCAACTTTTTGACGATGAGAAAAATCTGAGCCGTCTGAGCCAGCAATTGTTGGGCCCTTCGACGACATTATCTGGTTTTGAACTGTTTTACTTAGAGAGTAAAAAATAAACCTAATAACGAAAAACTGTTACATAAGAACAATGTTCACACAAATAATATATCAAAATACATTGAGCTACATTCTCAAAAATAAAACTGCCAAAGTGGTCGGGTAATCGGGTCTCTGCTTAGTGATAACAGCGAATTCTTAACCTAAATTTAATCTGCATAAGCAGCTGTTTGCTAGCGTCAGCATGTAGCTAGTGATAACTATTTTTTATACAATTTTGGTTTAATTTTAGTTCCGTATTTTATAGAATTATTTTTGTGCGAGCATTGGGCAATACCTAGGCTTTGGAGTAGGTACATCGTATATCATGCTAAGGTGGACATGCTTAATATGTATACTATTTAGTTATGTTGATTATTTGGCTTGGTTTGGCTTGGGGGCCAAAATATTCGAACCGTGGTTGGGAGGCATACAAATACCTATTGAAGTTTAACGTTAACAGTTCAAATTGCAATTTAATCAGTCAATATTTGAACTTGTAATCATTTCTTAGATTTATTTTCATTGGAATAAATTTTAATTTTTGAGTAAACAAAAACTGTAAATGTATTATTTTAAACACGCCCTGATCTAGGCGTGCGCACAGGGGGCACCAGGGTTCGGACCTCTCACCCAAGGTCCTAATTATTAAATAAATAGACCCCTAGGATTAAGTTTTCGATATTTTTTGGTTTAATCAGCTAAAGTATTAAGTTTTTGAAGCTTCACTTAAGATAAGTTCTACAAATATAAATACCGAATATCAAAAGCGCATAGCTAATAATAAATTATCTTTAGTGAAAGTCGTCAATGAAACAACAAATTTCGTTTTTTTATCAAAAAAAGACCGGCTGTGTTGAAGTCGTTTACTGAAAATTTAAAAAATTTCTAAAAAAATGGTATGTTACTAATTATTTGTATAGGTATTTACCCCTATTTTTTTATTGTTTTCTACATAACTAACTTAGTATTAAGTGTACATAGGTACACTTATTTTTATTTAGATGGAGATTTTGATAAATTTTCACTGGAAGAATTATTAATATTATAAACAAATGACCTGTATCTAATGGTTTTCAAAAATCTTGTGAACCCTAATATTTAATGAGTACCCCAGGGACCAAAAATTTGCTCACGCCAGGAGCGTAGCTGGACATTTTGAAGGGGGATGTTATTCAAAATTAATTGACAAAATTATACACCTATGTTTTTTTATTAATTTACATGAGTTAATTAACTTTACTTTTACGGTATTGTACAATCATACAAGCACATTACAAGTGAATTCCCTTGATATATTTCAATAGCTAATGATTGATGTGAAAATGTTAATAAATATTTAGTTAAAATTTTTTTTTTCTTTATTAATATATAATATATACACAGTCTGTAGGTACCTCCGGCACAATAAGAGTATGAGCTACGATAAATATAAAATTGAAAAATTTGATTGAAGAAGCCACCCATCAATGATACTTTAGTAGTTAAAATTTAAAATGTACATTTCAACATTTGTCTCTTATGTATTATTAATATTATTATTAATACGAAACAAAAAATGTATTTTTTTTTTTGAATTAACGTGAGGAGTTGTTAAAGCTATAGTGCATCTCAGGGCCGGATTAAGATTTTTGACGCCCATAGGCTGAAATAAATTTACAGCCTAATTTACATAGGTATTGACATTTTACTAATATCTCAACGTAGTTTTTGGGTCACACCAAAAACAAATTTGCCGCCCTAGGCTTTAGCGTACACAGCCTAAGCGGTAATACGGCCCTGGTGCATCTATTATTTCATCCATTGTTATACAACTACCTAAATTGCCATATTCATAACTACTAAAGCATTCAAGCGATTTTCAACAGATATTTCTTATAGGTTTTCAAGCGACTTAAAGAGGAAAGAATCTTTCACTACTTGTCGTGTGTTCATTGATAACGTTATTGATATTAGTAAAAGCCGATGAACACTCAGGAATATTTTTTCATTACAGCCAATTGTTAGGAGTTTTGTTTAGTATCTGTTGATGCGTTATTTCAAATTCACCAACGTACTCTCTGTATATGAAAAAAATAAAATAATCATCGTGTATGAAACGAGTAGGCAACGACACGAAACGTTGTAATGAGAAACCGTTGTTATCTTATTTTATATATGTCGTTATGATAAATATGTGAACATTACGGTTTATGATGAAACTTTACCTTAATAAATGATAAGTCATAAATATAACATGGTCAAATGGGTGTCACTATGCCTGGCTCACGCCTATGATCCTGATATCTGTTAATCCTGTACTGCATATCTTTAATAGTTAATGTGCTTAATAGCACTAAGACACTTTTAAAATATTAATTATGATTATTTATTACAATATTATTACCAACAAAATACTATTGAGGTAAATATTCATTATTTTTCGAAACTATTAAATTTTTCAGAGATATTGGTTGGTCACATTAAAATATTCACTCTCTAGTCTTTATTATCTCGTATTTTAATATAATTTTTCTTATAAGTATAATATATTGTATACCTAAGTATTTCAAATATTTGAAAAATACAATTTAGTAATATGTCAATTTCTCCATTTGTACATAAATATTTTTATAAGATACATATACGATTCAACTTGACAGTGTGTTAAATATTTATTTAAAATGTATTGAGGCGAAATAACTGAAGTCTGTAAACAGTATAGTAGTTTAGCACCTAAATACTTTAATAATTGGTTATACTGTGGTTTGGTGAGGAGCCGTCGTACGCTCAATCTGCGGCAACTTTCTGATGAGCGTACTTACCGACCGTCGTTGCTATCACTTGGATGGGTGACCACACATACAAATGTATGTGTGACTACTCATACGTGTTTCAAATCAACCGTATCCCCTATAAATGGCTATTGGCCATAGCTGCCGGCTTCAGGTAAATAAAAAAAAAAAATTTGTTATAATAAATATTACGTGTACCTACCTAATATATTACTATATTTTTTAATATAATTATTTTCTAACCATGAATGCATAATTAATGTATTTTTATATTAATAATTAGTATTATCAAGGAAGTATAATAACAGAAGAAAGGGTGATGGCTGATAAGTGACGAGTGATGATCATTACAATATGTTTGTGTATATTCGTATCAGTTCAATGTTCTGACTTTCAGATAAGATACTTTATACCTACCTATGTAGTATAAACAATAATAAAATGTCTATAACTTATAATATATCAAAATAATATCATGATATTATTTTGTTTATACATTTTAATCGTTTAATCGTGATGATAGCGAGGCGTTGTGGATAGGCAACTAAAGTTATTCTGCTGTCGACGGTCTGTTTGTCTGGTCAAATTAAACAAACCCGCCGACAGAATAAAAATAAATTTAAAATGCATAATTCGGTACCAGGAGTGTACGAGAAAAAACGTCTATCATGATGCGGCCAGCCAGCGAGGTATGGGCGTACGGGTCAGTTCCGGGTGTGGAAAAATGTATCGTTGCTATAATATACCTAGTTGCTTCGAATCTGAATAAAATATCTAGCACGGCATAAAAAACGGAAACCGGTCTGGGGAGTTGGAAAGAACAACCACGGCTGCCGAGTCGTGGCTAAAAAACGCGGCATGTTCACCGACCACGATATTGACACAGAAATTCGTATTTTATGTCTTCCTGCATATTATTATGTATGTATTTTTTATATCGTCCCGCAGGGTTTCTTGCTTCCAACCGGAATGAATATAATGGACATTATATTGACATTTTATTATAATATAGACATTATTATGAATATTAGTATATGTTGTTGATATATTTAACCACCCTGATATTGGGATGAACCTTTTTTTTTAAAAAAAAAGACACGGAACTAGACTATTAAAATGTATGGAATACAACTTTAGCTGCTATGGACCAACACCGAATTATATTAAATATCATGTATATAATATTATATAACCGATAAAAACCCGACCTTAAAAAGGCCAAGTCATGCACAATATGAACAAATTCATAAATCCTTAATTTTGAAGTCCTATCCGAGATTAAGTGAATGAGGTCGTCAGTGAAATCTGGTCTTATGACTTCGTACAAGTTTGTGTTTATATTATGTTAAACACATTGATATTAATCATCAAACATATTAAACTATCCAACATTGTTACCGTCACTAAAAATATACTTTTATAAGACAACATATCGGAGAGAGAAACGATGGTTCTCATTTGCATAGAAACTTTTAAGTAATAAAGAAACTAACATTTACACAATAAGAGTGAATAAAGATCATAGGCATAATTTAGAGGAAGACTTACCGGGACAGACCAGGTAACCGCCACGGTTAAGCCCAAGCGCCGCCCAATGTAAAAACGGCCGAAGCTATATTCGCCCAACACTTATTTTGTTAGGCTTAATTTAATCATCAATTAGAAACAAAAAAAATGGGCCCTACTCAATCGGGTATCACCAAATCGGGTTGCAGCCCTTAGCATGCTACAGTTGAAAAATAAAGTTATATCTGGATTGACTTGTTATACTGCAAATCTTACTATGATTTACACACATACAAACGTTTTGGTATGCTACCTATTTAATTGGTTTTTATATGATATTATTATATCATTGATCATTATTAATAAAAGCTTCAACACGCTATAGCCTATAGGTATATTAACTATTAGTGGACAATTAATGTATTTGATGCGGCTTGTGAAAATCATGCCTATATTGTACATGTATACTTTCAGTATTTTATGGAACTGATGAAAAGATTTCTTTTTTTATCGAAATTTAAAGGAAAAAAACTAAAAATTAAAGTCTATAGATAGCTCGAAAAGTTTTAAAATATTTTTATCAGAAAATCTTAATATAAACATTTGGTAAAAGTTCCAAGTATATATTATACTTATTTATACTATACTTATATTTACCTATCTTTACGGTTATTTGTTTTTGAGTTACATTCAGTTTACATAGGCGCATTTTAGGAAAGACTTGGAGGGGTTGAGTCCTTCCAAATTTTTTAAATTTAATTTAAGTATTAAATCTGTTATTAGTTATCTTTTAACCAGTTATCCAGTAGAGTATCTAGGATTTTCTCTAAGGGGGGGGGGATGTCAAGTTTATAATAAACATATTATTTTGTACACACATTTATTCATATTAAAATATGGTATATTTACGTTAGGTACAGTGCTATATTATACAAAATGTTGTTCATTAACTACAGAACTAAGTCTAATTTTCTCGACGACAATGAAAGTACATTGCGTATCTCATCAGGCGTCACTGTTATATTTATATGCACTGATAGCATACAAAGTCCATTAAGTAGATTCTAAAAACAGATGTAGGCCAATTATAACCAATAGTAGGTAAGTGTAAAATTGTTTTAACATTTAAATAACCCGTAGTGTTCCTTAAATATGTTTTTACTCGTCTGAGTGTTGAAAACGTTCTCTCAGGGGTCACTGTGGAAACGGATAATGTGCATACATTTTTTAATAATTTATTAATGTTTGGAAAATGTATTGAATCACACTGCAAAAAAGCTTCAAGACTAGTTTGTGAACAAAATTGAGCCTGGAAAGTTTAACTTTCCAATTTCCACAACTTTAATTCTGATATTGCAGAATTATTGGAATCTACTAAAGGTGTATAAAACTCTAATAAATTGTTGAATGATTCGTGTTCTTCTTTAGATATTGAGGATTGATTAGAAAATAAACATTCAAAACATGCATAATTAATGAACCATTAGTACACGCAAAACCAAATTTTATAAAAAAAAAAGAACAACAATTAACTACTTAACTTAATAACTTACCTTCAAACATTTTTTTGTGATCCACAAATCTTAACTCGAGTTCAGAAATAACACTATCAGTACATGGTATAAATATTGAAATTCTAAAATACCTTATCAACTAATTCAAAGTTTTCCATCATTTCAGTATTGTAATTAGCTTGGCGTTTCTGCTTATATTTGTAATTCTTTTAGTTTTTAATTTTACATCACTACATCAATAATGTTTGCCATTTCCTGAAGAAAAATGTGAGTTTATTTTATTCAAAAATGTATGATTTAATTTTAAATCGACATGTCGACTCGTTTTGATCACCATTGCACCATTCGCTACCGAGGTTATAGGTTTAATATACAACCGTGGTTGCTACCGATTCGCGTCTCTTAAGTCTCGTCGAGCTTAATAATAATCTAAAATCCCTGTTATCATGCTCAAGTAGGTACAGTAGAAGTCAGTAACTATTACTTAATATTTTAATATTTTATAAAAACAAAAAGCTATAAGAACTAGGTACCTATGAATTTTGTTTTATTGATAGGTAGGGAGTTAAAATGTATCAATTAATATTTAAACATGGCATATTGGCATAGGTGTACAATATAACATATTACGAATTACGATATAATAATACTTGTATTCAAAGAGCCTCGGAAGCGAATTTGTCCTCAGATCTGGCCCCGTTAATACGCCTCTGCTGGGTACTCTGTTAATTTTGCCTTTTCTCCTTCCAATAAATACTTTTTTTTATTCCTATTTTGTGTTAAATTATTAATTTATTGTAATAGGGTAATTTATATAAGCATAGGAGTAGGTAGACAGAAGTTACATAGTTAACCTATTCCAACAGGGCCCTGGCTCACTATGGTTGATAATATTGACGAATTAACTAATACCTTAAACTAGTACCTAATGACAATATTATAATATAATTAAAATCAAATACTAATTTTTCTTCGCCAACGACCATACCACGTTGAATACACCAGTTCTCGTCCGATCACTGAAGTTAAGCAACGTCGGGCGTAGTTAGTACTTGGATGGGTGACCGCTTGGGAACACTCCGTGCCGTTGGCGTTATTTTAAAAAATTTTTGGAAGAATTCTAGTTTAGCAACCTATCGATTTTTTGGATTTCTTTTTATAATGTATGTTTTTGCATGCTTTATAAGAATGTAAAAAAAAAGGTCGGACAAACTTCGTTTTGAAGTTATCCGTGAAAAAGGTTATGCCTCAGAGGGTAACGGCGAGTACCGATACACCCATAATCACTGCCCAAGAAAAATACAATTTGGATTTTAAATTTTCATATATCCACATTTCTTTTGTCAATGTCACCTACTTGAGGTGGTTTTGCATAATAAGTAGAGGGATATTTTCGATGGCGACGACGCCTAGGAGCGTAGCGTCGAGTGCCGATATACACGCGTAATCACTGAGCAAGGAAAATAATTTTTGATTTTACCAATGTGTATTGAGCTTTGAAATCCACACAATTTGAAAAAAAATTGAAAATATTCAATTCTGCGTATTTTTTGTAAAAAGAGTAAAAGTTTGTAAACGTTTATCACGAATAACTTCAAAACGAAGTTTGTCCGACCTTTTTTTTTACATTCTTATAAAGCATGCAAAAACATACATTATAAAAAGAAATCCAAAAAATCGATAGGTTGCTAAACTAGAATTCCTCCAAAAATTTTTTTAAAAAATGCCAACGGCACGTAGTGTTCCCAAGCGGTCACCCATCCAAGTACTAACTACGCCCGACGTTGCTTAACTTCAGTGATCGGACGAGAACTGGTGTATTCAACGTGGTATGGTCGTTGGCGAAGGAATGTTAGCATTTGATTTTAATTATATTATAATATTGTCATTAGGTACTAGTTTAAGGTATTAGTTAATTCGTCAATATTATCAACCATAGTGAGCCAGGGCCCTGTTGGAATAGGTTACCTATGTAACTTGTGTCTACCTACTCCTATGATTATATAAATTACCCTATTACAATAAATTAATAATTTAACACAAAGTAATAAAAGGAATAAAAATAAAAGTATTTATAGGAAGGGAAAAAAGTAAAATTATACAGAGTACCCAGCAGAGGCGTATCAACGGGGTCGGCTCCATGGCTCCGTTCCTTATAATGTTCCTATCGTTCTTATTGTTCCTAATGTTCCCATGTTCATGATTCATTCGGTCGGATTCCAGGTCCGAGGCGTAATTTTAAAATGTTATTATAATAATATAGAATCTATATTATAAATTGGCTGACATACCGTCTCCGCTTAGTATGGTTGTTCGTTTACAATAATATTATAACATTGAAATATTGAATTGATATTCAACTAAAATACTCCATCCATTACAATGACCCACTTGCAAAATTGATTTAAAATAATTTTTATTAAAAGCGACAACTTGTTTGGTACCTATGCAAAAAAATATATCATCGAAAAAATTTTAAATTACATCATAATTTTGTTGACATAAAATACTATTTTAAAATAGCTATTTGAAGAACTGGCCCACAGGGAAAACTCCTAAATTACAGTTGACAGAATCTACCCGTGGTTAGTAAGTAGGTACTTACCGTTGGTACCATATTATCAATATTTTGTTACTATCTACTGGCCCCTAGGTACGTTGTATACGTAACACTACACGAAAAAACGAAAAGGTATTGTCTGTCACCTGTGTGATTTTTAGAACCTCAAAATTATTGATATTGAGTATTTATATTATTTTCATAGATACATATCACGACTTACGAGTACATCTATAATTGTGGTGTGAACCGCCTTAATTCCACTGTATAATTAGCCGCGAACACCGAGTCAGTTAGCTTGAAAGACGGATACGTAGGTATCAGCTGAATATTGAAAAAAAACGTACATAGCAGAGTTATCTAGTGGAGAAATAATGCAGCGACACGGGTGGCTCTCGTTTTTCACCCGCTCGTCAAAAGTTGAAAATAACAACAACAGATGACGCTGTTGTAATCGTTAAGATCGAATCGTTGACAAATATATTTTGAGAATTGAGAAATGTTTGATGTTAACAGTTGGTTATAATCTTATAAGTTATAAACTTATAAACATAATATATTTATTAATGTTATAACTCAGATCATATAACAGTACATATTTTAAGCAAATGTATTGGAGATTTTGAACTTGTAAAAATATTTTAAAAAATCAATGAAGTTTATTGGTTTCTCGAAGGTAGTAGGTACAAACTATAATTATTGCGATTTCCGATATCACAAACACATACTACGATACACAATAGTACGAAACCTCTATAATATATAGATTGTAAAAAATTATAGGTACTAGGTAGTAGGATCGTAGATAATATGAACTGAAAAATATTACGAATAGAACAAAATGAAAAATGTCTTAAGTTTTAAAATACTTTTGTTGTGATTTCCAAGTAGCATCGGTGAGTCTAATATTTTATTAGATACAAGTTCTAGTTTTCTAATTACAAATTTAGATAAATAATCCAAATGAGTAGGTGCTCTAATAAGGCATACTCGACACTCGTGCTTATATTATGATTATCTATTTATGAATAGGTACATCAAATACTGGGTATAAATCAAAACAATCGTAAAAAATGTATGAAATTAAATTTTTTAAGTCAATTTTTTTATTGAATTTCGTTTATACTAAATGGTTGGTCAACTTGATCAAGTACGAATTCGGTCATAAAATTTCAATAATATTTTTTAGATTCTTAGCTTCAGCGTGAACTACTTAACTATGAGGAACCTTGTTTTAAAGTTTAAAATCTTTAGCTTTTCCAGTACTTTTATTTAAGAACAAAACCTGTCAAAAACAATTTAACTCGTTAAAATAAAACTATTGACAATTGATACCATTGTCGCAATTGGCGCTGGGATATAAATTATATAGACTCTTGAGGCGTTGAAGGCATTTATAATGTCGTCAGTTTCTCTTTTGATATACGCTGCACGTCGGGCGGTACAACTGAGAGGTTGTAAATTCCGCCCGAAATGAACAGGTAAAAATAAGGTCTATGGTAAATTCCGCCTGAAAAAACGTACAAGTACAAAAATGTGTTTGTAAATTTCGCCCAGCAAAATAAATATTTTTAAACTAAGCATTCCCGTCCCCGTACTGTTCGCGACGCGGCGTGTTATATAGTATTTGGAAGTCCAAATTTCGAACAAGGAACAATCGTCTCAGACGAAAATCGTCAATCATGTCATATTGTCATATCTTATCACCTTTTACTATATTATCGTGGATCTAATGATTGGAAATGTCAGATAGAAATATTATTAATTGTTTGAATCACCTGAGTTTCGTTTAGAATTATGATGTTTTTATGTTCAATATACGTTCCTGAGTCTTATACGCAGATACCTAGGTATAGTGGCAGCTCAATTTATCGAATCAGAATGTGGAAATATACTTTTGGTATTAGACGATTTTAAATTTTCATAAAGTAAATAGACCTTTTGCTTCTGGGTTAACAAGATGGCGATGTATAATTAAAACTTGCTGCAATGCTTTTGTGAAAACCTTTGGTGAAACTACAAGCATCACTGAACAAAATGTTGATCATAGCCATACTGCAAATAGGTATAAGTACAATAATATGATTGGACTATGTGTGATTGAAAAATGCATAACATTTTTGGGCGGAATTTACATGTACCCGTACAATTTTACTGTCCGATTTTCATTAAGGGGACGTGATACCTGCATGTGTTGTCTCTGTCTTACAATTGCGTAATATTGCAAATTTTACGCTCAGCAGAACACGTGTAGCTCCGTTAGTTTAAAAATTAGTGCGAATTGACCTCTTTTTATACATCTTAAAATACTTATAACTCGCGTTAAAATAAAAATATAATAAAAAGCCTATGCGATTGCCTAGATAATAATCTTACCTTTAGATTTTATAAGAGGTCAATTCACTTTAATTTTTAAATTAACGGAGCTACACGTGTTCTGTCGAGTGTACAATTTGCTATGTTACGCACTTGTAAGACGGAGACAACACATGCAGGTGCCAGGTATCACGTCCTAAGAGGGTTAAGAACCCGTAACTGTAGTCAAGACTTTTTCTGTCATCTTAGAACCGAATATCGGAATATACCATTAGTCATTACATAAGTGATAGGTATCGCATTGTAAGTACGAAATTGACAATAATTATTACGATTCATCGTCATCTAGATAACTTCCATTATGACATAATATTATTATTTATTTATCTCAAAATGTCTCCACTGCAATACCCGTATTTAATATACAGCATGCATGGTAGGAACTTGGGTATTCTATAGAGTTGGTAGGACGCGCGTTCGTAATGTCTTTCGATGATTTTCTGATTCCGTTATTCGAATTTTAATTTTATGAATAAAATCGTTATTCGATATCGTGTACTTATTTTGTAGTCAACTCTTCCATGGTTGCTATATTTTAGCTAGCGAATAGTGTTATAATAACTATAATCATTCGGTTGTGTACTTGTGTCCGTGTCAAATACAAAACGGCGTTGGACTTGTCGGAGATATTGCAAACTGCCGTGATCCGAGTAAAATGATGGATTTTTAATTGTCTGCAGTTTTTGAGATATACGACGTACTAAAACAGTACACGCGAGAGATTTAATTTAACGTCTTGCCGCATACACGCACGTCGCACATGTAGAGTATCTTTGCCTCAAATTCGTATTTAATTCTACACTATCTTCATAGTTCATTTGTTACACTCGTGTGTCGTGTCATCGTCCAGAGTTTTATAATATATCACTCAAATGAACCCCGTAGTGTATTATTATATAGTCAGAAATACAAAATATAGATATTGCTCAGTTAATAATTAAATACTTATTTGAATTACAATTATTATTATGGTAATATACCAATATAATGTATTTCTGCAATCTGCTTCCGTAAATATTCCACAGGCTATAGGGTTTGGTTACAATGTGACCTTTGACTTTATAAAGCCTATAGGATACATATAAGTATATAACTATATAATTGTATAACGTCGTATCTGTATATTATTATTTTAGTTTAAATTTTTTAAATATGATTAATGGTCTATTGAGTATTTATTATATTATATTATGATGAAAAATATATATTATAAAATGTATCATATTTATATACATAATATTTAATATATTTGTGTGCCTTTATTACACGTTATTATATTTTATATTTAAGTTATCTTAGACAGCAATAAATATTTTTATGATTTTACAAAATATCAATGGTACAATTTTAATGACACAGACAAATAAACCTATGTTAGCTATTACTGATAAGTAATAAATGACTGGATTTTTTTGTTTTATTTTGAGCATAATACTATATAGAACTATAACGTAACTAATAATTTAAAAAAGCATTTATTTTAATTAAAATAAATTATTGAGGTTGCTACAAAAAGTTCTTGGTCCATTGGCATTTGGAAATATGAATGTTTCACGAAAAATTAAATAAAAATGCCAACGGCACGTAGTGTTCCCAAGCGGTCACCCATCCAAGTACTAACTACGCCCGACGTTGCTTTACTTCAGTGATCGGACGAGAACTGGTGTATTCAACGTGGTATGGTCGTTGGCGGAAAGCCTTTTGTATTTGATTTTATTTAAATGTTGAATTTCTCAATTAATATTGGTATAAATAATAAAAATTGATTATTAAATTAAATTAATATTAAAAAATAATGTATCTATTAAATCTATTATTTCATGGATTATGGGCTGGTTATTGGTTTTAAGTTGATTGGACAAAAACATTTTAAAACAAAAATTTAAATTATGTTGATGTTAGATTGTTAGCACAGAATAAAAGTTAGATGATATTAAAATGATGTTGTTAATAACTAGTAAAGGCCTTATTGAAAAGTGGCCTAAAAATAGAAAATATCGGTTTGCCCGGTAAGAATTATTGGTACCCTGTAGGTATCAAATATAAATGGTCTACCATCAGTAAAAGACACACTCCTAATATTATAAATGTCATTGCTAATTTTATTTAAAAAAATAGTGAAATCCATAAGTAATTGCATTATTTGACATTTTAACTTATATTTTATATTTACATTTCAAAATGTTTGTGGCCTGAAATCATAAAAGATATATTTTAAATTTTGTGTTTTTATCAGTGAATATTTTGACAGATTCAATGTGTCATTGCTTTTGAGCTAGGTATTCTGTATAATGACATAGTCATTATATTAGTTTAAAAATGTATATAAAATGTTCAGTTTTTAATTCTTTAGCTATAAAAAGTTTTTATAGCTAAAGATTGAAAAATTATAACAATGTTCCTCATAAACAGTTCATATTGGTTATTTGTTGTAACCAAAAAAATACATAAACACATTATAAATTATAAATATTATTCGTGAGTACTTGAAATGTCTACATACTGTACTGTTATATTTTGTATCATACAATGATGTATCAAAAATGATACCAAATTTATTCTATTGAATGAACAAAATGAAAAATGTTGATCAATTTGACATTTAAATAAAAAAAAATACTCAAACATCTCCGCCAACGACCATACCACGTTGAATACACCAGTTCTCGTCCGATCACTGAAGTTAAGCAACGTCGGGCGTAGTTAGTACTTGGATGGGTGACCGCTTGGGAACACTACGTGCCGTTGGCATCTTTTTACTTTTTTTTGTTGAAGTTTTTGAAAAATAACGTACTAGATTGCTGAAAATAAGTTGGTAGTATTTTGTTAATATTATGGTGCCAGGACAAATGTGTTTTTTCAATAGCAATTTATATGTATACGGGATTATAATCAATTTAAAGAAATTGACAATGATATAAATTTGGTATTTTAAACGCAATTGCTTAATGTATACGAAACTTAATCGAACGCAATAATAATTGTATAAAATAATAGTCTTTGGTAATTTTAAATTAATAATAATTTATAATAAATAATTATTTACAAAAATAAATTACAAATGGGTCAAAAATAACAAAAAAAGAAAATATTACAAATAAATAAATTGAGAAGATTCAATAGATAGGTAAATTATGTATACAATATTTTTACAAGCAATGTAATGTATACAGTATACATGTATATATTATAATGTATAATCGTATGATCTGTCCGATAAGAAAAAACTTTACACGTCGAAGCAATCGAAAATAATTATTACTGTAAAAATACAAACTAGGTTACGTCTACAAAACACAGCTCGAATAGATTTTCACAAAAATTATAATATTATTATTGTAGCCTATTCGTATCACAGAAACAAACCATAAAACTAAAATAAATCGAATTTACGATGACAAACATAAAAGTTTTAAATATAATATAAGGGAGTGGTTTACGAAAACATGTTTTGATAAAAATCAGTTTTTGTGCAATGAATTACATATTATTAAAATAGACGAGCAAAAGTCTGGAGAGAAATATAAAGTTAGAAATTATTTTCATAATGATATCATTTAGTAGGTACATAATAATATAATATTTTATATTAGTAAAAATAAAATCGACCAACGACGATATCGATATTATAATAGAGGTGTACCTACGTCATGTAGAGTGTAGGAAACCCGTTTTAATCGCCGTAAATAATATGATAAGTACTTATCGTTGCCCCCCGGTGATAATATCACTCGTCGAGCAATAAAAAACTCTCCTTACAAAAAAAAACGAAAAACTTTTCGTCTAAATACGAGCCAAGTGGAGTATAATAGTCGATAAGCTATGTATTTCATGAATACGCCTTGAGAACTTTTAAATATAGACAATTTAGTTACCTATACGGCTATACCTACATGACGTATGACAAACAGCATATAATGTATTTATATTATGTTATTGAACGAGCCGGCCGGTCGCGCATTTCGGTTAATGCAGGTAATCACTGGTTTAACAGCGTGTTGGTCACCTCCGAGATGGACAACAGAGGACTGCAGTCCTGTGATTTAGCCGGGACTGAGACGGACTCGGGTACTGCGCCGGCGCCGGCATTACAGCGGTTTGGTGGTGAGCAGTGTGATTGTACAGATGATAGTAGTTGTTGTGGTGGTACGGATCGTGATGATAAGCATCGACCATGCTGCTGCTGCTGCTGCTGCTGTTGCTGGTGCTGCTGCTGTTGCTGCTGCTGTTGTTGTTGTTGCTGCTGTTGGTGGTGGAGGTGGTGGTGATGGTGGTGTTGTTGTTGTTGTTGTTGTTGTTGTTGTTGTTGTTGTTGCTGCTGTTGCTGCTGAAATCAATACAAATCGACGTGGTCATTGTCGCAATTAATGTTACGCACGAGTTTTTGGTCATCTCTCTACCGTCTGTAACTAATAACTATATTATGATATGCGATACATTATTTTACGTGCTGTATACCCATTCGATTAAATAAAAGGTACTTGAACTTAGTTTTTTTAGATAGTTTTTACACGGTTTATTATTCTGAACTTGACAAGCACGTTTTTTGTTAGTTTAAGACATACCGCTTTTTCGTTTAAACATTCGACAAAATAAGATCCAAGTTTGAGTATCGAAATCATAATTATTATAAATACAATTATGTGTACATAATATTTATGATGTACATTTAAGACTAATATTACTCTGGAAATGTCTTTGTATGAATTAGCTTAACATTTGTTGTTGTTGTTGATTTGTATTACTTTAAAGTTTAATTATATTCTGTAAACTATTATAAGCTATATCCATTTATTGGCATTGTATAAATGCATAATATTTAGTATTTACTGTTTAGTGTTCAATGATCGTATAATTGCGGTAAAGCATGATTTATGCGCAGCGCGATCGGATTAGAAAACTAAAAACAATTAATTTCTAGAAAAAGTATTGTTATTTAAAAATTAAAAACGCATGTTTGCTTACAAAATTGTTTCTGGTTTTTTCATGTTTAGAATATATAAAGAAAATGATTTGATTTTTGGATTCGATCGCATTGCGCACGTTTGTGCTCAAAAATAAAAACACTCACTGGTGGTGGTGATAAGCATAGAAGTGGTGCGGTGGAGGTGGTGGTGGTGGGTGCGCGTGCGGGGGTGTCCATACCTCAGGGCCCCCGGTCAGATGATGCTGCTGATGATGATGATGGTGGTGATGATACTGGTTTTGGTGATGGTAGTGATGGTGGTTAGCATACGCGGCTGCCGCTGCTGCGGCCGCCGCCGTCGGGCTAGGCGGTGTATCTGGCATGTCCGTTTGTAGATGCGACTTGCAAAGTTGGTCGGACGGACTTCCGGTTGGTGGCTGTTGCGGCGCGGGTGGTGACATTTTCTTCCGCTGTACGTACGGCGACGGTGGATGGCCGTTGATCTGCGGTGACGTCCTCGGATCACCACCACCGTCGCCACCGGCACTACCATTACCTACATTTCCAGTAACGCTGGCACCACCACCAGCACCACCGTTAGCACAACCAGCACCACCTCCTCCCGTTCCACTGCCATTGCCGTTAACACCGCCGCCAACGCCGCCGCCGCCGCCTCCGTTACTATTATTAATACCGTTGCCGCCGCCGCCCGGCGATTGATTGGGCGGCGACGACGACGAAGAGTCCCCAACACACGTGCCCCACATGAGTACCGTTTGCCTGGGGACGTCCGAATCAGACGATTGCATTCCGTATTCGGATTTCGAGTCTTCGATTTTCAGACCATTCGGCACCGGTGGCGAGGAGCTCTTCGTGCGGAACTGAACGTCGCACAATGGCACCAGGTACGGTAGACCGGCGGCGGCGGCCGTGGAGGTGTCCATATGACATTTTCCTATGTTGTCTTCGCCGCTCTGTTGTTGCTGTTGCTGCTGTTGCTGTTGGTGGTGGTGGTGATGGTGGTGTAGGTGCTGCTGCTGTTGTTGGTGATGATCCATCGACACTACTGGTGGCGATCCGTACAGCTTGTCGCCGCATTCTCTGCCACCGACAGTCGCCGTCGTTACTGTGGTCAGTTGATCGTATGTGGGCAGACCACACTGCACTGGTCCCCTGGGACTTATGTCCAAAAACCCATTGCCCATGTATGGTGTAGTGGCCGGTGTGTGGTATTCAGTGTAATAGTTGCCCAAAGGCCTACAAAATTAAATAACGTATGTTGTACAATAATGAGGAATAAGAATGCTTAATAAAATTCACTAAGCATGTTCAGCCCCTTTTATCCTTTGATACTAAATTAATTCGAATTCTGATTGTTTTAAGTTATAAGTATACTTAAGTAGTATATTTTTAAAAGCTTGTAAATTTTGTTGTGCAATTTAATGAGTGGTCCGTCACAATACAAATGTACTTTTTTCTAGTGAGAACCCTTCGTTTCTACTATTGATTTAGTTATGACTATAAGTAAATTAATTTTGGTGTGCCTAAATTAAGTTTAGAATGAATAGCTTTTGAATTATTAAAGTTTGTGTATTAAGGGTAATAGTCCTGAATAATGATTTTACGTAGAATATAAAATATATTTAATATATAGTCAAGTTCTTATTACACTTAAGACATTTTTACAAATTACAAAATGTTAATAAACTATTATTAATTACTCAAGTTTTTAAACTATAGACCCTATATCTTTCAAACCTATTATCATCGACATAATATTATCTTTTAGTAGGTACACAAAGTTAATTAACTCTGTAAAAACTATTCGTTCAAATTTTTATTTAAATTCTCAAATATTTTAAATAAAAATTTTCTCATAAACGGTAAAAATGATTTTATTTTTTGAAAAACTATTCTAATCCTTAAATTATACAAGAATAGGTATAAGTATTAAAAAACATGGAGCTTTAAGGTGTATTATAACATTTAAAAATCAGAATTTGAATAAAATTATTAATGTATAAAGAGAGGAGGGAGTGAGCGTGCTTTAGCGAATTACCTTGTACCTATAGATAATATTCCTACTATATAGGTTTATCGTATACATCTCGACATAACTGTAAAGTTCGTTTTACAATGCTATATAGGTAAAGGTATGGTTTAAATTAATAGATAAATGAAATAATTTATACACAATGTATGGTATACAATTTTTTTTTTTTAGAAACTCAATTATTACTAAACATTATATTTTACCTATACTGGAACAGGTTGTCAGTGGCCGTCAGGTACGGTATTCGAGTATCGTAGAGGGTCTGATGGAAATTCGTCTGGTGGTATCCACCGTTATCAGCGACTACTGCCCCGTTGTACGGTCCGGCCGAGTACAGCGCCGCCGTGTTTAGGTTTGTGTAAAGGACGTCCGCGGTCGGCGGCGGGGCGGTGGGCACCGAAGGCGCCTGGACAGCCGTCGGATAATCGACGGCCACGGTGGCGGCCACCGTCGGTGCCGGTGTCGCGGTGCTCGCTGACAGTTTCCGCTTCGTCCGGCACGTTGACAGAAAGTCGCGTAGGTGCGTTTTGTACCGGCGTCTAGGCTGCGACGGTTGCGTTTGACCGGCCGACCCGGTTGTGCCGGCACCGGCGGTGGACGCCGCGGTGGTGGACGTCGTCAACGTGCCGGACAGTTGTTCCGAGTCGCTGAAGTAGCTATTCGTCAGTCCCGCGTCCAAGTAACTGACCTTGAAGTCCATGGTCCGCTTGCCCAACAGATCGCGGCCTTCTTCTTCCCTGTATACGGGGGACCAGAAAAATCGATGCTGTATTATAATATACACTGTTGGTCCGCTGTTCAATATAGGCGTGGCGTCCGTGACTTATGGGGTTCACGCCTATACTCTGTTCAGTGAGAGAAAACATGCGACGAACCGAAGAAAATCGGTTCTTCTGCTCATCCCCTCACGTTTCACGCTGCCGTAGGGGAATCCGTTTCGATGGCAGGGTGATGCAGGGGGATGTGCAAAATCGGTGTGTCCTCTTGCTGGTCAGAGGATACATCCTTATTATTAGTTCAGGCATAGATACTTACATTAAAGGTCTGTGCGTGCCAATCACAAAGTCAGGTTTCGAGTTTTTATAAACCAGTCTGGAACTAGTCTGTAGCCATTGCCACGTGCCCGGTTTGGTCTGCACCCTATAGGCAATCATTCCTGATGCTCCAGTCTTCAACACTAAAAAAAAAAAACGATGGACAAGTTTTTATAAATAAACATCTAAAGTTAATGCAATTATTATACCAGCTTTTTAAATGTATATTTTTTTTTAAAAAGATTTAACTCTTTTAAATTTGTATATTCGACTGTAATGAATATAAAAATGTAACCCAACATTTAATCGGGCCTGGGAATTTTATTTTTGATAGTACTATGTAGGTAGCATAATAGCGCGATTCTGTGATAAACTTATAATCTTTATAATTAAATATTCATTATGAATTTGAATATTTATTTTTGAACCTATAGGATAAGATAAGTTAATATGTTAATTATACCACCAGTGTAAAAAATAGTTACCTAACTGTGTGTAACCAAACAAACTAACCTAACCTATACATGTAACAATTTTTTTAGGAAGCTTCTATTAAGTTATCAGATAATTTTAAAGCATTTAATTTCTGAAAAACTGACATAATATTACTGTTGTTGGTATTTTTATTATTATTTTTAAATACTTTGATGTATATTTAATAGTAACTAATACCTACGTATTACCTACATTATTACATTCAAAGTTTACTTAAAGGTAAGGAAATGGCAAGCGATACATATCCCGCTTATAGATCTGACATTGATTCTACAATATTATAAAAGTAAATTTAATATAACGGGCCAGAAAAAACATGTTAATCACTTAACATATTTGTTGATAACTTATTTAAACATAAAATCGTGTAAGTTAAAAGTAATAATAGTATAATAAAAATGACGAATCGCGAATGCTACATACTATACCCATCAATATATATCATAAAATATATTTGTTATAAATTATAATAAGGCAACTGGACTGAGATTACATTTTTATTACCTACGCGAGAACTATAGTGTACCTACCTATAATAATTATAAGCTAAGATTGTGGGTGATTATGTGAGATACAGTATGATATTATAAGAAGTATTGATGTACATAATATATATAATATAAAAACACTTACGTTCTTGATGGGCGCTCGCCACGTACGCTAAATCATCATAATGGACTAAGTCGTATCCTCCCATATTAGCGAGTTCGGAATCGCAGTAACCTAATAATAACTTGCCTCTGAAAAAAAATTGCATGTTCAATTGTGTGTTTATGATTAATTATATACTGTGGTATTACGAAATTCTATTATCTCACAATGTATTAGTGTTTTTAAACTTTAAACAATTATAAAAAAGTCATGACAATGTTTTTTTGATATTTTTTAACTGCTAAGTTTTCAAACTTTTCAGAATGAAATCCAAAATAGAAATCGAATAAAAAATGGGAAATGTAGAAAATTTAAAATTTCTGTAAGTGGAGATCAAAAGTGCCAAAAATTATAGTAGGTATGTTACAAAATACTAATGTAGTTATTTAGTAAAAATGTTAATTCTTCAGAATTTTTTTTTATTATTTTTAATAAACAATACCCTCGGCGATATTTGCCACTAGGAAAATAGTTGTTTTACAAATCTTTTGAATTATTTTAGTTTAATTAGGTACATAATACTATCAACATTTTTGGATAACAACAAAAATACAAAATCGATTTTTAAGATCTATGATATGTAGTTTTGCCTAAACATTTCTTTTTTTCAGCTTTAAGATTTTAAAAGGAGTGTAATTTTTTGCTTCTGTTATTTTGCGTATTACAGCAAATAAAATGTTTCAATCACACGGAGCTGCTCCGCTTATAATCTAAAATGCACCTATATAATATGTCTAAATTGTCAATCATAAAACTAAAGAACTCACTAAATGGCAACAATAAAATATAGTTAAAATAACTTTGTTTCTTAATTTTCATAACTCTGAATTATGTTATCAAATATTTTCAAAACGATAATGAATGTTAACAGCCGTTAAAACAATCTATGTATAGGTAATAGAATATTGAAATAATATTATGTCCGTTTGATACTAAATAATTATTTAAATTATGCAAATAATTTGTGGCTTTGAAATTGAATTGAATAATGTATAATATAACATATCAGAATAAGTATATCTGCATGACTGCATACAACAAATACACAAAATAAAATAATGAGGTATGAAATAATTTGAATTTTTAAATATTTAAATTAAATTTACCTACCTATGTCAAAATTAAACAATAGAAAATTAATATAGATAACACAAACCTTTGGTCCATAGACACTAGGCTGAGATCTAGCTTATGTTTACTCTTAAACATGACTTCCTTGTGCGGTATTTCAAGTAAAGACGGCGGGCCGAAGGGCGTGCATAGCGCGAAAAGGCCCAATGGTGGTGGTTCGTCTGACTTGCGGTTTTGGCCATGAATTACTTTGATCCGTCCGCGGACGTCCAGTCTCTATCCACAAAACAAAAAAAATAGTCGCATTTATTATTATCGTATTATTGCACAAATGAGGAAGACACGAACAAATTGGGCTGCACATAATTACAGTAATTGTATTAATATGTTATATTATAATATAATATTAAATGTTATTCATTATTATTATTGTCGTTGTTGTAATTTTATTTTACCAAAAAACCGGAAGTGTTGTCCAACAGACACCGGAAACGGATGGTGAAACTACGCTGCAACAGACGGCCGTTATCCGGGTGCAAGGCCTCGTGCAATGTGATGGACGGAGACGGCGACCCCGGTTCCGTGGGTATGGCCGAATTCCACATGAGCTGTCTCTGCAACTCTTCTCGGTCCTCAGAATGCACTAGTTCGTAGACTGACTGGTGAACGATGTCGGACTGTGAAATCAAACCAGACAATATAGCTTTATAATAGCATTATGATAAGAACATATACATAATATACGACGACGACGACGACGACAACAATAACAAGGCAATCTTGAAAAAGAGCGCCGACGTCTAAACTATCACTTTAAAATCGAATTATAAATGCCATTATTGACGCATTTGAAGTAATTGTGAATAAAACCATTGAACAAAAGTAAAAAATTTCATTAACTAAATTTTTGTATTTTTATACTCTTGACTTTTTTTTTTAGTAAAAACCAGAGTAAATAAACACTTAAATATACAATTATTTTTTTGTATTTCATAGACAATTCCATTGCTTATTCATCATTATAGTATAGACAGCACTATACGGAGTTGGTTGTTTAACCATATTATATTATTGTGGTTGAAGAATCAGACTTTAAAACATATGGGTAATTGATATTTTTACACACATAATGTACCACAAGGTACGGCATTAAATTTGTAGTAAATAAATGGAGACTGCTTTTTTGGTGACGAGTTTATGATTATTTCCTGTTAACTATAAGTTTTTATTTAAAAAAAATGTTAATAGTTCATAGATTTTTTGGGGGAGGTTTTGTTTTTTATTTATCGCGCATTAATTATTATGCGGTAGGTTAGTAGAATAGGTTTTTAACACGGCCGTCATGCATATTCATTTTAATTCATATACATATTCATATTTGTGTAGGCTCACTTAAGTTATAAAAATAATAACTAATAAAAATGATATTTTGTACCTTTATGTATTTATACCAAAAAGTAGAAAGTATTACAATTGGAACTGTGAGTATTAATAATTACCGGGATAATATTCAAATGCGCACACTGTTACAGGAAACATGGTTCACTAACCACGCTATGTTCTCTAATATTTCCCTTTGGTTACTCCCACCTCTTATTTATATCGAGGAAAAATAAGATATAGATCTGTGAATAACTTCCAAAATTTTTATTAGGTTTTAGCATAATTAAAAATCAATGACAATATTCAAAAAAATATTGATATGTGTTCAATTATATTTTTTTTTATAATTGTAAGTTAATTTCAATTTAAATATTTGTAACTTGTAGAAAAGTGGATCAACAGTTTTTGAAAATGCAATCAAATGTCTATATTTTCGTTAACTAGTTTATAACACGAACATTGATATTATTATTCAAACACGTTTCATTTAATCTATTTTACTATGTTAGCTAGTATGTGATTAATAATCTACAACTTCTTTCATTTTTGTTTATACAATTTCTATATTTTTTTTTGGAGAAATATTATTTAATAATAGCTCACATTATTTTTATAACTGAATTATCATTGCAATAAAAAAAAATATTAGGTGTACAATATTGTTATGCTTGACTAGAATATTATAACCAGCATAAATAGGATAAACCGAGTAATTACCTTGTTGGACGTTAGCGTATTTAATGCATATAATGCAACCTTATTATGGTTTATTCAAATTTTGAATTGATAGTTCTATTATTGTTTTGATTAAATAAAATGAATTCTATTGTGAAGGGTTCTATCAAAAGGTGGTCTGTTCAAAATTATTGTTGTTATAGATTATAATAGTGTATTATATACCTTAAACATTATAAAGTTATTATATTTATTTATTGTGTTGACAAAAATAAATACATTGTAAGTTTATCTCATAATAAAAATAATTGGCAGTTAAAGAATAATCAAAGTGAAGCTTAAGACATTAGAATTGTTTTTATTCATTGAAAAGGTCGTTTAAAAATAAATAAATACTTTGATGACTATTATTTATTTCAAGGGTCGTAAAAACTGGTAGCAAGCTCATTTTTTATAAAAGTAACTAATCATGTTACAAAAAATTAAGATTTAAAATTAATTAATTTAAAAAAAATGCTATAGGTACCTAAATAAATGACAAATATTACAAAATATTATTGTTCACCTTAACACGAATGTTTTTAAAGCTTTATTCAATATTTCTTACCAATGTGGTGTAGTTTGGCTGTTAGATGTCTAAGACATGAAATAATGGATCATCGTTTACTGTAGTATATTACGTACTTAAACTTTATTATTTATCTAATTCAACCTTTAAAAGGGACGGAATTCGACGTTTTCTTATGTAAATAATTCTCACCGTCAGACTTTAATCGCCTTGTAACAAATATATCTGATATCAGTATAAAAATATTTTACTTTTTATAGCTATATATTATACAATAACTAATTTAAATATTCTACAACCGGCTAACGTAATCTTTAAATCGGCTCAATCGACAGTGATTATTAGGAAACTTGGTGCGTCAGTTGTCGTGTAAATGATAGTGAGTTGGCCTATTTATTATTATTTAAAAATAATTTTGTGAAGTTGAAAATATCTATTTTATTGTTATTTTATACTTATGTAAATGTCTGCAAATATATAACCATAGTCCGTAACATAATATCGACGAACGTTTGACTTCCTGTTATAATCCATCCAAATCAGAAGGGAATGTATTTAAAGACAATATAAATTATAAATTATTGTGTATGATAATAATTTGTTTCATTAAAGATGTTTATTATTGTTGTTAGGTAATAATATTATTTCCTGATATTTATGTCCAATATTTGTGTCTTTTATAAATGACCATTAGTAGATTTGAAAAGTCGTAATTTTAAAATTTCAACTGACACAAATACATTTAGCTTATAATATACATTTTATTGTATATACCTGAGGGTCTCTTGTTTGACGAAAGTTATGCTTTAATAATATTGCTTTGTATACAAATGTTGTCTACATATGTGGTATAAATGTTCAATTAATTTGTCAGTTAAAAATTAGTACCATAATAAAACATAATTAAAATAACAATAACAATGAAAGTGTCTTTTATACACATAGCCACATACGAGTAGGTATATATTGAAATAATATATGGTATGATATATGCGTATATAAATGTATATGTATAGGTAGGAATTATTTTTTTTTGTTAGAATACATCTGCATGACCCATTATATTGTACCCACGTGTATACGGAGTACAGATGCAGCTGTTGAAATGTTACTATAATATTATGTAGGTACCTATTACTACTTTCAATTTTCATTACACATGTTTATACCAACATTTTTAATAAATCTATCGATGATCGGCTTTTAATGTATTTTCACTATAATATGGTTGAAATTAAGAGTTGATTAAAATCAAACAGATATTAAACTTAACACAATTATATTAATAGATGAAACATAGGTACGTTTTTCAAAATTAACAGAAACATAGACTTAATATACATTATATATATGTATATATTTAAAAAGTCCAATAAGTTTAAGTTACCTGGTGGAAGCCAAGGTAATTTTCTATGGTATGTGTAGCAAAGAAAACTTCCCCGTCACAAGTGAGCATCACCAAAAATCCGTTTAATGCCTGTATGAAATAATAATTAGAATTTATATTAGAATCTTTTTGTATTGTCACGATTAAATTTCGTATTTAATTATTCACTTGTAGGAACATATCTCCGTCCAAGTACAAATGATGTGGCTCCGGGCACGTCCTGGAACGCTGGTACTGGGAGCTGGTAACATTGGCTTGTTCTTCTTTGGACTTGTGCATAGTAACTGTAAAGAAAAAAATAAAACATTATAATGCTATTAATCACACCATGAGTAGCAGAAATTATGTCAGTCATCCGTATAACGACTACCTATTATTTTAGTAAGTACACCCTCGTGTGATGATTCAATTTGAAACTGATATTTATCTATACTCCAACGCTTACACATGCACGCGTGGTATCATTAGCTATAGAATATGTCGTTGCTATAACATTTTATTCGAAATTTAAATAAGTCCTGCATAAATACAACATTTTTATTTCGTTCAGTACCTATATACTACACATATACATACACATAAAGATTAGACTACGTGCAGGTTAAGCTGGTTCGATCTTCAATGTAACACCATAGAACTTCATATCGTAACTTTATATCACGAATTACACAAAATGTTAATTGAAACCATTATAAAATGTTATTTGGCGAATTGCCCAATATACATATTTATCGAGATTTATTTTGTATAAATAATACGAACGTATAGAATACAAATTTAAAACCGGTATTCACAACATAAACATTTTAATCAGATTTTCTATGATTTCCTTGCTGTTTAACCCTAATAAAATCGAAACGAGTATAAATCTATTCTTTGTCATGTGTTTTAAGTTAACTGCTATAGTAATACTAGTCGATAATTTGCATACCAATGTCAAAATTATCCAGATTACTCGAGGCATGACGTTATAAAATAGCCAGGAACATTATTCCGTTTGTGCATTTTATGTATTCGTTATTGTTTTTTTTTTTTTTAGGTAATAGGTACTCTGATTTAAATCATTCAAGTTACTAAACATTATAGCCAACAATTAAAAATCGTAACAATCTCGCCTGGTAGAATGGTTCACAAAAACTTTAAATTTTATGAGTGTTAATATATTTATGTTCTATACCACATCTACATGACTAAATTGTGCCTACTATAGTAAGTAATAATATAGAATTTTGAAATTTCTTATCGTACCTCCAACATTTTTCAAATCGGTAAATTTTTTATTTTTACTATACCTATTTATTATCCAGGTTACATTATCGATTGAAAAATATTAACATGTGTTAGAGGTTTTAACTTGTAACTTATGTAAAACTAAAAATATCGTTTGAAGATCTGCGTTGGAAAGACAGTAACTATTTTTAGTGTTTTTTTTTTTTAGATATGAGGTTTCTTTCGAAAGCCATTAAATAAAATATTATTGAATTTGAGTGAAATAATAAAACTATTTTCGTATGTAGATATTTTAGTATGTTAAGTGTCTTTATTCGAGGCATTAGAAATGTTTGATTTTATTTTTTTTTAGCTGTAAAATCATTAGAATTAGGCGTGGGAATATGTAAATTTTTTTTTGGTTTTTATGAAAAATAAATAATAAGTGATCTATTGCATTTTTTTTTCTCTTCGTTGGAGCGCCATGTTCGTTAAAAAAAGAACCCTGAAAAAAGCAAATCGCGCGGTGTGTGCTTTGCGCAATAAATCCATATAGTAAATAAATAACGAAAAGACAAATAAATAAATAATGATAAAAATTATCGGCCGCCCGCTGGTGATGGCTTATTTACATCCCAAACAAATCGTAACCCATCGGCGCCCCACCTTAAAACGACAACTAACGAGCCTAGTTTATTACCTCTAACTCTTCGGTCTGTATGCATACCCTTTTCATCCTGTTCCCCATCTCCCTCTCACTTACTCTCTTCTACACATTTGCTTGTCCTTTTTATCCCGACGGTCTTTCAGTGGTTTTGCTTTAATTAACCGGACGAAAATTATTTATTATTGTGTACACAGCGGTCTTTGCCTGGATGGTATGAATGTTTTATTATTTATGAATTATCAGTTGTACGTATATATTATATTATATACACATAAAAAATAAATTATAAAAAAAAACCATGATTCTGTATGTAATAAAAACCGGATTCATAAACTTTGCCCGTGACGTACGATTTTTATAAAACTTATACCGAAGTAACTACCTATATACTCCTTACGTGTACGAACATTATACCTACGCCGATGGAGTTTTTCAGGGAAACTTTAGCGTGCGTAATGTGGGGGGGAGGGTAGGGGCGGTGGCGATGGAATTGCTTTTCTCACCGTGAGACCTGCAACCCGTTTGTAAAGTGACATAAATAGATCACATGTCAGATTTTTGAAATAAAAAAATAAAATTTGTGAGAAAAACTATCCCACCGCTATTGCAACCGCCAGGCGACGCACGTGCGACGGCGTACTCGGCTTTCACATGTTTCATCCTGCGCCGCATTTTCGCAGGTATATATAGTTATACACAGTACGCATACACATTGTATCATTGGCTGCATATGTGGGTGTTGGAGAATTGATGTCGGTAGGTGGTAGTGGTGGAAGTGAAAGGAGGGTTATCACAAGGGGAGGGTGCCAGCGTCGAAAAACCGTTCGTCGCACGCGATCCCACCGCGGCCGTTTATATGTAATCCAGTTACCATGGGCACCTGGCGTCAAAACAAATCATCCCCTATCCACCACAACCACCCCTTCGGTCACAAATAAACGATTTGTGTCTCCCTCGTTCCACTCTCCCTCCACTGCCGATCATTTCTTTGGATTGCTGCCGCCACCAGGTAGTACCTACCTGCCTGCCTACATTTATATATATATATAATATAATACGCATATATTATACATAATATATTATAGTTTATACGTATTACGTATACACATATCAGTACGCGTGCTCGAAAAATAATATTTCGGCGAAATACCATATAAACTGGATTTCGTCCCCCCTGCAGCCATTGCCGCCGCCGGATATGAAGTCCCAGATACATCAAGGGTGAAGACGTATTATGTTGTAAAAAATTATCGTGGTCATTTTGAACATGACGTTATCCAGCTGCGATCACGGCGTGTTTATTGTAATAAAAATAATATCATATATCTTTTTATGACTTTCGAGATGTTTTATTTCCCTCCGCGGTGCATTACCCCGCAACGCCACACGCGTCCTATTCTTTCTACAATATCGACGTGTGGGAACTGTGTTGTGAATTATGTAGTATATAATGAAATTTAGTATATGTTTATATATTATATTATATATACGTATGTTTTATACTATGTGTGTATATATATTTAGCCCACACGAACACATTATTTAAATGCCAAATGAGAGTAAAATTGTACCGACGTCTGTGGAATTTGCACCGGTCACCACTCATCGTTTTTTCCATATTAAATTGTTAATCGCGGTGTTAAATAGGTATAATGTTTTACACATTACACTTATGTCTTGTAGAAATAAATGTTCATGCATTGAATCTATCACCAATTGTGCCCGTTCATACATATACAATTCAATTACTATTATTATCTTCGATTTAAAATAGCGTTTTAATTTTATTTTCTCTGAGTGTTTTTATACGATTAAAAGATAACTTACAAGTATATCGTTCAAATTTTAAATTACAAATTCAATCGACCAATCGAATGCTTTAACGCACGAGTAAACTAAACCATAAACATTTTAGACATATAATTTAGTTTTATTTTATTACAAATAATATTTTTAAAACATTTTGAAACTACAAGATTTACAGCTTATAGAAGTATATTTTATTTATAGTGTACCTACCTATACGAGAGGATTAATCTTTGATTTTACAATAATATTTTTCTTTATTTCCAAAAATACATTTTATTGCTTTTAAAGACGTATACGCTAAGTTAAAACATCTATCAAAATAAAATGTGTGTATAATATACCTAATTAAAACATAATTACATAATAAAATATAAAGTGAAGTATTTTAAATACAACACTTATATTTAAGTATAGGTACCTATAGTAAGTGCAAACATGAAACATTTAAATAATTATTAGATTCTAAATATTATACATTTTTTTTTATTTTTACTATCCGGGTATTAATATGGTTCTAAATTATCAGCTAACTAAAACATTTAGTAAATTGGTTAAGGATATTTTTAGGATGTTAGTTGCATTAATTAATGTACCGTGGTGTCTATTGTCCATGAACGCACTAAATTCATGCATCTATTTTGTATAATTTATGTATTTATTCACTTAACATAATTGCAGAATAAATACACAATAATAAGCAAATGTACTTATATAATAATAAATTGTTAGATAATTTTATCAATAATTTTAATAATTCGTTTAAAATGTTTTATTTAATCCTAAATTAATTATAATTCACATATTATTGTCAAAATATATGTAAAAGTGTTTTTATAAATATATTTTACAAAGAGTATTCACAATCATCAGCCCATATGATAAAGCGTTGTTAAATGATTGAGTATTTTATAATTTAGGTACACATTATTTAAAAAATCTAAAATGTACAAGTTTAGTTGTATTATCCTTGGAGAAATAAAATTGTAAATTTTATAAAAATACAGTATCTAATTCATTAGATTACCAAATTAAATACGTCTATGTGAATTCCTCGCAGCCTAGATAGGTATAGTAAGAATATAAAAATAACAATTTATTGCTTTTACTTATTTCATATAACTGTATTATGGTATTTTACAGAACACAATATTATTTTTACTTTAAGTGTAATCTAGAGGAATATACAATTAGGAAGACCGTAGGTATAGTTCAAAACAAAACTGACAGCTGCCGTTCTATAAAATGTTTTAAGTGCAACGTAGAATATTTAATGTGATCTTAGCTCAATACTTATGCATAATCATATGGATCAATGAAAATTGTCAGCTATCCAAAATATTACTTTTATATGATAATTAAAATAATGAAATATATAGAAACGCTAGGTATTACTATTGCGTTTAAGAGTCGTTTATTTAAATAAAACGAATATTGACAAGCAACAAATTAAAATAATAATTTAATTTTTTTGAAAAAATAATAGCTTTCCGTACAATATGTGTGGATATTATAAATATACATAAAAAATATTACTCGAGAACATCACTAAATAAACATGTACAAATGCCGAACGAAATCAATGACTTATGAGACCACATAGAGTTTTAGACGACCATAAAATATAATGTAAAGTAGCTGCTGTGGTAGAATAATCGTATGTATATTTGATCAGTTGCTAGTGTTTTATTCTCGTTACAGCAGAATGCAAGACGTGATACATTACGTGATAATAGTATAGACATGTGTAATTTATAGCCTCGTGTGCATTACTGGAATTTTAGTAAACTGGAGTTACACCTCACACTGCAGCGGTGCGGTGAACTGTTAATATAATACTATATTGACTATTTTTATTCTATTTTCTTGGCGTATATTTTACGATAAAATACATTAATCATAGAGCGTTTAAAATTACCCATTGACATCGCGAATAAGTCCGATTTTGGAATGGAAACCAGAACATTCCCATGTTTTTGTACGGTTTCTGTTAAGTTGTTTTTTTGTCGTGCATAACATGACCGCAAAATAATTTGGTTAGTCCGAAACACAGCTAATACTATATATCTCCTATATGACTATATGTTTACATATACATTAATACGTACGAAAACCTTTAAGTTATATTGTTGACAACTAATTTGCGAAATCAATACAGAAATTGATACTCCAAAATATACATCTAGAATATTCGAATTATAATTAAATCTTTGTAGTTTCTACCTTCGGTTATATTATAATAAGATGGTGTTATGTATAGTAGGCACCGACTATAATAGCTTATTTTACGTATGTAGCCCAAAATTATATACGAGTAGGTAGAAGGTACGTAAAATATAAAGTATCGAGGTATTTATTATTATCGTCGCAGTAGACTATTAATTTAACGACAACGATGCGATGCGCATTTAATCTCTATCGCACCAACATTCTAATGTTCTATCTTTTCGAAGATATTTTTTAAAACTATTTTATCAGTTCAATATAATGTCAAAATGGCAAACAGTTTTACGCCATATTTAAATTATTTAAATTTAATATTATATATTTATTTTTCCTTACTTGACGTTTCTCTTAGTGCAAATTAATCATGACGTAAAATGGTTTTTTGGGATTTTGAATTTTCATGAATATGAATATTATTAATTATATGATATTATAAATTTACTACATTTTTTTGCCAATGCATTTAAAATTTTTTTCATGCATATCTTACAACTTTTTCGAGTATAATTACATGTATATTTTTCTTGTTTTTAGCTTTTGTAACTTCCAAGCCATACTCATAATACATTTTGATGCCATATAATAGGTACCATATACAGTAAGTTGCAGTTGCAGTTATTGTTATAATACGTTGTTCGACTTACATAATAGATCCTCTAACGAAAAAAAAAAACAATTACAATTTAAAGTAATTAATTTCCAACTAGTTCGGGAAAGAAGGCGTATACCGAGAGGTGGGGGCGATGACATCATCGTGGGGAAGGTAAAAGGGGGTGAGGGAGGGGGTGCCTGCCACCAAAACATCTGGTCGTTTGATTTATATCTGTCATTAGGACATTATACCTATACGGTTTAGGTGTAATTACCAGCGGCCCGCTATCATGTCCCAAACGGTCACACGTCAGCTGCTGCTACAGCAGCAGGGCCAGTCTATGCCGCTGTCGTCTCTCTCTTTCCTTTTTTTTCTGCTGTCCGTTCAACTGTATAATAATAATTAATACGTATACATACACGCGTAAGGTATTATTATTATTTTACGAGTATGCATACGTATACTTGCGTAAAATGTATATACAATAAAACACGGGCCGCACACCGACCGGTTTCCTGTGGGCATAACTCACAGTAGCGTTTCTGCACCTAGTCGACGACGCTGTAATGTAAATGAATCTCGACCATTCGGATCAGGTACTACTTTGTTTTGGCGTACCCGAGGGGGTCGCTTTTGCATGGTTAAGAAAAAAAAAGAACTTTTCAAAATATGTAATTTTACTTATTATATTATTATTCATTGTTTTTTAATGTCGTACATGTTACGCGACAGCCATAAAATATTGTGTCCCAAGTGAATAAAAAACCATAAACTAACTTGTTCTATTATTATTATTATTATTATAGCACTGAAAGTTTATACAAAGTTGGTACGAAATTATTTTAATTTTTTATGAATATTCTTATATTTTAATTAGCATTATTCCCCTGAATAAACGACCCTTTCGATAGTCACGGTCCAAAAACTTTTATTAGGGCGCCCTCGCACATGCCTTAAAAATTACACACCATATTATAATAATTGACAGGGTCAGCTTGCGAGAATAATTGCCAGCCACTGTCAGGTACCGACCATATACCTAATTTACCTATAAACAGAGTATGTGTTGGCAATATTATAAAAAAGTTATACAGTGTTTTGAATAAGTTTTGATTTGTGCATACATAAATTTATCAGACATTAAAGTTAACATAATAACGGGCACTCAAAATCGTATAATTTTACACAACAAAACCGTTTTTTTATGGTAGACTACAACTGTTTTTCATAACATATGTATTGCAACACTAATTACACTGAAAGATTCAAAATTGAGTACTTAGGTATATAAGAATTAAATACCGAAATTTCACAATAATATTGAAAATTGTTTTTTATTTGATGAAAAATATATATCCGGATGTTAAATCCGAGCTGGTTAACTGTAATGCAACTTAATTATATTATTATCATGCTGAATGCACGTATGAATATGTGTTTAATGTCAAGCTGTGTTGACGTGTTGTGTGTAAATATAGATTATCCAACATATTCAATACTTTACTATTGAACTGAAGAATATGTCTTATTGCAGTAATACAGAACAGCACATTTTATTATATACGTACATATATTTTGACATCGAAAAAGTTAGCCTAATAGAATTTTCTTTATCTGAGTTTTAATAAAACATAATAATAAAATTGCTGTTTAAAATTTTTGTTTAAATATGTCAACAAATCGGATCTTAATAAAATGAAGCATCTAAACTTAATTGGATGTGAAGATGCTTTGTTAAGAAAAAAAAATTGATCCAGAGTGCAATACTATTTTATATAGCAGGTTTTATTCCATAGACCATACTCCATACCATATAACATTATAACATGTCATACATAGTAGTATGGAACAATGAATTGTAAAGAAAACATAACGCAATTTATTATAAATATTTTATATTGTTTTTATACAATTGAGTCAATTATTTTATATAAGTAGTTTCAATATTTATTGAATGTTTAAGGATTAATTATTCGAATAATAATTTTTTTATGATGACTGTTATGTATAAACGAAAATGACAAATAAAATATTATTCGAATATTTTCTGAATGATGATTTCTTCTAACAGATATAATACAAAGATTGTAGTTCAATTTATGGCAAATTGTGCTGCAGAAGCCAGAATGTGTTCACTTTGATAAGTGATAACGTTGGTTATATAACTGTTTATGAAACATTCAAATACATACTCGAATCTAATATCTATATAGAATAATATAAATGCATTTAATTATAATAAACGTTGTTTTAATAATTAGAATACTGTCCTTCGGAAGACCTGTCTGGTTGTGACCTCTCTCTGAAGGCTGAATATATACCTACCATATGCGCAGACGCATTGTGTGTATGCATTAAATCTTTTTAGTGTTAATTTCTCGAAAATTTAGTACGGCGTATATTTCGACGATGATATCTATACGAACTACCATGGATTTATATAAATAAATATATATATAAATATATATATATATATATATATATATTTAACGTAAATATAAAAATGTGTGTATATTATATTTTGGATATTTTTTTTTTTTGTCTTCGTTGTAGTATATACATAGGTAATATATTTTATTAACGTATGGATACTGACAAATTGTACTTCCCACGTGTCTAAGTGACCCGACGTTGTACTAAATTTTGTGAGATCACAAAAATATTTGCATGCGTACACGGTAGAATAATAGGTATGTATCTTTATATCCAAACACTATTAATTTAACAAATAATAACAATAATAATTAATAACTCAAACTAGTTTAGTTGGTTTTAATATCGGCAAATGCGCATGCATAATATTATAATAATGTTAGTAGCGTGTGTGTATGTGTGTGTGTGTGCGTACTATTGAAACGGCTGCCGGCGTAGCCGTCTGTCGACTCCTGGAATATTGTTTTACTGTGGGACACGATACATTATTGGCTACACAGTCGGAACAAAATTATGTTAGCCACCGTTCGCCTACTCAACCTGTTGTAATGCTCCGTTTTTCATTAATAATTAGCGATATATGCTTGGGTGGAGGACCCCTTGTGGCGGTTTACTCATTGATACACATTTAAGAATAATAATAATAAATGTACCTCTGTTTAAATGGCTAGTATTATAATATATACGATGTAGTCGATGTACCATATAGTATTCATTTTTTTCTTCTTGGGTATCGTACCATTATTATTCCAAGTACCCCTCCTGTTCCGTAAACTTGAAGATTGTTGCAGTATTCGCTCGACAGAATTCATTAAGATCGTGTGTACAGTATTTACGAAACCGGACATTTTAAATCGAATATCTCATGTACAGGAACGGAATATTGTTTATGTTTTAAAAAAATACTAAACTAACGCATTTATTCGCCCGACGTATTCTTCAAGACGCATTATGTTGTGTAATGTTAGTTTACTGCGATTAAAACTCATATTTTTAATATCCAACCGAGTGTGTACAGATATATGTGTATATCGACTTTATCGTTTATACTTTATGGCTTTTTGTTAATTGTAACTTTCTTCATTATATTGCCCCCGCGGCGTTAATAATAATAATAATAATAATAACCGTCATATAAACAAAAGGGAACCGACTGAATTACGGTGTATTAGGTTATAATATTTTACCACAAATTATATCGTAATTGACACAACCGCATGTTCAATCTGTTCAAATGTTTTCCATTGTATTTATAGCCATATAGGTATGTATAAAACCGTTTACAAAGTAAATATGAAATGGGTACAAAGTATTACAACTATATAAATATACATTTAAAGGAATAGGAATCTAATAAATAAATTAAAATAAAACGATTAATAAATACCTATTACAAGAACTATTGCTCGAGAAAATTAAATATAATCTTGGAATATATATTTTTTAACAAATCGCGGATTAGAATATCTCAATTATTAAACGCTGTGTGTTGTTGAAGACACTACTTGGTAAATTACAAAAAAAAATAGTTGGCCTATTGGTGTGAATATAATCCACGTATATAGTATTACAGTATATACCTATGCGAAACAGTTTTCGGCACAGTTTTGTGTCGGTTACGAAATCGATTTAACTCTCGATGTTATGTCGTGACCATTGAAAACACAGAGATACGCACGACACATTCGTTATGTGTATTATATACGCGAGTCACTTAGTGTGGCCTACCCCAATATTTACCATCAAAGGATTACAAAACGAAACCTTGTAAATCCTATTGACAGAAGCCAAATGCGTGTAGGCCGGCGGCGACCGGCCGGCGATGTGTAGGCATACCTATATAAATTATAATAGTTCATAGTAATAATGTAGTATTCCCGGTTTTACGTCCATTTATTATCATTTTTTTTTCCACAGCAATCGCCCTCTATCGCTCTGTAATAACAATAATAATAACAACAACAATAACAATAATACCGAAAACCCGCAAACCCACAAACCGATCTCGGAAGTTAATCGATCCCGCGTGAATTATGCACGCGTACAATAATAATAATAATAATAATAATAATAATAATAATGATGATGATATTATTGTAATATACGAAACGTCAAAACACGCACAAAAACCCCCGACGCACAAAAACTCCGTCGCACAAAAGCGCGTTGACCAGTGTCCGCCGGCACATGAATACGTGTGTACTTTTACGGTGCGCGCGTGTTAATGTTCCGGTCAAACAGAACGAAATAATGGAAATGCCGTACGTACGTGTACGCATAATGGACCGGGCGGCGCGTGTGCCAGCTTTCCGCCGGGGGGTAGCTGCCCGGCGTGCATAGTTATTGCCGGCCGCTTAACGGTGAAATAATGATATGACAATGACGCGGTGTCCGTCGCTGTTGTTGTGTCACCGGACCCCGCGGTCGCGGTCCATTACGCCCGCTGAGCGTTTTCGCATTGTGGCGATTTCGTCCGGAGCGAGAGAGACGGGGCGGGAGTGAGATAGAGATATAGTGTGTGAGTGTGTGTGAGACAGAGATATAGTGTGAGTGTGTGTGAGAGAGAGAGAGACAGAATTGCGATCGTCTCGTCTCGGTGAACCGCTCGATACTGCTCGGTACCGGTTCCGGGACGGGTGAAAAAGACGGCGTTTCCCGTCGCCGAGTTTCTAGGTATAATATATATTTGCCGCCGGATATTCGCGCTGTCGTCGACGGTGCGTTCCCCAGAACAACATTCACCCACCCACAACAGCCAAAATTCGCTAGTTCCTCCTTCGGTGAACCGCCGCGCACACTCGCCACCCACCACACCCGTATCAATACGTGACGCTGACGCTATGTAATTATAATATTACACAAGAAACAATAGTACCAACTATCTACCTGTATTTATAAAACACGAAATGGCCCCACGGTTTTTAGACCCGGCAGCGGTGTTATAAGTACGATACGTATAATAGTAATATTGTTGTGCAGATACAGTTTTTGCGCAAACACCGTGTTATTTGGTGTTCGTCCCGGCGGAAAATTAGAGAAACGTCAGTCGACGAACTCGTAAGAATAGCCTGAATTACAAATGTAATTTAATATAATTTTTTTTAACACAAAACGAATTTTTAGATTTCATTTTAATACTATCTCTGAAAAACTTCTATAGGCCAAAACAAAAAGTCGACGTCATTGGAAAATGTCGAAAGACAACTCTTAAATCTGTCACTGAATGAACTCGTGTTATTATAAAATGTGTTATAGGTACACATATATAGGTTACACATATAGCGAGTATAGAGCGCGATACTACTTCATATTATACGACATTACGGGATTACAATTTTTAACAGAAGTGATGGTAGGTATTATTGCATTTTGTTTACTAAACAACCTCTCCGGAACAATATTTACGTTTTCGTGACTAATGGTAATTTGTAAATAAATATCCAAGTTTCAAATCGTTTTTATAGAATGTAAAATGTAAATATACATCGATTCACCACTCTCAGATTAAATAATAATCCCGTCCACCCCGTGTAAATCGCCTTCATCCGTGTCAAGGGGTGTACGGGGGGTGTAGTGTGCTACAGCACCAAGGGCTGGTTAGGGCATCACCATTTTCGGCCAGAATTTAGCCTTCCCTTTTCGGCCTGCAGTATCACTTTTGGGCCAACACTTGCAGTTCCCTTTTTGACCACCTTCCCGTTTCCGCAAGTATTTAATTATTATAAGACTATATTCATTTTCACGAATGAAAAATATCTTACTATCATAATATAATTATTATAATATGGGTACTATAAGGACATTTTATTTTATTATTTTTTCCCACAGACCACAATTGTGGCCTGTAGGTGTCTGTGTATATAATATAATAGTATAAAGTATATTCGAGTTCTGCAATGTACATTTTTACTCAAATTTAAACAGTGGATCTTATAAAGTAACCATTTACAGTTAAACCTAGTTAAAGAATCTATAAAATAATATAATTTATACTACGTAGATTGTAGGTACATAAAAACATTATACAAATAATGAATGCAAGAATGTACTCCCCAACAATTTTTTGGTACCTATATAATGCATTGGCTGTAAATTGATATATGGAATAGAATTTATTTCTTAGTTATTTCATATTGAATCATGTAACTGTATACTATATTTAATATTTATGTAAATTATACTTCAATCATGTGTGCACAAACTGTGTTAATTGCGGTTAATTATAATTCATTACTTCAATTTAATAAACAAAAATAATTAGTTATTTACAAAATATAATATGAATTTACCATGATGTTATAACTTAAAATAGTTTTAAATTTTTTTTTCTTTACCGAATATATTATAGGTTGGTATAATAAGTAGGTATATACTTTTAAAGATGAGATATTAATTTATTTTAAAACTTTTAACACTTTATTTTTAGTATTTTTCTTTACAAATACTTTTCATTTAAAAAAAAAAAATAGTGCTTGCATATCAGCATAGGTAAAAGACAATAATAATAGGAAGGTATAAGATTACAATTGATCTGAATATTATTTTTTGATAATGCAATAATTTTACTCTCTTTATTGAGCCTATGCGATAATACTATCAGTTATAATATATATTTATTTATTTATTTATTTGTTTATTTAACGCCAATCAGTTATTCAAGATATTTACAATACAAGTTATAATACAGAAAAGATTATAGTAATTATAGTGATAAAGTAATCTTATAGAAAAAACAAGGTGAAACATAGTAATTTACAGTGCAATCAATTAAATATTTAGTACAAATATTAATATTTATGTACATTAGGTTTAAAAATATTATGTTATAACGTATATGATATTTAATTTTTTCATTAAATTTGAACTAAAAATATAGAACCGTAATTATTTTTACTATCCACTGATTATATTTGTTTACTAACATAATACGTGGAGAGCAGAAAAAAATTAATTGGCAAAGAGTGGTAATTATATCAGTATACCAAAAGAGTAAGCCGGGGCGCGATGAAACGAGAACCCGTCGCGGTCGTTCCAATTGTTTCAAAAGACAACCAGTGACAAGGTAGTCTGGGTAACACTATCGGATCGAGTTACCTGTGACGGATTATCTCTTTGGTTTTGGCGAATATATATTTTTTCCGTCTAAGCACCCTACCAAGACTGGTTTTTCTGCGACGCGGAACGGAAACCCAACACGACCGTAACCACTGGACCTCTATCGGACCGCGATTAACCATAAACCGGTAGTTTTGGAATATATAACATGTATATACATTTGATCTTCGTTACACTGTACTCGAGTCAGGGACAAAAGGTTTTTGGTAAAATTAGAATTAAGACGATAAAATGAAAAAAAAAACACCACATGTCTAATACGATTAACTTCAGTATTTGAACAATATATTAATATTTATATGCATACAACCGCGCTCGACTGTTGAAAATGTAACGTAACTCACGTGTTATAATAGATGTATATAATATACATAATAGTCGTGTTATATCTAGGTATATGAAAATAGAAGCAGAGGTATATTTTGAAACTAACTCGAAAAGATATATTTGACGGATCGATAAATTTAACGCGACAAATCCTATACGTAGTTAGTATAGGTGTTGAACATCGTATTCTCGTCGTGTGGTCTACGAAACGGTACACAATAAACGCGTATTTAAGAGGCGAGTTAGACCGTTACAATAACCACGATGACGGTAAACCGCAGGGCCTGTGTATTATATATATTATTACACAGTATAATACAAGATACAAATGACCGGGTTTTGTATTCATCGTGATCCATGTACCCCCAACCCGGATTAAGAGAGAATAAATCGGGTTTGGAGGCCCTCAAAGTTATCGAAAGCTTACCGTAAAAGCCAATACCTACCTATTCATCTAAGTCGGTACCTATATTAGATTTAAACATTTTAAATATTTTAATATATAATATTTGAGTTGATAGAACAAACTCTTTCTGACTCTTTAAAGGGGGGGGGGGCAATATTTTCTCAATTTGAATTTGCATTTATACAAATTGCAAGTGTTTCTATACAACTAGTTCACAGTCACGTATACTCACATAAACCATATAGTACCCCTTCCCCCTCAAATATACCTGACAAGTGGCATGTTATATTAAGTACGTGTAAGCTATACGTTCTGAACAGGTCTTCCCATACTAAAGAGTACTTACTTAAACCGTACAGACTGAATGTAATAATATAAATTATACAATACGTATGTCATAACTCATAATGCATACATTACAGTATTATGCATAAAACATCAGCTACCTCATTGTACGCGAGTGTATATAAGTGTGTGTATATATATATATATATATAAATATTAAAACGGAAAACTCGCGTAGGTACCGGTGTCGTCAGCCTGTATAATATAATATGTAGGTGCCTACATATTTTATACACAGTAATCATTCGTGGAAAATCAATCGCGGGGCGTCCATCCCGTGCAAAGGGGGTCTGACCTCAAAAGCGGCGGGACGGCACGACCAGGAACCGAGAGTATATACGTATATTTAAACACACACAATATATACACTTACCTACCTATGTACACCGCACACACACACACACACACACACACACACACACACACACACACGTACATAATGCCCCCAATGATCAATACGACTTTCTAGCGCCCCCTTCTCCCCCGACATCGCTGCCGCTGCTGTACGTATATTATCGCATATACAACGAAAGTTGTGTTCGCGTATACACAATATATATGTTTATGAATGTATATATACACACACACATATATTTGTAAGTATATAAATTGTAATACGGGCGAGACCGCGAACGGCACGCGATCCCTTTATACGCCGCACGGCGACGCCCCATTGGTGCGGTGCGGTGCGTCGCGCGCGCGCTTTCCGACGGCTCACCCTACACCCCTCGCTGTACCGCAACGTTTTCTCCGTAATATATAATGTCACGACGACCCCGACGCCGGCGGCAGCACCGGAAAATCGTCAAAGGCCCCGGTCGCGACGAGGGTAGCGCATTATAATAATAATAATAATAATAATAATAATAATAATAATAATAATAATAATAATAATAATAGCAGCGGTGTATATGCGATGTATACGTATTATATTATACAAGCGTGGCGTATATTGGGTTGCGGAATAATAATAATAATATTATATACTCGTATATTGTTATATTATTATGTGTGTAACGTAAGGGTTTATTTATATACGTACGAACATATTATGCAGGTTTATGGAAATTAAACTTACGGCGGCACCCCGTTTTCGTACGTTCCCCTTCGCCCACGCCACTGTCGCCGCTATACTTTTTACCGCCACCGGTGGTCTGGTTTTTATACATTTTATATAGGTACGTTTATACTCTCCCCGAGCCCTTTGCGCCGCCGAGACCCGCCGCCACCGATTTCGTAATCTGGATAATGGATGGGACGCCACTGCCATCGCCGCCGGTGCTGAACCTATAACTCAACCGATGGCGGACGCTTTTTACCTGCCCAACGAAAACTCCCGTGTTATTACGTATTATTATTTTATTATTATGCAACGGGTATGTATATATATATAAGTACACGCTGCAAAAAAAGGCCCGTTGGTTAGTTTAAAAAGGAAACAAATTACGAGAGACAAAGCAAGTGCAAGAGTTTTTTTTTTTTTTTTCAGTAAAGACTTAGTGAGATAAGCGCAAAGGTGTTTGTATTGTTTTTATTATTTTCCATTATTCCACGCAGATGACGCACGACGCGATGATTTCGAAGGGGGGACACGTAACTTTGTATATCTGCACGCTAAATTCACACCATAGTATACTAAATACATTGCACACACACACACACAAACACACACACCAATATATATGATACACTTACTATTGTATAATATCCTTTCCGCGTGTAACAAGAGGCCTTCGTGACTAGACGATTTCAATGACCAATAATAACTCTCATGAAAATCTTAAGTATTTTATAAATTGAGTCATTTTACTATTTCACAAATAGCTGGTACGATACAATAGCTAGTGGAATAATGATAAAGATAGTTTTATTTGCGTCAACTAAAACTTAATCAATTTTATATATTTCTAAGGTGTTAGATAATAAATTCTACCATGAATAATAATTAATATTTTGGCTATATGCTAATAGCACGCGATAAATTATTGAATAATAGATGCTCTATAATCAAATATATATGATAATAGCAGAATTTTTATATTTTATAAATAAATCAATATATAGGCACGTATCAATAAATTGTGTGTACAAATATAAGTAACGAGTATTGATCAAGTAATTAACATTGCATAATTTATTTATTTTGTATTTGTTTTTATTGTTCTCAAAGCATAAGCACGGCATCTATGGCCATTAGTTCTTTAATTTTTTTGTATTAGGTACAATCTACATCACACTTAAAAATAAATACATTTAGTATGCACACAATGATATTTTATTTTATTCAAAAAGAAAAAATCCTTTTTTATCACAGGTATGTATTTTCAGTTAGTTAAATTAACAATATATTGTGATTAAGTAAATATTTTGTTGAAAAATAAATATTGAAACTTAATTGATATTAGATTAATTATAAATTTAAGCATAAATAAACAACATAAGTTTGAAAATTTGGGTCTACAATGGCGTTTGTCACCAGTCTTTTAAACGGCGTATTCGCTAAAATATTAGTGGTGGTGATATTATTAGGTAGATACAAGGAATAAAAATAATGTGATACGGTATAAATTGGTATTTGGTAGGTGCATTAGTTAATTTTTAGTTCAAAACATTTTTTTTTTTAATGGTAACTAAAATATTGAACTGAAGGGTTTACTAAGAATCATTAAAAGGAATAAGTATAATACTTTAATAAAAAGAAAAATATAAATAAATTACAAACGCAATAAATTCAATTTTGTTAAGAAATAAGCTTTATATCAGAGGTTGCAGTCAAACAATTTTTTTGCGTACCACCCTATGTGTATTACGGATCAATCCTATACCATTTATGACTATAATAATAGATTTATACAAAATGCCAGTATAATTATATCAATCAAAATATTTACAAACAATAATTTAACAGTATTTAATATCAATTTACACAAAACGCATAATATTTGATCCGTTACAATTATAATAGATAGGTAGTAAAAATAGATTTTTCACACAGTCTTTCGCGTACCATCAATTTTAGAACCACTGATTTATACTAAATATTAAAAATATGTTAAAAACAAAATATGTAGTTTAGTTCTTTATTCTTAAGGAAATTAAATCATAATTTTATTCTGTATAACCCAACATCTAAAAATCAATTATGTTTTATACATACACACTTAAACATTTTATAATAATTCACCAAGATACTGCTGCATGCGTCACCGTTGATGTCTAGATGTTTTCATATATGTGTCTGGTCAGTGGTAATTTTATGTGTTATTTATGGTAATGACCTTTCATCGCAACCGGTTTTTTTTTGGAATAGTTCAATAAAATTTATTCATATTTTTTTGTTACAGAAATAGTCCTTATTTACAATTATACCTAGGTCTTATTTGTTATCCAATAAAACATTTATTCTAATCATATTTTATACGATAGTTTATTATTTCACTGTTTAACCACCATTGTATACAAATATATAGGCATCAGGCACACATAATCGGGCTCCTCGCATAATAATATGATACAGTTTAGTATACAGACAAGCGGTTTTTCAAACATCATTGATGGTCAGGATTAATGTATAAAAACGAGCCAAGACAGTTGTTACGCCATTTTTTATTGCTCACATAAAAATGTACGTGAACGATAATAATTAGTATTTCCATTGCTCTCCCTTGTTTACGACATTCAAATTCTATTGACTTACATTACGAACTACTAGACTCCACGTTTTGTATCTCTTTGATGTCCGCCGTCGGTTAATCGTTTTCAATTTATATGAGACCTATTTAAGTCATAATACTCATCAAATGATGCACAATGTTACATTGCGTTATTAATTATTTAAAAATTAATTACGATCATAGACTATTATATGTCTATATAAAAACAAAATGGTACACATTTGATAAGAAAATAATTCTGCAAAATTTAGGTATGTCATTTTCTTAACAATTATACTGTTTAAAGCGTTGTTACATATTTTTGTTTAATCGACTTTTTTTGTACATTATTTTAATTAAGACCTAATAAAAAATTATAAAAGTATTATAATTATAAATAAATATTTTAATTTACATTTTATCGAATAATGGTACAAATTATTTTATAATGATGAAAGAAACATTAAAATAATGATATTGACATAAATACTATTGTAATTGCTTTAATTTACTTTATTACTTACCTACAAAACATGTTTTTATAGGTCACTTTAATAATATATTATGTTTCTTTAAATAATTTCTACTACGAGTGTGTTATTAAATATTTCATACAAATAATCCTAAATGCATTTCAATATTTCATGTACATTTTGCATAGAAAATAATTCATTATTATTAATAAATACCTACATAAAATTATGTCAAGATTGGAAATTTAAAAGTTTACATTTTACGATACCTACGAAACTCTTTCCAAAATATGAAAAGACTCAGATATAAAATTGCTGCAGTGATGAAAATGCATCTCTCTTGGGTTCTTATTTTCTCCCTATTAAGCGGGAGGTATATTAACATGATAATATCGACCACCTTCAATGATTGTTAATGGTTTTCGACTAACTCGAGGACAGACAATTAAAACAGAAACGTGTTTTAAATATAATTTATTTACCTTGCGAATACAATGGAATTTAATCCTAAAATAAAAAAAATTATACTAGCTCCTTTATTTGTATTTTTAAGACTGTTCATCAAGATAACATATTATTCAATGAATTTTAAAGCGCATTTTCTGTAAGGCAGACTGCGGATGTCATTCGTTAGAGTACCATCTACTTTCGAGTATTCGGTATAATATTATTATAGATACCTACGTGTGAAAATATCCGATTAAACAGTAAAAAAAAAAAATTAATAATAAATTCGTAAGAAGTAAAAATTATTTATTATTTGCCTTGTATCGCAATTGAACATTGTATGAAAATTCATTGGCATTTTAATTTATTGCTAACTGAGTGAATTTTGTTATTATCACCAAGATCGTTTTATACAAGATTAATTGTTTTGCATAAAACTTGTTAATAACATTCAATTCTCTTTGTTTTTTTAAACTTTGTGCACGTATATACAGTAGGTATATTATGCATAATATAAACGTATATAGGTAATAATATATGCTATCGAGGTGACGAGGTGTACTGAATTTTATCGTCTTGCACTGATCCCCTGGACGCGCATTGGAAACAACATATTTTTAACCAATAAACGAATAATAATTATTTAAACGCTATCCGGTAACCGGTAATGTCATTGTGTGTGTTGTATTTTTTTCACACTATAGGTTCGTAAACAACAGTTCCAGAGCATTATCGGTTCAGACTATCGGATTGCAAAGACGTTTTTTCTTTCTCTCTCTCTCTCTCCTATTTTATACATTGGCTCCCAACGTTTGAGGTGTAGGACACATATATGTACATAATACTACCTATAGATATACATTTTACGCATATAATATACACAGTGCAGCGATGAAACGGCGTGTGTGCTTTCTTTCCTTCGTCCTCTCCCCCCACCGCAACCACCCGTGCACCCTTCACCGTTGGCGAGATGGACTCAGCAGATACAGTAATTACCGGGCAACACCTTTGCAGCAAGTGTTTGCCGTAATTGATTTAAGGCGTGTTTATCACACGCTGGCTATACGGAAAAAACTGGCTTCGTGGCTTCGGGGGTATCGGTATCCGACATCTGGGGCTGTTCTCGGTTCGTTTAAAAAAAAACAAATAATAATAATAATACAAACGAAACGAATGCAAGGCGGAAGAGGGAGAGAGAGAGAGAGAGAGAGAGAAATTGAGAAATAGAGAGACAGAGAAGTGTATATCTCTCACACGCATATATTATGTGTAAATATATATACGTATATATGAGAATAAATAAGTAAAAAACAATATCTTCAATCGGCGCGCACACGGTAGCGAACAGGGGACCCTCTCAACGGTAATAAATTGTCCGGTATATTTATAGTTGTTTAACGTTCGCCCCGTTATCGGATTTAATTTTGCATCTGCAATTCGCGCCCCGTTTTCCACTCGTACACACACTTATATGTATATATACGGCTCTGTAATCTAAATCTTCCCACGCATAATAAAACATCGCGACACGCTTTTCCACCATCCCCCTATCCATCTAGCGTTTCATTACAGATAGGTACAATGACGTGTGTCGTGTATATATATATATATATATATATACACACATGTACTATGTACATTATAGTACGTATTATAAGTTACGCCTGCGTGTTACGGGGCTGCTGCTGCTGCTGCTGTTTCCGCAGCGTATTATAGGCGTGATTTCCCGCGACTCGATATTATGTTCACACTATATAGTCTAAATGAGCGCGTATATATTATAATATAAGACGAATGCACGATGAACACGATTAAGAAACGAACAATTTTTGTTGTTTTACGAGTTACGCTATACACATAGCCACTACATAGGTACTTATAAACGAAAAAACACAACATTCACAATAAAATATCATGACCCGACATAGACGGGAAATGTACCTACAAGTAATTTTGACAAATTTAGCACGTAAGGTAAGTACTGGGTTATGGGTAATATAAGATATAAATAATAAATTAATATTTTTTGTCTTGGCGGCGTATGAACTCTCAAGTTCGTCATTATAAGATATTGTTATATTATACAATATCATAGTCCTTTATAATTAACCAATTAATTATATGAATTTAATTTTAACGCTAAAAATGTAAAATATAATGTTTATGTACGGATCTCCTTATCGCATAATGAATATGTTGTATTTAATTTACAATCATAATTATTATGATTATGATATGAATAATTATACACAATATGTTATGTAAGTTTAAAAAGATATACATTCAAATTATAAACAGATTTTGTCATCAGTACTATAACACACACATTTATTTGATTTTTATTGTATGTCATTAGTCATTTAAGTAAGTATTGTTTAGTTCTTAAATCATAACTACCGTGACTTGCTTCTTATTGTAATCTGTAATATACTTATCATATAACTACATTAGCTGATTTTGCAAACAGTATGATTATAATCAATTACTTACTTAACCTGTTTGTTTTGATTTTCGAATTATTCAAAAATGTTAATTAACATTTTATAAAAGCAACGAATATTAAATTATTTTTATACTTATATAAGGCAACGGAAAATAAAATTATTTTCAAATCATTTTATGTATATTATGATGAATTAATTGTAATTTACACATACGTGTAATATGAATATTCATGAACCGTAATGACCTTTTTTTTATTTAAAAATTATAATATAGTTACGTAATATCAACTCCACGATTCGAGCATGCGTCTCAGTATTTTCTCCATAGAACCATTAAGGGTTTTAGGCATGGAATATTTATTCGGCTCTTGGTTTTGTTACGCTTAGTTTTTTATGTGGCTTTTCCGTTTCAATCTAAACTATAATATGTATATTACGTATATTTACATATTTAATAGGTAACCTCATGATGCTGAAAAAACATTACAACAGTACTCCATACTATGCATACGTATAATTAACACCTGTAGGTGATATGACTATATACATAGTTAATAAACATATATTATGTACATAATATATAAATTAATATTTAACAATGTGTAAGCTCGCCGCACCCGTCTAAAAGTAGTACCTATATTTTTAATAATTGTTTTATATAGATATATGTGCAGAAAAGAAAATAATGCTACAATAATAATAGTTTTAGTTGATTGTTTTATTACTCCGCATAAACGTGAGAATTAAAATTGTGCCTTCGTAAAATACGGCGGAGAACGATTCCGCAAGTTTGCGGAATCGTGTAGGTTTTAATAGCCATTAATATACATAAACGATTCCGCAAATTTCATATATATTTACATGATTCCGCATAATTTGAAATGTAACGTTGCAAAATTATAATTTAAATTTTGAAAACTTTAATATTTTTTATAATTGAGGCGAATAGCGAACCTAATATACTTTATACCCCACATTGTTTTGACAACTTTAATATTATTACATGTTTTATAATATTTTTGTTTAATATATAATGCATTTTTAACTAAGAAAATATTAGCTGTTTAAATAGTTGTGTACAATATAACTGTTATTTTTTTTTATATTTAATGAATTTTATTTTATTTTTTTTAATTTTGATTAAGGCTTCAACTACTAAGGTCATTATTATTTTATTTTATGTATAATATTATTATGTTCATATTTTTATTATGTCATTTAACTATATTATATTTAGCAATTGATTAAGTAGCGCTCTAGATGGAAGCACTTACTCATTTTACTAACCAAACAACTTAATACAATTAAAGAAAAAGTTTAATTTGTCAAAAATAACAAGAGCAGACAATTGTATGGCAACGTTGCATTTAAAATTATGCGGAATCGTGTACATACATATGAAATTTGTGAAATATGTATGTCAATATGTATGTCAATGTGTATGTTTGTCAATGGCTATTAAAATCTATACGTTTCCCCAAATTTGCGGAATCGTGTTGTAGCCGTAAAATAATCATTTGAGCAAACTGCGCATCGCAATAGACGGGCTTACATGAAAATATTATAATCTCATTAAATAATAATAACCGTACATACTAGTGTTCCATAACAGTTGTAGGCGTACGTGAAATTAAAGACAACTGGCACCCTACCAAAATACTGTCCAGTACCTACTCAAAGTTACTTCAGTGAGCTTGGGTATTATATTTATTTATTTAATATTTATGTATAGGTATGGCCAGGATGATCTATACGTTTGTACTCATACTGAATGCTGTTGCTGTATACTGTATACTAAATTTACAGGTCCGATCAGGCACGTTTACATTACTACCTTATTGTGAGGGGGGAGGGGGATCAATTCAAGATGTTTACAAACAATTTTTTTTCGTTGTCTATGTAAGATTAAACATGTCTGTGACCGATATGAAAAAATAAAAAATATTATTAAAATTCTATTTCCTTAGTTTATAATAAATAGGCATTAATGCATCAGTATTCAGTATAATAATTATTAATATACCTACCTAGTATAATGATGATTCAATATATCAAGCATTTTATATTTATGTATAATTATTAGATGCATTTATTATCAAAATATAATAATGACAACCTATTTAATACGATTTGTTAATTATTCGATGTTTTCTGTTTAATAATATTCCATGAGAGTTAAAGGGGAAGAATTCTTAATATATTTTCTTCAGAAAACGCAGCACCGCATCAATAACTCTCGGGCCTTACAACACACACAAAGTTCATTCTATCTACATCACGATATTCACGTATAATTTATAATTTGGGAGCATAGCAGAGCTAGGATTTTGATACAATAACAATTTTTTGTTTAGAGTTTTAAAACGAATCTCCGTAAGATGAAAACATGTGTTTTATATACTTTTATTGATCTTGATTATTTCAATCAAACTTTTATTTTGCATTTTTAGTGATAAATTCAAATGTCTATAACATTATTCACAACTGTGGTGCAATTGTAGGGCAAAATTATTGTTGCAATAAAAACCAGTAATTTGGTAAGGAGTGTACGATAAGTACATACTACACAGATAGTATTGATCGTGTTGTAGGCATAGATAATATGCAATACTCGTCGACCACCGTTTTCATATCTATATTTGTATACAAATAATTCAAATACTTGTATTAGTGCACTTATAGTATTTTATAGTGTCTTCTGAAAACAAATCACCATTGTACAACACATTTCCATTGTATAATTTCTTATACTGAAAGAAATACATATTTTTATAGAGCAAATTTTAAGAGCTTTGATTTTTTTCACGACAATTTTTCAGATGTTTTTGTGGATTAAAATCCCAGCCCTAATATACACAACTACTTGACACCGCACGCGCATAATATGTATTATATGGCGTGTACAATCGATCATGTATGAATATAGGTGTATACTGTATACGTCTGATATAATGTTATATAATCATAAAATAATATCAACAAGGTGGGTTTGTGTTAGGTGAAATATTATATTATGTTCTACACGAATGTCTTGTCGAACCAGGCGCAGTATCCGATTTTATTGCGGTTGTTTTTCGATTTTTTTTTCCCCACTCACGGCAACAAATCGTTCGTGGTCGGCCCGAAACCGCAAGAGACTATAATATTATTATATTCGCATCGTCCAGCAACACCTTCTACAATGGATTTTTCAAGCGAACATTCGTGCATCACACGTAAAAAACATCTTGATCCAATAATAAGTCGAGTATAATATAAACAAATAACATTATATTATCGTACACAAATGGACGGATTCTGCCGTTGACCATGGTCAAGGTCGCGTGTCCTAACTATTTTTAAAATGCCAATGTCGCGTGTAAAGTGTTTCGGTCACGTCACGCGCGTCTGCGGCATCCGTCAGACACGCAGCCGAACAGCCGCCGCCACCTGCACCGACTCGACTGCGGCGGTACTCTATATATTACTCTATATAGTCTATATGTATATATATACCTGCTACGCACAGCATAATGTATAGACACGATAGCGACCAGCCACGTGCGATTTTTAAGAGTATATTAAATAACAGTACATTTTGTTGTGATGTTGTGTTAAATAAGCGTTATAATATCATACCTATATCGCTTATCTGACCTATGCGGATATCCTATACTTTATATATGCGACACTTACCTTGGAAATAGCTCTTGGTACGCAGGTAGCTGACAGACAACCGGAGTATGGACAGCCGGTCCAACTTAGATAGGATATTGTGTTCGAACGGCAACAGGTTAGCCAGCGTGTCCAACTCGGCGTTCAACCGTTCGCGGTGCCGTTTGCTTGGGTTACTCTTTCCCACGCCCCCGTCTTTGGGCGTCGTCTTCACACTAAAAAAAAAAATTGGTTTAACTCGTCGGCTTTAGATACTTTAGTTAAACCTATGTAATGTATTAGTGTACGACTTTAACTATAATAATATATCGTTCTAATAATATAATATAAACTACAATAGGTATACGTGGTCTTCTCGTTATTCATTGTTAACGAACTAAAAAATTCTTGAAAAAATATGTAATAAATCACAATATAGGTACCTATACAACACAGTATGTATATTATATATTTGTATGTGTACGCAAAACGACTTTTGACTTCATAATAAAATATACAATGTACATGGTATACTTACATATTTTGTACGTCACGTTTATCATTTCTTGTTTTATTTCACTTAAAATATATTGCGTATTACAGTTAACCAATACTTTTACTAGAGTATCTATATTGAAAATGTACGTCCGCCATTTAACCTAGTTAACGCTGGCAATAACTTTGTAAATAATAATAATTTATCTACTTAAAATTGTTTAATTTTCATTATTATTGGAATGATTGTAATTTGCAGTTGGTATTTATTTTATGTATTAGATACCTAGATAGCTGCAAGTTAAAAATATAAATACCTATAAATGTCATTAAATATAATGATAAATTGGAAGTTTGAACTTAATTATTGAATATTTATTATGTTATTTATTTATTATACACATTAAAAAAATTATGGGTTTAAATCATGGATCAAGTATGATTTTAAAGTTTATATGTCTAAATTTAAAAGTGTCTATCAAAATTAATTTATAAAATAAAAATATTTCGAAATATATTTTGAAATAGCAAATGGATTTAATGGATATTTTTAAGTGTTGTAGAGGAGTACTTACATTTACTAAATTACAGGCTATAAAATTATGTAACTGATCTCGATTCTCCAACAACGCCATTAAAGTTAGATGTTAGGTAATAATATTTAGCATATCACAACCAGAAAATGAGCATAGGTAATAGCACAGATAATAAGTAATATAATATACAGCTATATAAAATATTATACAACTGTTGTACTTGAAAAAAAGTAATATTTTGGTAAATCAAATTCAAAAACGTCTTTCAAAAATCGTATATTTGAATAAAGTACAGATGCTGATAAATCCTGTTTGATTAAAAATTCAGGAATATTATTTTTTGATTTCCGTCTATTCTTCAACTCTCATATATTAATATATAGTATGTAGTTATAAAAAGCTTTCGCTGTTTTTGGTATAATAAAACGAAACTTCAATGATTCACTCACCTGCAAATGTATTTATATCTCACTCGCTTATTCTTAGCTGGAATATGCTCCTTTAATTAAGGATAAATAACAGCAATGGACATAGTGATCAACTCGAAAAAGTTCAGAACCATCGCTTTTTATGATAAGTGTAATACATCAATAACCTATCACACCGGCTACAAAAATATTTTAAGAATTTTTAACTCAAAATATTTAAAGATATGCAGAAGTATAACCTACAAGTTATAAGACGTACTTTCTTTCTTTTTCTTTTGGTTTCATCGAATCACTTAATTATAATTGTATTTTGTTTGAACATATAATATTAATATTATTTATCTACTTGTATACTCGTATTTTATTTTATAGTATTACATGTCTTCACTGTAAATTATACATTGATTTATATGAGTTAAAATGAATAAATTTAGTAATTAATAAAATACAAAAATAAAACTATGTTTAAATGAACATACAATTTATGATTTGTTTGATTTGTTTCTACTCAATTGACAACTGATAAGACATTCGATTATTTTCTCTATGATGAGTTCAAATGTGTAAATATTATCATAGTCGAGCAAAGAGAGTAGAGTTGTATAATAAAGTTATAATTTTATTTTTGACTGAAATAAAATAAATATTGTATTTGTTTTACTCATTTGAAAATCAAAAATATTTTCATCCTCGGAATCTCCTGTTCGTACAATTTGTATTATTGTGAAACATTATGTTCTCTGTAGGTAATTGTTTATATTTCACCGTAATTATTATGTTTTTTTTACCTGTAGACGTCATAAATCCGCTACTCTTATATTGGCCGCCGGCGGTTCATTATAATCATGTTGACTTCATTGACCGCACAACGTCGTTATGGAAAGACCATTCATAATTTCTCTCTGGACAAAGATCTACGCGTTTCAGTATAAGTACATTGTACAATACTACAACTATACTATAGTTATAATTTATAAGGTAGCCCGTAGTCGGAAATTATAGAGTAATATAGAATTGGATTTACTATTCCTCTAATTTAAAAAATTCATATTTTACAGTAATAAATAGCTTAGATTACTATCTATAGCTCCCGCTGTTACTTGTTAGAAATATATAGGTAATAAATACTTTTTTCATGACATTAAATGCTTGGACTGACGGAGATCCCCTCAATGACTTAACACCTATATAATATCGCTAAACCTACGGTTACGATAATGTTTTTTTTTATCTTTATATACCTACTCGTATTTTATAATATATTGAACAAATACTAAGTATGGTAATTAAAAAAGTCCAATGTTTTCAGTTATAATTGTTAGCGATAAGTAATAAATGTTAATGTAAATATTATTTTAGAGCATACAAATAACTGTTTTCACACTCATTAAATAATAATTCTTCAAATATAAACTTTAGTCAACTATAGAAATTAGTGATAAAAATGTGACGATGAATAAATATGGACGAGAGCAAAACAAAAAATGATGTGTAACCTACGTCAACAAAAAACACGACATGATGAGAAGTTAAATTTAAAAAAATACTTTTTTTAATATCATATTAATATGTAGTGAAATCAGAAATTCTATTATAAAACAATATATTGTGGTCAAAATTTAAAAGCAGTAGGTATGTAATAAACCTAATGATTATATAGGCCTAAAAGCAGGATATCGCAACCCCTTAAAAAAACAGGAAAAGGTGCAATTACGTCGTCTTATAACCCTAATGTGTTTGTAACTGTCGCCAGGATCATAGTATTATGCAGTTATAAATAAAAGTGTGTATATTATACACATTGTAATATGTATATACTATTGTACGTCTATATATATTTATTATTTTATTATATACAAACAAAATACGTCTTCCATTAACCATTATTCTGCAGTCAAATAGCCATAAAATACGGCACGTGTCATCGACTTAACCCTTTACATATAGTATCTACCATTTTATTGGCATTTTAAATCGAATAGGGCTAACTGACAGCCAACTGACAGGAATAGTTTTTAAACCAATTTAGAAACATTAATCATCATACTACGAAATTAAATAACGTTATTTACTGAAATAATATTATCAATGACTCAGTATAAAGATTAAACGGAAAACTGTATGATATACCATCGCATACTATTGAAATGTTGATTTTAATAACCCATGATTATTGTCGGTTGTTTTTTGTTGTATACATTTCATACCATTTTATATACCTACGAGTATTGGTTTCTAAATTAATAATTCAGAACAAATGTTTACGTAACGTAAAAATACAAATTCTAATTGACTTATAATATTAGTTATTATTTATTCTATGATTTAAATGAAACCCAGCAAAAATACAAAACAATTTTACTAGATGATTTCAAATATGTTTTAATATTAATTTTAAAGGGAACAGTATTTATTTTGTTTCGTTATAAATGTAACTTTAATTAGGTAATAAACAAAAACTATTTATTTGCAAAATGTATGAATTATTTCATTTTCTGATACTTTATAAGGAATTTGAAATTATAAGTTAGGACGTAGATAATCGAACACATGAAATGAAAATACATATTATATGATAAATATAACAAAACAAACCGGTGGATAAAATTTGCGTGTTTCATTAAATTTCTTAATGACTATGAATATGTCCATTTGTATTTTTTAAGTTTGAATTGTTTGAAATACTAAATTTATATAGTTTTCTATAGTGTAAACCTGTATTGTTAAAATACTTATATTGATATAGTTTTTACATTATGCCTCTATTGTAACTCAACAGTATATTAAGGGCCTAATATGTACTAGAATAACACCATTGATCCGCTGTTTCTCTCGTCTCTGAAAATACAGCTTAAAGGGGGAAGCCAATCAAAAACTAATATGCTAATAATACATATACTATAGTGAACTTACAACCGTCAATAATACTTTTACTAAAAGTATATATTACTGACCCATCGAACCCATTCTACTGTTTGTGTCATACAAGCATCAACAACTAGAATTAGTCTAAGTACCAACCAATTGGATTCAATATTGTACACTATGTACAATCTATTTAATCTAAACTGAAAATATACTACCGATGCCCTTGTACCATCATAATATTATATGATATGTAATATATAATATTCTACCATCTACCCAGAGAAGTAAATAAAAATATGAAATAATTTGTATCAGTAAAGAAACACCGTGGTTTATAATAATAACTATACTTCAGATGTTTAGTTTAAAATTTTGTGTTAAATATCATAACAAAAATTAGATCTATTTTTAATGGATTCATCTTTTCAAGACCGTTGGTTTAAAAATGCACTCAACAGCATTGAAATGAAAACTAAACTAAATTATATAGCACGATAAATTTATAGAAGAAAATACAAAAACAATACTATGAATAAACTGAGAATCGGACATACCAAATTGCACAAGTGGCTTAGCGGTTTAAGTTTACCAATGTTAAAATATGATCAACCAATTTATGAAGATTGACAACCAACACACACTGAAAGAACGTCACAAATATTCATTCACAGAAGAATAAATTCAACAAAATGTAAAATACCAAATGTTATGGATTTCGCTGTGACCAAGTCTAGAAAATAATCATACAAATATATCAATCAAAAAAACTCAATTGTGTGACGTAGTATAAAAAACTGTATTTATATAGTATATAATATTATAAAGCTGAAGAGTTTGTATGTTTGAACGCGCTAATATCAGAAATTACTGGACCGATTTAAATAAAAGTTATATCAATAGATTCTTTGAGACTCCGATGGTGTTTTAAGCGTATCTATTCTTTCAAACTCAATTTGTTGGTACGTGTGGTTCACACATGAATTTCGTTTTGGATCATGAGAATTGGATAATTGTTTTATTAATAATGTGTTGCAATTGGTTATAGAACTAACATTTAAAAATAAATATACCATATAGGTACTAGTCGACGATGGTGACTCTATAGGATTTTTTTTTCAAATAAAAGAAAGTAATATTTTATTATTTTTATTATACAACAATAGGTATACCTACATTGGTAGCGAAATCCTTGTGTTTGCAGTTTATAGGCTCAAAAAGTACTAGATCGATTTTGACGAAAATTTCAGACATTGTTCTTAGAGTTATCAGTTATCACTATATCAGGAAAGCTTAGAGATTATAGTTTGGACTATGTTTGAAAAAATATCAATAGGTTGTATATCCAATCTACCATAAGCGGAATGCTCGTTTTGGTTAATTCACAAAACGAGGTACATCAATTTAATAATATATAATTTATAATATTATAATGATATGTTATAGTAATAATTCTAAAAATTTAAATGTAGCTAAGATATTATATTGGCCACAGAGTTACAAACAATATCTGAACCAAATGTTGGAATCGCAGGCAGTCGAATAAATCTAGCTAGCAACAGTTATAAATACATATTTTATTCGTGCGTCATCATGAAATGGTCGCAAACCGGCGAACCCGACATTCGAATTATATGATATAATTTTCAATCTTTATTTAATCCCGCCACTAACCACGCAAAAGAACTGTCGGGCAAACAAAAAAAAGTACCGTTTAACATATACATAGGTAGGTACATAATATTATGTCCGATGTGAATAACTTAGAATTAAGTCATTATGAGCTGGAACCATCTGGTTCATCCGCCTTTTAGAAAACATATTTTTTAATTTACTCGTTTTTGAAAACTACTAATCAATGAATCGTGGTGAATGGTATAAACAGAAAAAAAACTACCTGTATAGTATTAGAATTCGCGAATTTAAAAATACCGACGTACACATACATCACTACATCAGTGTTGGACGATAATTTGCGTAATACATTTCCATGTACCCATGTACAAAATACGGTTTCACCTGTCAAGTGATTTACACACACACGTATATTAAACACACGCTGGTACATGAATCGAACGAACACTACTCGATGTATTCTTTTTTCATTTCGTGTATACTCTCACTGTTATTATTATTAGTTACCTATGTTTTTTTTTTACCTAGAACGCGGAAAACGTCGGCGAATCGGAGAAAGGCCGCGTTCAACCCGGACAACCGTATAATTTAAATGTATTTTAGACGTCTTCTGACCCCAGCAATTACCTCAAATTATCCCTGCTGTATACAACGCACACACAACGGGTTTGTTCTCGATTTTATTTTTTTTTTCCAGTATATAGTTTGTTATTAAAAATCACTTTTGACGTTTCTATACCGGCCTGTGTCTGTTGTACATAAGTTTAAAAACCGTATACAGTACATAATATATTATATATAGATATGGTTGTATACTTGTATAGTCACAGGTCGTCGGTGGTGCCCATTTCAAAAATTGAGAATATCTGACATTATAATGTAATATTATTATAGTCTTAAGTCGTTTTTTTTAAAAAAAAAATAAGCCCAATCAAAGTAACAAACAATTTACATCTATTTAATGAAAAATATTCACAATTATATTACGAATTTAAAAATGTTTTTATTTTGCATGCATTTTCAAAAGTATTAATACTTAATTTGAATACTCAAAAAGCACTAACAGAACGTCTTATAATATAAGACTTATATTATAACGACTAACGAGTGTTTCGAAATCAATTGTTTCACAAAGTGTAAAAAAAATAAGATTTTTAAGTTTTCATTTAACAATGAATATTATGATATATTATGTTCAAGGAAATCAAGTCGGTGTAAAAATGTTTTCAGGTACAAATGGTAAACGTAATTGTAAATATAGGTATAGATACGTTAGATAATATACGTTTTAAGTTCTAACGCTATATTTCTATGACAATTTAATGGTATGTTATAGTATGCCTAATGTTAAATATTAATACATATATATAATATTATATGTATATAATTAATTATACAATATTCCTTAGATCATTTTAAGTTTATAATTTTTTATTAGACAAGTCCTATCATTTTTGATAAATTATAGGTTTATCAAAGACCATAGAATATTTGTTCCTTATTCAATATTTTAAATCGTTTTTATAGGTTGTAACTTGTCTTGTATATTTTATTCAGACACTTTTTTGAGATTAACTTGTAATATTTATAGATACAAGATATAAGTAATAATATTTTATTTGAATAGTTAATTGCATAATTTTAGTTCACAATGTATTTGTCTCATTTAATATGCAATATTTGGATGATATTGACACAATTCGGACATATAAGAAATTCAACGAACAAGATAATATTAGGAGTTTCAATCACTAAATTATAGTATTATGGTAAATTAGTACACTATACAATATCCCTGATACTATAAATATGCCAGTATACTATATCATTCACTTTTTAACCCGTCCCCACTAGACATTGAATTGATTGCATGATTCTGTTAGTCTGCAGTTATTATATTTTAGCAAGAAATTAAATAGTGTAATAAAGCATTATTTATTTTCTTACTATTATATTTAAAGATAATGATATTTGATCTTAATATAATTTATTTCTCAGGAATAGAATTATCTGCAGTACGATAACAGATGCTTTTACGGAAAAATTCTAATTCGCCCTGTTTTCATTAAAATCTCAATTGGTATGATTAAAGAAACAAATTTTCACCATCATACATACAAAATTGTTCAATCGACCCAATAATCTCTAATTCAGAAAAATAGATTTAGCTTATTTTTAACCTTTCGTGTGATGTGAATAATGCTGCATATTTTCGTCCCAAGTTCTAAATAAATATCGCTACTTATAAAATACGTCTAGGTATACACACATGTTCACTATTGTTTTACAACTACAATATTTCAAAAGTTAAAGCACGGGTAATAAGATGTATAATTATGTAATAAATTATTGTACTTATGTATGCTCCGTGGTACTGATCGCAACCGAGCGTAATTTTCTTTCGGAAGAGCTGAAAAATCGAATTTATTCGGGTTTATCTTGTGGCAATTTTCGAAATAGCACTAAAGGTAATTTGCCGCAGACACACCACACACACACACAAAGTGTAAGTTCTATTTTATATATACCTATGTATACATACGAAACGAAAAGTGTATATAATATATATATATATATACAACGTATACGCAGTCTTTGTATGTATATAGGTGCATATGAAAGGATGGGCGGAGGGGATGCGAAGGGAAAACAAGTTATTACGGGCCGGATAGCGGGGCACCCGACCCCGGCATATAAGTCGTAAATCCGTCCCTGCAACGTGCAAGCCTACCTATACACATATTCACTCTATATGGCTATACACACCACACACGTGCGCGAGAGTTTAACTCGCGGAGGGCGCCGAGCGACCGATAGGAATTGACCACTGATGATTACTTTTGCAAAGGGCGGGCACCGCGGGAACCGAGAGCAGCGACGGAGGGCCGGCGACGCGAAGGTTACAACACATATGGCATAATATATATATGTACGCTCACACACACACACACACACACACACACACACGCACATGTATATAGTACTCGTACCGTACTTAAATGTATATACATATATATGTAGGTGTATATATTCGCGCCGGCCAGTGGCCCCCTCGGCCGTGCCCGCGATTGCGTGATGGACAAACATTACATTACCGGTCCGGATCCACTGTGTGTTGTTCTTGCGTTGTATATGATAAATATATATATATATATATACTGTATAGGTATATGTGCGCGAAGTTACCGGTGTAACATAATCTTCGGTAATGGAGCTAGTGACGTCACACTGCGGGAGTACGAAATGCATCAATTACACAAACACACGTGGCGCCCGCTGTACGTATATACCCGAGTATAATATTATATATATAAATTATAATAACATCACGTAGACGCGCGAGCGGCCGATTTGTATCAATCAACGCGAACAGCGGAACAAAACAAAAAACAATAATAGCGCCCGAGAAAAATGTTTTGAAAAGACCACCGCGCCTGATAACAGTGTTGATGTCCCACACTTATAATGTATAATAATATGCGCACGTCACACGAATGGATACCCTTTTGGAAGCCATTCACTCGCGGTAGTCGCCAAAAAGAATTACATACATATATAGGTAGGTACCTAAATAGGTATAATGGTTTATATGTATACGTGTACATCATAATATATTGTTTTACGTCACGATGACGGCGTATGTGTTACATTCCCGGGATTATTTTGTTCGCCTTTTATAAACCGATTAAAACGGCGACAGTTATACTGTCATAATATGTGTAGGTAGGTTATATTATACGCATCGTTCTGCACGTGTATTATTGTATAATATAATATTATAGATCGTGCTCTAGTTCACACACGATTATTGTATACGATTGTTTGATTATAAAATCATGATTTTCAAAAACTAATAATTAATTTCGGTATCGGAAGTCTATAATTTTAATTTGTCATATTACCGTATAAGTACTATTACTCTAAATACTTTATCGAATTGTATATTTTTAACATGTTGCCAACAAAATCAAAATTAGGGCATTTACAGATTGTATACTTTGTTTCACACATTTGTTGAAATTCTCAATAGAGTATTATTTTTTTTCTAGTTGCAAAAAATATACGTATCGCATAATACAAATAAATAAATTGCGAAATATTACTAGAAATTCGTCAATACTTTCGATAAGTAACCTCGTATCTTCGTAACCTTTATATTTTCGTGAATACAACACATAATTGTTAAGCTCTAAATATATTTTATTTTGAAACAAATATTTTCACATCGTCTTGATGATCGGATGTTATATAAACCTACCAATTTGAAGTAATTTGAGCATTCTTTTTAAAATCGAATAAAAAGTAAAAATTTCTTTACACGAAATTCATACGTGAGATACACCAAAGAATCATAACTTATTAAGTTAATATTTACATAGGTAACTAACATAATAATATTATCTATACCCATTATATTTTAACGCCTAATTTGTTAGATCACTTTATAACAATATTTTTTTTAACATTTTAACTTTTAAAGGTGAACACTAATTTGTGGGCGAATCGACCAGCATAATATAAGCAATAAGCTAGAAAATAAATGAAAATGTAGTGTACCTCTTGCCGTTGCGCCGTCGCCGCTTGGTCGCGTAGACGGTGCTCAGCGGGTTGACAGACTGGACTGGCGGTGCTGTGACCGCGGCCACGGCCATCGCGGCGGCGCTGGACTGACCGCGCAACTGTCCGTTGGACGCGGCCACCAGCTGATGGTGTTGCACGTGGTTCTGATGGTGTTCGATCAGTGGCTGATGGTATGTGGCTGGGGGGGCGCCGCATGGCCCCGTCCCCGTGACGTACTCCGTTTTGGGGGCGCCTCGAGCAACCTGCGATGTCAGCGCCGCGCGCCCGTTGTCACTCGGCCGCCGATCACATCACATCACATCGCATCCGTGTGTCGGTGGTACGATGGGTGTGGTGACTTTCGACTCGTTGGGCCCCGCGTGTGACCCTAGTGCCAATCCGTTATTGTCTGACACAAATATCGCGTCCAAGAGTCCGTTATATGTATTTAGGTCTGAGGACAAAAATCATAGTTATTAAGAACAAATACCAACAGTAAGGTATGAATGTGTAATTAATAATATAATAATAAAACCAACGTGGTTATAAACAATGTTAGAAATGGTAATACCTAACCGAATATAATAATAGCTATTTTATTTTTAGATTCTGCGAGGAGAGGAGCTATTGATAAAATATACCAACAAATTCTCAAACATTTACAAACCAATTGTAATTAAAAACTCGGTAACTTTTAAACAATAACATACACGTTTGAAAATGTAATACATATTATAAAGTTCCTCATAATAAGTAGTTGTAATAGAAGTTTAAAATGTTCAAAAATATAAAGCTTTTGAAGTTTAAACTATAATTGTATATTGAAAAGAACATAACAATTTGTCATTCGTTAGAATTAAAAAAAAAAAAAATTATTCGAATTTATTTTAAAAATATTAACCAGATATAGACTTGAAATTCTATAAGTGTATTACAATTTTCTATACACTATGAAATAGTCAAAATATTCAGACTAATGGTAAGCTATACCATATTTAATACCATGAAGTACATATTATGTACAGTGTAGTGTGTACACCTCATCTACTCTGCTGTACATCGAATACCTATACATGTTCACGCTATCCTACGGTACGTCGGTATTGACTTTATAAGTTATAACGCCAGATTTAATATGCCATACTTCTTACGACCTACCATAGGAGTCAACAGCTTACCCCATACCACGGTTAATGCCCGTAATAATATTATGAGAGTATGTACTATGTTTAAGTAATAAATGCAAAATGAATAATTGTTCATAGCATAAACAATATAGACGAAGTGCAAAGCTTCTGGACTACTTATTCCATCGAAATGTCATGAAAGTATTAGAGTTAAAACTTATAATAAATAATATTAAAATATAAAATCTCGTAAGAAACCATTAATTTTTTTTAAGTTTTTAATAGAGTTGTACTACTTATAAGTTAGTGATAAGCTTTTTCTTCAGTATGAAGAAGTATGAATAACGAAACTATGGTATGAAAACGACAATTACCATGTCTTGCTACTTTGCGAAAACGAATTTTTTAACATATCGGATATAAGAAACTGGAAACGAGCAAGAAGAGATATATCAATTTCATCTTCTGTCATCCACCCACAGATATATTATTATAATACGACGGAACAGCGCCATTACGCTGTTATTACAACATAATATTATTGTTATTGATAATTTATCATGTAGATATGTTGACAAAAAAGATATTTTATATTGTGCTAGGTTTTGAAATTTATCATAAGTTTATAAATAAATAAATAAATTATAAATAAATCGCTAAAAAATTCTCTTTGCGATTCGAATAAAATCATTCGCGTCCTATTTTGTAAACACTTATTAAAATAAGTATTCAATACTAAAATAGTAAAATATAAACTTAGATAGATACCTGCTATTACCTACATATTATAGGCTATAATGCAATAGCTGCAGGCTGCAGTTGAACAGCGGCATTTTAGTCACAATTTTAATATTTTATCCGGCGTTGCGTGCAGTAGAGTGTAATTTGTTTTGACATCATATAACAAAATACACTGTATGTGTATAACGACTGAACAAATATTTTTCCTGCCGTTTAAACTTACGTGATTTATGCGGTTTAATAACACAACGTAGTAGAGTCGTACCTAATGGATTATTTTATTTTTTTAATAATATTTTACGTATATTATATAGGTAGGTACATACATAATAGAGTTTTTCGTGTATATTTTTATTTTTTTTAATTACCAACTACAAATTTAAGTTTTAACGCGTCCACATTATATTAATTTTAAGTAGGTTGCTGTTGGTTGGGTCACTGCTTTTTGCAAGATGTATGTCACAATGTCACATTATACATACATTATATATACATTATACAAAATTTACAACTGAACAAATTACATACTCATTATAATTTTTAAAAAACCCGGATAAGTCGCTCTGCTGTATAGTAATAGGTGTTTACTGTATCTTGTCATTGAATAGGTAATAGTAATCAATGAGTGTAAAATTTGAATTTAACTCAAAAGATGATTCTGAACGGGGACAGTCACCTACATTTCTAAAGAATTTTATATTTCAAAATGTTTGCACTTGCACTAATATATTTAAAATATCAGTGAGCCTTAATTTAAAAGGATATTTTATAATTTATTTACATTAGGTACTATATTAGCTATTTTTTTTATTAGTTATTTGATAAGTTGAACAAATATTGCATAAATACCTATTATTGTTGTTAACTTATCAGTTATTACTGAAGAACTATTTTATATTTTTTTATATATTTATAAAATATTATATAATTTAACTAGGTATTATATATAAATATATATTTAGGGGTTAAAGTGGGAGAACGCAGGGGACCTAGTCCCCCTACCTCTGGCGGTGGTTTAACAAATTAGAAACAACACTACTCAGAGCTAAAAGTGGGATGAGTAACATAAAATTATATACATGGTACACTTAAAACTATATTGAGACATTAGTTCCCCCTTGGAATTTTTTCAAACTTTAAACTCTGGTGCATATACTACTATAATATGTATTATAAAATTAGAAAAAAAATATTAGTCATTGCAATGATATTCTATACAAGAAAAATGGTTGATTTACTCAAGTATGTTCAAGATTTTTCTTTCATTCTTTCAATATTGTTGTGGTTGTCTAAATACTACCGTTTTTAATAACAGAACGTTTCTAAATGCACAATCGCTATTATTGAATTATTATTACTGGCATTTGATGAATACCCCTCCTCCATGACGAGTTACCTCTAACGGGCAAAAAACATTTTTTTGAATTCAACACATAAAAAAAATATTCGAAGAAGTTAATTAGGTACAATAAGTCATGATATGAGGCTCGGATTGTAATGTTATTATTTTTTTGTTTTATTTCTGATAGCAAAAATAGAATTATTTTTCAATTAATATTTTAAACAAAAAAATGGTTTTATAAGTGTTGAGTTAATAAAATTGACATCTCTAAATTATGTAATCAACTCAGTGGTTGTGTGACGATTAGGTCATTAAATAAATCCGAGACTCGTGCAAGTTATTTTAAAACCAGATTACGACATGTCATAGTACAAGCATGGGAAAATACATACTAGTAGATAATATAGTAGTAGGTATATTATATTAAATCTAATATAAATTATTTTTGTTTTAGTCACAGATATTCCTAAAAATAGGAAATTTATAACTTATAAATAATGATCAAAAAAAAGTCATGTACATTTTCTGTAGTTATAAATAGCTCATTTGACAACAGTTGGCTAGGTAGGTATAATTTTAGGCAATTCAAAAGAAGATGCAAATCCTAGCTCTAGTCATGACAAGTTTATTTTAATATATTTTACTTTATAATATATAATTTATATAGTAGTATGAATATATGATATTAAATCAAATATTATAAGTGCACATCATATTAAAATTGCAGCGATGTATAACCTTGTTTAGAGCCAACCAAGTTTACAATTGTTTTTCATCTTATAGTGATTAAGTAATGTTGCGAAAGTGTAATATAATGTTATACAAATATAGGGAAACTAGACCAAGCAACTACGCGTAATGTATTATGTTTATGTATATATGCAATTATACAGCCGTATAGTCTAACACTCTAACCTAAGAAGCCTATTTAACGCGTTTATTACGTTCATTAACTACATTTTTATTCTGACGTTCTGTAACACGTTAAAACAATAACATTTATAGACGAGAACTAACAGTTTTATGCATCAAAGAGATTGCATGCCGACGGGCGACGACAAGTTATCTATATATAAACACATATAATATATACGTATACCTAATACCTAAATAGTCTGCGTGCATTATATATATATAGACACCTATCGTGCGAAGAACTTGAACGCGAGCTTCTGATTTTGTGATCAATATTCGATACGGTGGTACTTAAATCGTAATAAAAATATTTTTTAAAAGCGCAATCACTTTTTTAGTGCGCGCAATCACACAATTTACTTACACTCAATGTAAACAATACCTTCGATTAATTTGACTTTACGATGAAAAGGAAATTGTTTATTTTTTTATTGTATGGATATTTATAACTTAATAAATATTAAGTCACACTTTTATGGATGGAAATAATGTTTTCCTTTATTTTCATTCAGTTTTATAATTTTTTTTTTTTTATTGAAACTACAGCAACAAGGATGATTCCTTCTCTTCATTCAATATGAATACGCTTTTTTATATATATATATATTATTAATGATGAGGTACTAAAGAGTACGACTTATAATAATTTATAATATTATATACTTATATAGCAGGTATATCGCACTATATTATATTTTCGTATGAAATAAAACAATTATTTATTCATCCTGGTGTTAAATGTGATATTTTATATTTTTTAACACTTGCAAATACTTACACGTTACATCTACACGTCGTTTTGTTTTTCGTTAAGCAAAATTTATAGGTGAGCTCAATGCCTATGTGCTAACTGAACAACGGACGGCGGTACACATTGTTGAGCCTGCGTGCGTAGAAAACCCGTTATCGGACTGAAGACAAAAGCGATTTGTTTATGTGCGTGCTCTAAGTAGGTATACATCGTGGGTAAATATTATCCGAGCAATCTATACGGGACACTTGTCGCGATATGTAGGTATGATTCAAAAACAATTTCTGTTACATATAGAAAGTTTATACTTTTAAATTAATTGATAATAAATAAATATAATATAATTTTATAAGTTTTTTCGCATTTATGAAACACTGCTGGTTTTACTCAGCTTAAAACAGTTTTATCAAAAAATAGGTAGGTATAGTATATCCACATCATACCTATTTATATTTTTATTACTTTGCGTTGAAATTCGAATAAGGTAGTTAAATGTATAGCCGTATTGGTGCACTTAATTATTTGCTAACTAAATATTTTAAAATCTAAGAATCAGATAAATACTTATATTATGTGTTTATTATTAGGGTCTTGTTTCAGATAACTACTACACGTTTCTGTATTACATTTGGTGTTTTATTATCTAGTATAGAAAATCTTAACAGCGCTCGATTTTTATAGTGGAAATATATAGTGTCCACGAGTCACGACCATGACCATTAATATATTATATTCTGTACATATTTATTAAAATACAATAATATTTAATACATTGTTGAACACTTCATATAAGTTTTATTTTATTTATACCTACATATAGGTATTATATTATTATCAATCTTGAATTTAATTTGTATACGTATTATTATAATAACAGAGACACCTTTACTGATACCAATATTATAAGTTACAATTACTCTTTCAACAACGAACATATTATTTGAATTATATTGATTTTATTTTTAATAATAAAAAAAAACCATTAGGTACATAAATTATAGTTTTTGTAGATTTATAAATTATAATTTATGTATAAGAGATATATACGCGGCATAGTACATATTATATATACCTACATAATATGCAAGTGTATATGAATATTTTACCACTTTTATGGTTTACCGGCCGGTTCAATTATTTTGAAAACGTATAGGGCATCTAAAATGTATACGAACTACTTATAGGTATAGTCGTATAGATTATTTAAATATCCCAAGTCTTAGATAAAGTATGCTGATAAATATTTTTTATGTTTCACGCTCGAGTTGTTTGGTAAAAAGTATAATACAACCTGTTCCTATATAAAAGGTGAAAAATTATTTGGAAGTTATATATAAAAAATGAACGTATTCTTAATAATTGTTACACAAATATAGTTACTGTACAATTGTATAAAAAAAAAACTCCTAAATAACTTTATCGAGTTAATGCGCATGATGATAATTATAAATTTAAGTATTTTATTGGGTACCTATACAGAGATTGTAAATTATTATAACAATTACCTTCTATATAAATATTTACGTATATATATTTAATTAATTAACAATACGATTTCATTAACAAAAATCTTTATCTCACATAATGGCATTAAATATGGTGATACGGCATTACGGGTAACTTAAAATATAGTTATTGATAACTTAATGAGTCATAATCGTAACGAATCTAGTACCTGCCTATATTATGAAGTTATAAACTTGGATACCAATTAACCAGTGCCTATGCCTATAAATTATGATTTAGAAAAAATATCATTGCAGAGGGGTATACAATGTACACGGCGGCGGGCAATAATTGCATCAGGACAAGTTCGATCTTTTCAGTGTTGTGTTACGAAATTACGTTTTTTGCATCGATGTCGCCCGCACCAGCAGCTATAGATTAGTCGAGTTCGGACTTCGGAGCAACCCGTCTATGAATAATTCTAACTGCACATATATACATATATGGGCGGTTGCGCGTCGTAACCGTTTTAATAGGTATTATTAAAATATAATATCTATAAAAGTCCATGCCCACCAAACATAATATATATGGATATATGGATAAAGACTTACGTTTGAACTCGAAGCGACGGACGACACTGCTACAGGTAAACTGTTTTGTATATCATACAGGTATGTATATATTAAATCGCGTACCTATACAGTGGTGCAGTCCATATAAATAATAAGGAAAACTATATTGGCGCACTTTTCGCGGGCGGAACGCGCGATCCCCGAGTGTGGCACCTACCTATATATTATAATATTTACCGCTCAGGTACCGAAGTAGCTGAAGTTATGTTATATAAACGTACAACTAATGAACAAGTAGAAAATATAACGTCGGCAACTAAAATCGAGAGCTGACGCGTGTCCCGTCTTAACGTGTAGGTGGGTTACATTATACAACTTACGAGTGAAATATAAGTATATATGTATACCTACGATCGGACGGCCGGAGAAGAAAACCCGCGACCGGCGACAACAAATATGTTATGATATTACGATCCCGGGCGTAGGTTATAGACGTAAAATATTAAATTTTATTCTCGTCACACGAATGTGAGTACACACGCGTCCGCGCACTCGCACACAGAAACACGACACACACACTAGCAGGCAGACGCAGACGCACACGCACACACTGGACACCGTACGCGATGGCACGACGAGGCGCACTGCTGTTCTGGCGCGCGGTGAACGGATGGAAACGGCGCGGCGGCCACGGTATACGCTCGCGGACTGTAGTTCGACTCGTCGGTGAGCGGGTCTGCGCGCGCGCGGGCGCGTGTGCTCCCGCGCGCGCCGTCAGGTTCGGGTCGGGTGACGGTGGCGTCGGGGGGGGGGGGGGGCCGCGACGACGATTCCGCCGAGTTTTGTAATTTCGTCCCCCTCCGGCGGCTGCTGCTGCTGCTGCGGCTGCGGCGGGAGGCATCGAGCGCGCACCGCGTTCCGTTCGTTTTCCATTCCGCTTGGATTGGCGGCGGGCCGCCGACCAATGGCGCGCCGACCGCCGCAATGGCTGACGACTGCCGCCGCCGCGGCGTTTACACTTTTCCTATTACAATAATTACACCGCGGCCGTACGCTATGCCAGTCATCGCGGTCGTGTGTGTGTGTGTGTGTGTGTGTGTGTGTGTGTGTGTGTGTGTGTGTCCGTCCCGTGGGAGTCCGTCGCCCGAGCCGCGAGCGATATTGTTATTACACGCGTATATTATTGCGATTGCTTTGTATTATATATATGGCAAAGCGCGCGCGCACATCACACACTCAATCGACCCGAGTACCCGACTGTATTATTATATTATAATATTGTTATTATAACAACGTTTTATGCACCGCACACACACACACACGTCTATAATGGTTTGTATTATAATAGATAGTGTACCGACCGCTCACATACGACGCGTACCTGCCTGTGTAATATTATATGTATAATATGATAATATTATAATTCGTAGTATTGGTACAAGCAGCAGCGACCACCCCTGCGGCATTGCAGCGGCTTGCTGCAGTCAAATCCGTCGCGCTGTGGTCTGCTGTATTGCTGCAGGTCCGATCGTGTACATGTCGATAAGAGTACTATACTGTATATAAACTGAAAATATAGGTATATATAGGTACTGGTATATATTTGTAAAATAGGTACTTAAAGATATTATAGATAAATTATATTATATTATTATAGCCCATAGGTCCTACATTATGACATGACAACGATAGTTGGTTGTCGGGTTGTACACATGAAGGACGCAAAAATGTACTTTCAATAATTTACCTAGAATATAGGTACAACGTATATTACATACCGAAATACATGTATATGCATGAGAAGTCTCCACGACTTGAAATATGTCAAGCAGGAAAATTAAATAGAGGTACGCGTCTACCCTGAATTCTGAAATATTATATTATGGATTAAACGAAATACTACGTATCTATAGGTACATACTCCCTCTCCCCCGTCATCAGGATTCAAGTACTGCTCTGTAATAATAAATATTATTACTATTATAATTTATAACGTCCGTTATAAATATAGAGAGGAGTAGCTATATATAGTAATAATAATTATTAGTTGCTGTATAGTTGTCTTGTATTTTTATATTATGCTACAGCTAGATATCTCCTATAACTATAATTATAATAATAGATTATATATATACATACATAATCATAATACATATGCACAGAGGTTATTATATATGTATGGAGGATTTTTCCGATAACTCAGTCCGCCTCAAGGTAGACCACAAATACGTACATTATAATGTTACATTGGACGGCGTCTTTTTATCTTTAGCGGCTGACTACGCGTTACATTATTAATTATCATTAAAATATATTATATTATATTATTATTTTGTTGTAAAGAAAATTCCATTTTAAGTATTTCCAATGAATTATTTTATTCAGGTATACCTATTAAATACAGGTAGGCCTATATGTAGCTAGGTACTTATTGCCGCAATGATGCTCTCAGGGAAGGTTTTAGGGCTAAAATCTTCCACCAAAAAAAAAATTATTTCTATATTTTATATTAACGATTTATATGTAAAGTAGGCACCTACCTACATTATTGTTCTGTCACTAATATATTGTTAATATTTTTTTTTTTGTAGATAAAGTTGTACATGTCCAAGTTGGCAAAGGCCATCAATTATTTAGTTGAAAATAATTTTTAGATTTATGTAGGTAGGTAATGGACAATTGCGGTATTAGGTCAGCACGTTGTCATAGATCGTCGATTTTGGTCCAAATCACGACGGTAAAAATAATGTCGACTGCAGATATCACAAAAGTCGAAGAGGTAATGTGTACCCACTACCTGAGTATTCTATACCAAAAAAAATCCTCAGTGTGTGTCTGTAGATTGCAATAGAACAAAGGCTTGTAATAATATGTACAAAGAAAAAAGTAGTTTTAGTGTTTTATTTTATTATGCTCTCCCTGATAAATTTCCTGTGAACGCGTATATGAACGTATATGTGACTATGTGAGTACATTATAGTCGTCGCTTATTATTGGACTCACAATAAGACTAGAGCATTTTAGTCCATATTAAGGTTGTCGGAGCTGGTTTTTAAAATTCTACGCAATTCTATAAAATGTGAACATTATATATTTTAATTACTATAGCTTATGTATAATATAATACTTTTCCGTTAATCTGTTGCCCTGTTCTATGATAAGGCGTGCATTATATAAACAAAAATAATTTCATACCAATGCACAGGAAAGACTCTCACGCCTCATCTATTATAAGTAGGATTTTGATAAATTTTTTTTTATCAGAAATATGAGAACTTTTTGCAGGTCATCTTCATATCCCTAATTTTCATTTTACTTTTGATCGAGCCTGAAAAATAATAAATGCTGCAGATTATTCAAATATTAAAAGCATAATGTCTCAACTTCTATTATTATTAGTTTGAAAATCGAGCTGTGATCCGACCTGCAAAATGTTATCTTCTTTAAAAAAAAAATTAATTAATGAAAACGAAATCTGACTATTCTACAACGCCTGAGAGTCTCCTATAAAACATGTTTTTGCACTAAATATAAGCACCGGCTACGACACCCTTATAAGTTATTACCAAGAATCAGTCAATAAGGCGGAAAGTCCAAAAAAAAAAGATATACCTACAATATGCAGTATAATAAACAATTTAATTTTTACCTATAGGTATATATACATAAAATATATATATATATCAATTTCACATGAATTATGACTGTGGGTATATATATACCTATAACTTTTAATGTTAAGGCTATTGACATAGGGTCTCCCAAGGTAGGTCCGGGGGGGGGGGTTCATAGGACCTTATTCATTACATTAAAAAAATACTGAACATTTTTTTTAAAATTTAAATTATATTCATGTTAAAAATAATTTGATTTGAACTACGAAAAAAAATGTACAGCTGTGGAGTCTATTATCGTGTATATTATCTAATTATGTACGTCATTAGTTTTTCAGGGCGGTTATAATTATAAAAATAAATGATCATAACCTGTAAATCGTTATAATTGCAACACAGCTATAAGAATAGGTATTATTTGTAAGGCAGCCGCTATCATATATAGGCTCCGCAGCTCTATAACCTATTGATGAAAATATTGTAGTTTGTACGCCCTTATAAATTATAATTATTATTTCCATCCCCCAACCGGGCATGGCAGAAACCTACGGGTGCCCACTAGAAATTCTGCCAAACAAACACACACGTGTTCCATAACCCATACAGTCCCAAAACCCTACAGTCCCAAAACCCTACAGTACCACAACCTACAGCTAATGGCCTCAGTTGCTGAAGCTATAAAAAAAAAAAATTATTATTAGTTCTTAGAATCACTATTTATAATAATCAATATTTGTATTAAAGTTTAATTTATAATGCGTTAAAGAGGGCCTCGCTCTTATGGCCATATATATAAAGCCACTAAGATTTTTGCTACGCCACTGTATAATGTTATATAATAAACCGTTGTTTTAAAATTCTATAAATTTAAATATTTTACTTAAAGATTTTGTCCGTTTTCTCCAAACAATGAAGAGGGCGTGAACGCGAGCTTGCGTGTCACCGTTATACTGCTGCATAGTTATAACTTATAATATACTGCTATTAGGTAGGTACCTAAAATATCTTTCCGCAATGTATAAATGTTAAAATTGTATAATCTCTCTCACTCTCTCTCTCTTTCTATTAAATTGTAAATTATATTTTACATTAAATAATGGAAAATTAACTAATTATTAATTATTCTGCTAAATGGACATGCAAGAAAATAGGTTTGAAGTAATAACATATAGTTGTTGTAATAAGCTGTGATAATTGTTTTACCTATATATTCGATTTTCTCTAGACTAAATTATTATATATGTATGCATGGAATTTGTATATGTTAGGCAATTACACGTATATATACCTATTAACTATATATATATATATAGATTTACCATATAGTACTCCCATATATATAGATACATCGGCTACATCTGTAATACCTCCATAATATATATTATTGTATATGAACTATACTAGTACCAATAGTTGCATTATAATATCTTTCATCTATAGGTAGATGTAATATTTCCATGATTATAATAAAACAATATAATTTATTTGTCACTTATAGTTAATAGTTATATGTACATAAAAATATTATATTATAATAATACATACCTAATCTGAGTATTGAAGTTGGAAAAAGTTATTTTCATTTTTGACTTTGCAAATCCAATATATAATGTATACCTATATATATACAGGATGTAACAGTAAGAACTGACTAATGCAAAACTTTTTGTAATAATCAATATTTAAAAAAAAATGTTTTCTTTTAAATAATTTATAAACACGAAAGAACAAGGCTGCGTATGTTTAAAATATGCATTTTTTCATTTTTAATTCATGAAACTGAAAATTTAAATTTTTAATTCTTTTCGAAAATTTAAAAATATCCGATTTGTAAATCTAATCATAAGAACAATTTTGATGGGAAAATATTTATCTAAGCCAAATATTAAGCAATATTTTTTAAAATATCAATATTTTGTTGGAGTAAATTAATTTAAAACTTAATAATTTTTTTAAATATATTACTTTTGTGAATTCCGGAATCCCTGACATGAGTATTTTTCTTAAATTATTTATCATCCATATAATTTTCATAATTTTTGTCATACGTTTAACTTGCATAATATTTTTTTTGTCAGATCTTTCTGTTACACCCTGTACATTATATACAATATACGTATTATAATGTATTTGGACGGTTGCTACCTACTTTTAAACATATAATATATATAAGCATGTATATAGTAATGTTATAGGTATATCGTACATATTATGTACCTATATTATGTATATAATGAGTGTACAATGTACATATATAACCATGCAAAATTATTTCAAAACACCTGCGTCTATAATTTGAGTATAATTTCCTGAAATTTAAACTTTCTGTAATCATATGTTTATATCTACCACGTGTTGAACAAAATAATTCTATACTAGGATTCTATACCTTATGTCTATTAAATATGTATTTCCGCTGAAATGTAAAACAAAAACAGAAGATATAAACTAATATATATAGAATAAATATTCTAAATAAAATTTCAAATGATGCATAAAATATACTTTGAAAATATATATTATTTGTGCTGGATTACTAAAATATACAGATTACTTTCATACGAGTATATTGACAAAGGGAAAATTGACTGCTGTAGATTGTATATTCACATCATATTATATATTTTAATTATATATTTTTTAAATTGTTTAATTAAGTTAAGGTTTCAACATCTATATGGTCATTAGCCTGAAGGTTATTCGGTAGGTTTTACACTGTGAAAGAGGTTACGGTCGGTTAAAACACGTGTATATGTGACGAAGATTTGCCACTAAAACCCCGGCGGTCACCCATCCGAGAACTACTAACACCGGCTGCTATTTGACCTCAGACGACGTTTGTGACTGAGGCTCAATACCACGCCACACCAGGCCACATTAATATGTTTATTGATGTGTTAAACTTAATAATTATCTCAAAAGACATAAACATATTTTAATAGATTGAATAAAAACTATTAATTCAGATTTGAATTATCTTTATAATTCTTCAGGCATTTTAATTAGTTGGAAATAGATTATTACTAATTGTTATATATAATATGCATGACAAAAATAAAAATAAACAAATAGAGTATATTTACAAGAAGTGATGAGAACATAATTTAAGTAGAAGAACTTATAGGAATTGTTTAGAGCTTTTTAATATATAGTGATTTAAGATAAAGATCAATTATTTGCATCAGAATCATAGACAAATATTCGTATAGTTAAAAAAAACAAAACAGAAAATATTATACACTCCCCAGTCCCCATACTAAATTGTTATTGTGAAATTCAAATAAATAATATATTATTATAGGTATATCACAGGTATACCTACATTGATATTATATTAATATATATTATGAATATCGATGTCATTAATAAATTATGTCTGTAACGAATAAATAGCCAATCAGAGAGTTTATATGACTTTCTAATTGTATTTTATTGACTATAGGTACAACTTTAATATTTAATGATCTAGTCCTCCCACTCTATTGTAATTTTTTATAATACGTGTATATAACGATAAATATTGATAACAATAATTAATATTATGTCAGAGCGGTTATATTATTTTATACGTTATTATTATATTGATGAGGCTAATTAACGAAATAATACTATGGAAATAAATGTCAATAAGAATGTTTTGTGTTAAGAATAATTAAATTCTTTCATATTGTTGCAGCCGTCGGAATCAAAATAGTCAGTCAGTCAGACGATATGTGTTGATTGGGAGAGGATATGATATACAATCTATATCCCCTCATCCCCCCAGTTTGACTAGATATGTAATGTCATATTATATAGGCTATATATACTACAATAGAGTATTTTGAATTCTTATGGTTATGAAGTAATTTCTAGTTACTATTTACATTTAACATAGATATTTTAATGTTTAAAAAAACTTATTTACGTTTACAACTCATAAACCGTAGGTATTAAGCACCTAGTAGACCAAAGGCGTTGCGATGTAATCACGGGGCACGATAGAGCATGTTATTATTATATTAAGCGCATTCTGTTACTTGATTCACGGTATATGTATAGTGTGCAAAAAATATAAATTATACTTGCAGGCTGCAGTTTACCCATATATAATGTCGGCGATGTACGATAAAAACTCAAATGTCAATATACCACTTTGTGGTGCAAGAATAATTATGCACAATAATACTATTTAATAAGTATTTCTTGCTGATAGACTCGTTACGCGTGGCTCGTTTATATATACCTGTATATAACACGCAGACACGTTGTATCTATATATTACTACGCTACCTATGTGTAATATATGGGTGAAACAAGTTGATTTTTTAACCTAAGATCCTCATTATTTCAAACATTTTAGATACACTCATCATACTTAACTTAAGTAATTAAAATTGTATTAATATTTTTAAAAACGATAAATTTTCGAAATAATGAGCGTCTTATATGCGTAAACAATTATCTCTTATAGAGATCGATGTAGGTCAAATCGAAGTGTAGGCGACTGGACGTGTGGACAATTGGAATCAAAAAATAATAATAAATCGATTAATAAAAAATATTAGTAGTGAAAACTAAAATTGATGTTTTCTGATTTATACACATGTTATTAAACTATTGATATTATGTTCATAATATGACTGATGGTATCGTATATTATTGAAGCTGCAGGTAAATTCATTTTTTGATACATATTTTATATTAATTTTTGACGTATTATAAAATACACTAACAAGTGGGTTTAAATCACTGTTTTTTATATTGCACTTTAATTTTTAATTTTTACTTCTAATATTTAAATATTTTTATTGATTTATTAATTTTTTTTTTTGTTTTACGTCCAATATAGTCCTCACGGCTATGTCCATTTTACCCCATTCATGGTTACATATTTTAATAATCTGTAGTACATTATTTAAGTCTTATTGTGTAATATGGTATACATATGTATACCTTATTTATAAAACCTTGAACCTATGTATTAGTATATGTATATAGGTACCTAATATTTTTGATTACATTTTAAGTAGTGCTAAATTTTGGGTATACTAAATATATAACATCATGATGACGAAGACCCGCTGTATGTAACTGTGGGTATGGTAATATTATGCAAGTTATTACTATTAAAAAAAATAGTGCAGTAACGGACTGGCATACATACAATATTGATTAAAATAATAACGCCTATGCTGGTTGGCGGCGGCGATGCGTATATTTTATTATCATTGCGTGTACAATCAACCCTTGTAGGATATATACGTATAGATACGGTTATTACTTATTATACTTAAACAATTATTACGTTGCAGCTACACTTGTTTGACTATGTTTTATACTGCTATATATCCCTGTTCCTCCTACGGTAGTTAGAGGAATGGTGGACGTATGTGGACTGTGGTGAATTAATGTTCATTATATATTTGCATGCGTATATATAATATACTTTGATTTTCTGAACGTTTCTCACTGTGATTTTGCGTTTATAGGATAGCGTCTATGAGATTTTACACCATTCAGGAGCAGGGGGTCTAGACGTCTTACGAATTCTAACCCAAGGATATGGAGCTCAGATTTAAAATGTTTAAGGGTCAATTTATTATATAAAGTAGGTATACAAATATTTCAATAATCCAAATTTAGTGTAATAATGGCATGTGCACAGTGCACTATGACGTATACACACAGACATGCTCCTCAATCCTAATTTATAAATACATAATTATATATATATATGTTATAATTTAAATAGAAATTGTCTCGTGTATATATATAGGTACGTAGCTGGGAACTTATATGATAATACACACCAATTAAAATCATGATACGAATATTATAATGGTATTTATATTTATATTAGTATACGTATGTGTGTGTGTGTGTGTGTGTGTGTGTGTGTATCTTAACATCGATAACACCTTAAGACCAAACGAGGGTAAAAAAAAAATTGTATCGACGTTACGACTTCTTTCGACAACAATAATTATTGTGTTTTGCGTGTGTACCTACCTATATATAATAATGTATAGTGTGCGAGTGTCGGAATAAAAAGAATCAAAAATGCCTTATGTAATAATATGTATATATATATATGCACACGTATTATATACCTATATAGGTAACGCGTATAATATAACGTACGCGCCGGGAACGCGGCCAACACCCCCAACCGGGTTCCCCGCGGGTAATCGTCGCGCCGCCGTAGGAGTCCCGCCGCGGGCACGACACAAATCAAATTATGCGCTCATATTCCGCATCCGTTCGACAAAAGCCCTAATGGTCGTTTTTCGTATAATATATAATTTAACACCCGTATCGCAATCGGCTAATTTATCATGTTGCGGGCACACTGCACGCGTATTATAATATGCACTGCTATATATAATATAATATATATTATACCTTATACATATTATTATAAGCCATACGTCCTGCGTATATTATACCATGTATGTGTGTATATTTAGCGACACGTCGTCATATATATTATATGTATACAATAAACAAAATAATATATACATTTTATTATAATATGATAATAATAGTATGATATGATTCGTAATGTATATACCTAGTTTAATTTTTGGATCAGTTTAACTATGTAATAATAATTTATATTATGTATATTATGGTCACTAAGTAAGTATTCGTATACGTACTTTAAGTCGTCGTATATTTTATTGTCGTCATCTAGGCTTGTGGTTCACGTATTAATATATTATAATACAATACTGCACAGACCTCAAATGCGGTGTGCTGGATTATCATCACACAACATTCGATAGACGCCGCAGCTGCGGTATACCCCAAATTCAAGAACCTTCTAGCTACCTCCCCCCCCCCTCCCCCGTCAAGTGACAGACGTTCAAAAAACGAAAACTTCAAGTATTCTCGTATGCCCATAATACAATTATAGAAAATTATAAAATAGTATTTAGCATTTAGTATACAACCAGCAGTATGGGCGTAGATAATAATAATAAACCTGCATGCACTTCAAACCACTACAGTCTATAGGTAGCTTATAGGTAATATGCAATTTAACTGTGATGGACTAAAATAATAATAAACACGACAATAACATCTTGGGATAAAAAAAATAGGTGGTATATACATATTATATACAATTATTGTATCAATAGTTTTTTCAGGTCGGTCAAACACATTATATAGCTAATGTCCGCACGAAATACACTTGTATACACTTACATCCACAATATTATTATTATAGATATTTACATCGTCTCATACGAGCGTACATTATATATACCTATTACCTATACTATAAACGCGAACAGTTGGTACTTGGTACCTACTTTATTTGATTTTCTCTTTTTCGAGTTTTTTTTCTCACGACCTTATGTAGATAATTTAACGGATCAGTTATTTCAATATAAATAGTATCCATATATAGTATCTATATATCTATACACTTGTTTTTATTAATACACGACATATAATTTCAAGACTTTTAAACACTGTGTTTTTAATGTTACTTATAGTAATTTTTTTAACCTATTTTTACATTTATCATTCCTATAGTATATATATAATATGACACACCATGTGCAATTTTAAGACTTTTTAAAAGTTATTTATTTAATGAAACACATTAAAAAAATATATGTTCAATAAATCACATGTATATAATTAAATCTTTATTTAAACATACGTTTACCTACTAAAAAAGTCACTAGCAAATTCCCATACCGTCCTTTGCAAATATTTAATTATTTAATTACTAGGTATTCAAACTACCTCTATATTCTAGATAGGTACTTCAGTATGGGACGATGAATGTATAAATAAGTTTTCCAATTATTTATGTTTTTATATTGCGTCTGAACTTTTTGCAGAAAAATAAATGCTTACATTTTCAACACTGATGAGGTTAAAAATAGAAAATTATCAGAATTTTTAAAAATTAATTGTGAAAAACGTATGAGTTTTTATTAATTAATTAACTTCTTATTGTTGTATCTGAAAACACTTTTTATAATAGATCATATGCATTGGATCTTCAACATTAAAGTATAGAAAATTGAATATTATTATTACTTATTAGATACTTTTATGAATAAAATGTAATAAATCGGCCTTACTTTTCTTAATAGCCGTTGAAAAAATTAGTTATTGACAATATCGATTTCGTATTATTTTGTTACACCTATATCTTATTTGAAAATGAACTGTAAATATTTGAAAGTGTCATTAATATTTATAATATGATTAATATATATACTTAATATATTTAAAGAAATTTGTAATTTTAGACTTTTTTCATAAATAAAATATTTGCTCTATAAAAAATCTATTGAAAATGTAATATAATATTTCCTGTAAATTTTTCTTACTTCATAGAAAAATGAAACTTAAATCTATATATTTTGAAGTTAGAATTTTGATAAGTCATCAAAATTGTGCAATTTGCTAATTATTCTGTAGTTAAAAATTCATAATATTTTTAATTTTAATGCCAGAAACTTTAAAATTTAATACAAGATTCTTCGCTAGTTGTCCTTACTAGAACTGAAAAAGTTTATTTCAAGTTTAGATTATTTTTTATGTTGAAGTATAAATTTTGATGACATTGGATATTCAAATGTAACATATAGCTACAGGTAATTATACCTACACAACAACGAATTTTGTTTTAATTCAACAAATATTAATTGTAAAAATATTAAACAACCCGCTTTAACTCAAATTTTCATTTTCTATACACAATGATATTTTCCAAATATTAAGACTATAATATTTAGTCAATTAAAAAATGGTTTAGCTATTTTTAAAAGATGATTCAAATTTGTATGTTTTTAATCAAAAATGTGTTTATTGTAAAAATGGGACAATTTATTTTTATAAGCCATTTTAAACTTCACAAAATTCGTCAAAACACAAAAAATGCCAATTATTTTATAACTAAAAATGCAATTAGTTTAATTCAAATTTAACACAATAAGAGTACCTAGTTATCTATTTAGTACAGTGACCAGCTATTCAATCACATGGAACTTTTGGAACCTACTTAAGCCTATTAAACGGAAGAGCTCATATCCAGGTTTTTTTTATCATACACAATTGTATTTAGTTCAATATATTATTAATCTTTTTTATAAATATATTGTTAGTCACCTACACGATTGGCATGTCTATTCATTTATCATTTATTTGGCTAGTGTCCAAGAGTTATGGACAACTTGAAATTGCATTCTTTCTTACTTCTTTTATTTATTTACTGCATTAATGCATTATTATTTTTTTTTTTTAAAGATTTGTAAATAATGAAACGTTTAATTAAAACACGCATTCTACAGAATCATGCTGTTGATATACCTATCTGACCAGTAAGCAACTTATTATATTTATAATATGTATATATTACATAAAATAAAATATCAAAGCAATGTCCAATATAAATCGTAATGTTATTGGCTATAAATCTCGTTTACACTCGTATATCACTATAATACTTGAGCTGTATGTAAAGACTACATTATAGTATATATGACGCAGACGACATACAACTTAATAATAGTAATAATAATAATTACTATTATAAGCATGCACCCGACTTCGTTATAATACGTATTGTAATAGTGATAAGTGACTTGAGGACTCACAATATACGTAGTTTATTTTTGTTCAATTTGAATATAAGACTTAAGTCTGCGCACTCCCATCTGTATAAATGTAAATTGATTATATTATAAGTCATCACTATTTTAGTGCTTTTTCTTCATGTTTAAAAAAAAAATAAGTTTAAAACAGTAACAATAACAGTTCTGTGTTCCATTTTAACCAATAAAAATTAACGAAAATTGATCAATTAAAAAATACGTTTCTAGATTGTCTTAGAATGAATAGTGATCCAAAATCTTAAGGTTATTAATTGTCTAAATAAAATGATAACCTTCGTAAATATAAATGGTGTAGAGTCCTGCAAGTTTTGTGTACTTAAATTGTGTACACAAAATTGTTGTACACACCACACATGTAAATTTTGTACAAATTAATTTTCGCTATTAATCATAATTGTATTTTAAATATTTGTATTACTATAAGTAATACAAATTGAATAATAATAATAATATACTATAATATCGTCCTATCGACCAATTGTTACATTTAATGATACGAATTTTAGATTATTTATAGTTTTAAATTTTGTTATAACCAATTTTACAATCGTTAATTGTAATATTAAATATTCATCAAAACTCAAAACTATATTTTATACTAAATAGAATAAGAATTATGTAACTATATAACAGGTATATTTAAGTGACTAATATATATATATACTTATACCTATACTTAATAGAATACTGTTTACTATTATTATACTTCGTTATGATTATTTTACCAGGGTAGTAAATTGGGGTTACACAAATAATTAATTTACCCTTATTTCTATTTCATTGAAAAATAAATTAAAAGTATTAAAACTGTTTCTAGATTTATGAAAATATATTCACACCATAATGGCCTTGTAGTCGAAGTTACTAAATAAATCAATAAAAAAAAAATGTATAAAAACCATATAAGTATAGGTAGTTGCCAGAAATTGGAATAAATTATTTTGGCTAGTAAAATCTTCACATATTACAACACAATATCTAAAACATTAAAAATTATTGGTACAATACTCATTAATTATTATCCTTGTTCGTACGACTACCTATATAAATTATAATACCTATACTCATTATAATGTCCAATAATATTTTAAGACCTATAATCAGTTATAACTTATAACACTTGAATATTTTAGATTTATTTAATAGGTAATAGGTATGTGTTATTCGGTTTATCTGTACTGTAGTTGTAGTATCCATACAGATTATTATATTGATCTATAGTCTATACAGTATTCATATAATGCAATAATTGTATTGATACTGAATGAGCCTTGAAGGTTGTAATATTTTGGTGTATTAACCTTTAACAACCCAGGAATACGTTTATTTAGTAGGTTTCAAGTGTATATACGTACCTCACGGCCAATGAGTTCACTGCAGTGCCCGTGTTGAATATTTGATTTAAATAATAAATCCATGTTTTCTATTCTAGCTGGGAGTCCTGCTACCTCAATTTCTAAAGATATTGTAACGTGGTCAGGGGAACCTTGTTACAATAATAGTTATCCAAAGAAGGTTTTCTATTCCTTATAGATAAGTTTTCCGTAGCTGGGAGTTAAAGCTGTGTATGAGGTATTATTTTATCAATAACAATCAGAGACGTTTGGTTTAAAGTTCTTTATTAATTATAATATTAAAATAATACTTTACTAAACATATGGATTTCAGATGGCTGTTGGTAGGTGAGTTCGTTCCTGTTGATGAATGTTTCCGAACTGCCGTCGTGTGTCATTTTAATTACTATAAATTATAATAATGTGTACGGGTAGAAAAGTGTTGAGTGTGTATATTTTGTATTGTACATTGGGCAATTCTATAGTATGTGTGTTTTGTGTATAATTTATATGTATAGGATGTAACCAATGTTACAATATTTTATAATTTATTTATATTAGTAATTGCGACAATATATTTTTCCATTAGTAATGTATGGAAGGTTGAACTAATTTTAGACAAAGTAATCGTATTCGTATGTATACATTACATAATAATAATTATTATATTACAATATTATAAATCGTAAATTATTAAATTATTGTTAACTTCTTATAAGTCAATACTAGCATACCATATATAAGTGGATGAAGACAGTGATGGTATTTGTTAGTTAATGGTATATGTTTAATATATAAACATGTAGAGTACCTACAGCACTTTTCCTACAATCACAATACTAAATGTTTTAAAAATGTCATGTAAGTAATCACATATATTTAGATTAATTGGAAGAAAATTAGAGTAGTAAGTACATTTAATAACATGTAGTTCCCTATTATTAGTTTTCCTAATAATGTGACTATGTGAGGAAAAACTACCGACAACTACCCAACATTTCTTTTTGAGAAATGTTACTATTGTTAGCAATAAAGTATGAAGTTATTCATAAATAGATTACTAACCATACACTAAACTGCTTAAACTATCCTATGCTAAGGTGGGAGAAGTGAGGCAAGTGTGGAGTGTCAAACACTAGATCATTGTATCCAGGCCGTATTTATCTTTTAAAAACTCAGTATATTTATAAGATGAAAAAATCTGTTTTAATATTGATTGTATAATATATATACATTATATAGATATAAATAAAATTCTTTGATTACTTGTGGTAACTTATGGTTATAATCTATATAAGAAGTTAGAAAATTGCATAAGTAACTTATAACTAATAAGTAAGATTTTCGCCGATTTCCCATATCATACCTATGTTTAGCTTTACTTAAAATCCGTTGATATATCTACAAATAATAAAAAAAAACTTTCTTATAATCAGATTTTAAATTAGCCTCTGGTTACAATTCACATCCTTATAACATTTTTTTTGATCCATCACACGTATATGCAGTCTTTACAACAATCGGCATAATTGAGACTGTGGTACTTGGGTGAAGGGGCAGAATCCCCAGGGCTCCAATACGTAATTACAGGCTTGGGATTGGTATTATAATCGTCCAACATCGGTTGGCCTTCGATTTTTGTGTTGTATTTTTCTATAATTTTATCTCATTTATTCCGACAATATTTTCCCTATTTATTTTTCAATCGCATTTCAGTCACGCTATATCACTTCCTTCGCTTCAAAAAAAAAAAAAATAATAATAATAATAAAAATAAAAAATTACGTAGGTACCTATACATTATTATTATCTTCCTATCAATATAAAACTAGTTTGTAAGATAGACGTCGCTCATAGGCCATAACCCCTATGTTATTATTACAGGCATAATCGATGTACATATTATAGACATATTACAACAACCATATTACTGCAGCTAGTGTTTTTACTAAAATCATCATTTTATACAAATTATTTGATATTCCTAAATTCTAATTAATAATAATAAAAAAAAAATTCAGAATTATTTACAATTTTAAATACCTGATTTGATAATTTAAAGATTTGACACTTATCGTATAAATAATGATCATCGAGCCATTCAGGTAATTTACACATTTATTTTAAATACGTCAATAATTACATTTGATCATATTATGTTTTTCAATAATTCCTACCTGCTTTGTTTTATTCTTTTTATTTTATAAAATCACCTTTCAGTAGGTACTTCACAAGTCACAACAAATATTGAGTATGTCTGTTAGTCTGTCGTATATAATTATGCCATATGGGCATTATACGTTTGATGAAAAGTTTATCACAGAGTTTTAAGTAGAAGACTAACCAGGCAGAGGCTAGCAACTGAGGCAAAAAGTAGCCAAATAATATAGCATATTGAATCTGAGTTAACATGTCGACAATATATAATATTATAATATTTAATAGTTAATACATAACATAATTAATTAATTAATACGTAAACTAATATAGTAAATTGTAATTGATAAAACTTAATTTTCTTCTTTTCATATTTTTTTAAAAATATATTAAGTATTTAACGATTTTTTTGATTATATTTATAAGTTATGGGTGTATATGATACTATACGAATCCGTTGTTAGGCTTTTATTTTGAATGTAAACAACATCACGAAAGTCCGAAAATTGTAATATAATAAAGATATTTGTTTTAGCAAATAAGATGTTAAATTTATTTTGTTTTCAAGATCATAATATGTGATAATTAATTATAAAATGCCATTAATATTGGTTTTCGTCCTTATCGTGTTCTTTATTGTTTTTGTAGAAAATGATGTCAAAATAATGGTAAATAATACAACGTTTCAATTTTATTATTTATATTGTATATATCCTTAAATTACATTATCAGGACATCATTACATTCTCAGGATTCTGGTGTAATTCCCTGGAAGGAAGGGGATTTCGCCATAATATTTTGTAAGTCTACTTAATCATATTGAAAAAACTTAATAAAATATAATAATAATGACCTTAAAATAATATATTGTTTATTGATATCGTGAAGGACACATCATACATGTTTATACAACGACTACCTAGTTATTATTTTACTATTTTCTTGATCACACGTAATTTATATATGAATTATAAAGTGCAGCAGTTTAATTGTTGAATTGTTTTATACAGATTTAAGATTTTAATATAAATACATGATATCATGTATGTATTCATATTTTTTTCATGTGTAAGTGGAACCAGGTGTTTTAGGTGTATACAATATAAAATATGTAATATTGTGATCAATAGATTTTTATTGATTAAGTGTCTATTGTGCCAGCTTTATGGCTGTATTATTTATATTATAATTTATAATATACTACATTACATAGGTACCTATTGTAGGATATATTTGTGTTTTATAAATCAGCAACACATTTTCCGCGTTATTACCTCATACAAGACATGCATGTAGACAGCACACTCACACACAGGCACACAGCTGCTGTATCATTATCACACGCACGGCGGTACCCTTTAATCATAATATTATCTTGTGCAGCAAGTAGCGGATTCGTACTTATATATATATTTATATGTATAAAAGGACGACGGAGACAACCACTTCACCACTTGCACAATAACATCCACGCGCTCGTTTTCGGAAACTCGACTACCCGTGTCGATCGACGACAGTGCCCGCGCAAGTAATCTATATAATGTTGTTATATACGTACATATTATTATATATGACGATATTATTATCTAAAATACATTTATATAACAATAATAATACTGCCTACCTATATAATAATACGTATAGTGTGGTTTTGATTGAAGTTTCCGGTCGACGCGGCATGGCAGTGGCGGGGTGGTCCGAGGCTGGGCTCCTTGTTGCGAACGCGCGCCGCTAAAGGCGAAAGACTCTCTAGTCGTTTTGTATTTACGTATATATATTATATATATATATATTATACACATTATATGTATACATTTTTGTATCATTTTTGTTTTCACACACACACACGCACGTATGTATGTGTATACAATTATTACTCTTATATATACATATATATATATATTCGACCAGAGTATAGGTATATATATTAACTACGTATTATTGTACATACGAGGGGGTTCGCGTGATCAACTGCATTACGGACGCGTGTTCATTTTCGCATGTTGTCAACATAAACAATGCACTGTTTATACCATACACATTGCACGTATATATACACAGCGTACACCCAGTCTCGTTTCAGTCACATAATAGTAACAACGACGTATACGTTCTTTTTGTCCGTCGGTTATAGGTGTGTGTGTGTGTGTGTGTGTGTGTGTGTGTGTGTGTGTGTGTGTGTGTGTGAGTATATATTACATTGGTAAGTGCAGTATACATAATACTGTGAAGGGTGTGTGAGTGTGTGTATGACACTCGGTTTTTTTTCTAAATTTATCGTTTCCCCTAGAATTGTCCGATGTGATACGTATACCTCTGCGAATACCTGTTTGCAGTAGGTATACATCACAGCGACGAACTGCAGTGTGTTGCGCTTATCCCGCGTTTATTTACCGTTGAATGAAAACTATAATTAAATCAGACTTTGTTTCTCGGTACGTATAATTGCAATGAATCCCGACAAAAAAAATTGAAATACTATACATTACAGTATGTCAAAAAGACGCCTGCAGATGATAAAATAATATGTTTTGCACGTATATAAACTGAAAACTGTAAAATATTTTTTATCTCGTAACAATTGTCTACTATTCTAATCACTGCATTATATATTGCGCAGACATAACATTGACAAATTTTGGCTACCGCCCTGTAACTGTGGTGGCAGATATGATAAAATGCTGTGAACATATCGACGATACTGATATTGATTGCGACGTACGTATTAAAATATTTAATTTAGCACACAGTGTCACACTCACACACATACCTATAGTCGTATACTCGTATCCAATATAATAACTTTAAAGGGTGGAGTGATTTTATATAGTGGTTTTATGAACAAAAAAGTAATAATAAATGTGTGCAACCTACATGGGTATACTAAAAAAAATCGACGACGAGGGTGTGAACCCGGAAAACCAACCCCCTGAATATACCATCCATTATTCATGCACACATATTAATATAAAAGTAATTGTATGCTATTCTGTTGTCTTTGCCCTATATATAATAAAAATATAAACATATTATAAATATTTGATCAAAACATTTCTGATGAAAACCAATCCGTATAATACTTAAGTATTACTTATGTAGGTACTTAACACTAATAATGCATTACGTATCTATCTACTGGCTACTTATCCATTTATTAATTGACAATATTATTTATTTATGCTATGACTATGTCATATACCGTTGATTCCAAAAACCATACGCTTGCAGTAATAAAATACAAGAAGAAACCACACATTTTTTAAAATTGTTGTATACAAAAATCGCACACTTTATAATGATGTTTGATTTATTATTCATATTTTTTCAAAAACACTTTCCCCCTTTATTACTATCAATAATTTTAATATCCATTATATTTATATGAAAACGCTAAAATCACATACTTGTTATTAGCATGATTATTAACTATTGTACTGCAGTATCTTATTATCTTATCTATTCTGTTATTTGCGACTAATAATAATGTGTGATATTTTGCTATGCAACGAACCAAGATAAAGTGTGTAGCTTTTGTCTGCCGACCTTTTTAGGTTCGAGTTCGAAATCATAAGTGTGAGGTTTTTGCATGCAACCTCTTATACGAATACGAAACTTGCCTTACTCGAAAATTGGGTAATTTATTATTGATTAACCTATATAAAATTGTATAGTATATTGACCTATACGTATTTTTAAATATGGCTCGTCAAACTTAGATATTATATTATTAAATCAATTTAAATGGACGTGTGTTTTTTTCATTTATATTGTATTCAGCTAAGAGGGTTTTGACTATCTTATTAATAAAATACAATATATTTTATTATATTTGATTATTTGAATACCTATCTATAGGTTTTACCATATTTAATAAATATATTCGTAAATTATACTATATTATATACTATCACTCATTGGCAATCTTCGTTGAGAACTTAAAAAAGGCACCTATTGATATATTTTAATTTCAAGTCAAATATCAGTACCTACCTATATATATATAGTGAGTACAATGAGTATCATGGATAATTACCGACTTCTTAATCATACTTCATATGAGTAGTTTTTTTCACTTTAACTCACAACCTCAATTATAATGTACTTACTTATTGTATATATGTTTTTATAGATAGTACTAAAGTAGATACTTATATCTTATATAGGTATTATATATTTCTCCCCTGAAAAAAAATTACATTGTTATCTATAATTTGCTTTGTTTATATAATCTAAAATTCTAAAATGTATTTTAATATATATTTTAATTTGGTTCAATTGTAGAGTATAGACTATAACATAAATACAATATGTTATAGTTATATTAGTATTATTTTAACGATTAACCTATATACATATAACATATTACTTTATAACTGTATTATAATAAATACCATAGTAGGTTTACGGTAAAAATAGTGGGTAAGTAGTAAGTAGGTATCCATTTCTGTATAGAATAAAAACATTATTTTTCAATACTTATACCAAAATGTATAGTGGAATAACAGTAGATTTGAAAACAAAAATGTAGTTATGAATTACTAATTACTTATTAGTACAGTCACAGAACTGTTATTTATAACAATTGTGTTAAAATACATTATAGTATGATGATCATCGATTTTTATTTAAATATTATTGTCATTTGATTTAAGTTTTAATTTATTTATTTTTTTATAGGCTTCTTGTAAACTATGATACCTGAGTTTTAGTTATAACTTGTATTTAATTTCAAAGTAATGGCTAATAACCATTGTTTAAACTTTAAATGGCTGTTTAACATTATATAGTTAAATAACTGTAATATTATGTCTTTTAAGTTTTATTTATTTAATTTTATTTTACCTACCTATATTTGGGTATTACAGTGAATTGCTTATAACATTCCAGCATCTTCAACTAATTGGAAGCGGCTTAGATTTGGCAGCACAACGTTCTAAAAATATAACACTTCCGTATCTGAATATTGTAAGTTATTTAAATTATGACGTACGTATAACCACTTACATTACATTTAATAACATAAAAAGGTATATTATGATCATAATATTATATATATATGAACCAACCCATAGGTTAGTTTTATTCCAGTTTATTAGGAATCAAGTAGGTATTTAGTAGGTATTTAGAAATTCGATCAATATAATGTTATAGAGGTTAAATGTCATTTATTGTTGCATCGCATCACATAGATTATTATTAATATATGTGTACAACTAATAACTATAGATGTGCCAATATAAAATGCTTTATAAGCAAATGCATCTAAATCTGTAACCAAATTTATATTGGTGTTAATAAAAGAAAATAATAATGAAGTCACTGCAGCACTGAACACTAAAATATCAACACACAACTACTGTAATATACATATTATTTACCATCTCATTTTGAAATAAAATACTTTTTAACATGCAGCTTATGTTTGAGTATTTCATTTAATAGGTAGGTATAATAATATAATAAGGTTCATCAAAGATTTCTTTTCTTAATTTTTTTTTTATGACTCTTCAACGTACGGTATCATTTAATAACATTTTTAAATTGCACGCTAGTACCTAAAATATTATCAATTATTGTACAATATCCATTTATACATGTATATACAACTCATTTCGCTCTGGTCCAGCGGTCTATGCGGCCCTGTCCATTTCGTCCTTAACGCGACGTGAAAACTGGAAAACGGCTAGAGTTCATTGGGCGTGACCTTTCACCATCCAATGAAACCGCAGCAACCGGTTGTATTGTTTCCTCGGGTGCATTGTGTATGCGTTATGATGACGATGATAATAACGACTGCGGCGATGATGTTGATGATGACGACGATGACGATGATAATAACAATATCGACGTCGGGACTACATAACCTAGCCCGGTTATGTCGTAATTGACGTGAAGCAATTATTTGACGGCCGCCATGTTAATAATTTATATTGAATAGGAAAAATAATAAGAAAAAAAGTGTAGGTAATAATGAAAGAACCGGACGTACTCCTTTATGTTTATCATATAGATATACACACATTGCACATACATATAAATATACTTACATACATACATACATACATACATATATACATACATACTTACACACACACACACACACACACACACACACACACACACACATATAATATATGTATATACATTCGGGCAATCGATGTGGGAAAAATAACTAACCTCTGCCGCCGCCGTAGTCGTGTATACCTATGTATATGTATGATATTATATTTAATAGCGACTGCGCATATTACAAAAGTTTCGAACGGAAATCCAAAATTAATTCATCGTAATTTTCGTATACGTAAAACAATAATACACAAGATTTTGCCCTAAAGTAAAAATAAAACTACTATCACGAATTCCGATGGTGAGAAAATGTTTTCATTCCTTTAACAACGAATAGAATGTACCCACAACCCATGTATATGTATATAAATATAGTATATATATATTATATATATAAATATAAAATATAGATATAATACATAGGTGGGTATAATATAATAGGTACACATGTATTTATCGTTTTTTTTTGTTTTTGACGACGTCCTCTTGAATAATAATTTTATTATTCACACGATTGTCCGCACTATAATGTACCTAATCCATACGACCATACTCCACAGAATTAAAATATTTTTGTTTAAATTTTGATTAAAACCACATGTTTATGAAAAGTAAAAATTATGAACGATTTTTAAAAAAAGTATAAATGGTAGAATACCTTGAAAAAAATAAAACCAAAATTTAATAAAAATGCAATCAACGCACAGTATAATAAACTCTTTTGTTTAGTATTGATTGTTAAATTGTTTTAATATTAATTTGTCATAAACGTGATGTACCTTTTAAGGGTAATTTTTGTAATAGTTAGAGAGGACGTAGCAGGTCCTACCGACAAACCAAGTATTAATTTAATTCTTAATAATCAAAATAATAATATTTACTGTATTTATTTACAAGCAAATAGTTATAATTTATGAAAATAATATTATATACTATTGTAGTATTCTGATGTAACAGATTGTTACCTACGTCCGTCTTATATTATTATCAGCTTACGTATTATATTAAAATATGTCTTAATTATACATCATATAATTATATAAATATCTTTATATAATATCATGTAGTTCAAATTAAAAATATACTGTTGGAAATATCAGATAGGTATATTATAAATGCAGTCAAGCACGTATGGTGCCTGGAATTCAGGAAGAATTTACAATTAACTTACTTGCATTTATGTAAACCATCAGAAATACTTAGAATTCATAAATTTTACCTATATCACCTGCATATTATCACATTTGGCCTTTCAGATTCTGAGCTGAGCAATGAATATATTAATTTTAATACGACCTTCTTCACACGGAATCGTCTTTCGTATACAATGATTTTACATTAATAAATAATAATATCATTGAATTCAATTTTAACACAACCATTAGTGACCCGATTGACACCTAATGTACAGCAGAGTGGTACTCATTTGTCCACCTTTTTTTAAATGATCGGGAAAAACTAATATAAAAAGTGGGAAAATGGAAATATTTACACCACACGTTTTGACAAAATCGATTTTGTTTTCAATAAAGAGAAAAACAATTTATTCATAGAGAAAGTGTAGGAACTATTTTTACCAAACATTTTTTATTTATTCTGTTGATAGAATTTTGTTTCTGGGTCAATTCTAATAGCAATTCATTTATTGCAAAAAAATTGTCTCAACGTAGTATTTTAACTACTTTTAATTTCAAGTTTTGACGTTTTTGGATAACATTTAATCGTAAATTAATTATGTTTTTTGAATAAGGAAATTAATAACAATACTGTTATTTTTTTTCATAGTGTAAAATAGTAATAATAATTAGTAATATAATAAGTTCGATGTTGTTGGAAAAAATTAGTTCAACCTACCTTATAACTCAAAGAAAAATAAATTACTTATAGTACCTACTACCAAATATAAATGAGTAATGACCTACTTAATGACGATGTACGCTCGATATACCTTCTACGCAATTCCAGACTGACTTCTCCTGTTATTTTTTACCTTATCACAATTTATAATATTGCTTTAAAAAAAATACGTTTTACTTATTTTTATAACCACCATGTAATCAGATTATAATATGGGTTTATGTATTACACCTCGCTATTACTTATAATATATATTTATGTATTATGTCCTATCCCAAGTAGCAAAAAAATATTTTTAAATGTTTGAAAAAAGTTTATAAGTTATTTTTTAATCAATTATTAAAACAATTTGATTGCTACTTGGGATAATAGTTAGAGACATAGAGTATAAAGACTATATATGTATAGCCAAGTAGGTGCCTATATAATATGTGCTTAATTGATCTATGCCGTAAATGAATTAAAATTAATTTTCGGCCACTTCATACTATGCCTTGCTAATGACTATTGCCAACAATTCTAATATTATGAATACAGTATACATTTGTAGTCGCAAAGAAAATTATTGTTATTTAGTATCATCGCTTAAAAATTGGTATATCCGTCATTTACCAATTATTACATATTTACATCATTATTCAATATTCAATATAGGTATTCATAAGTAGTTATTATTTTGTACAGTGAAATTTCCGTTTATATATTTTTGATTTTCATATAGTATCTAATGTATAATTGTACAGAATAATGTTAAATCGTTTATTATTGCACAATAATATTATATCTTATGCTTACTAATTACCTAGTATGGATAATTAAGTATCAATTATTCATCGTATAGGTATATATTTATATTGTATGATAATAACAAACGTTCTTAAACGTTTTAAAATAAATATTTAAAAAGTTGTAACTCAAACATGAGTATGATGTTTGATTATAATATATAGATTGTAATAATTGTTTTTTTTACTAAAAAAAAAAACATGGTACATAAAAAAAAATATATTATTATAGTATGATATAAAAGTGTCGAGTGTACCACTGTACCACGTATACCTATTCATATTATTTTTTCTATAATAATATTATCTATATAGTTAAATTGAATATTTTTTTAAAATTTATCATACACTGTATAATTATATTGTTAGTTTGTATGATGTACAAAGAGTAACTGCTACATTTTTAATTTTTAAAAACAAACAAAAACCTTTGTTTTAATGAGTTAAAATAAGCTACAAATTGTAACAATATAATCTAATATCATATATACCGTGCATATAATTATAGATAAAACTAAATATCATACTATTTTATTTAATATTTGCATTAGTAGTCAAGTTGAAATTATATAACGTATAGTTATAAAATAAAAATGTTTAAATTAGACTTATCTAATATCTCCCCCAGTAATTTTGTATATGTGTACCTAGGTATATTTATGACACACTCCAATGTTAATGCCTTATTTTTTATTGTAGTTTATAACGTTACCATTGGCAACTAGTAAAAAAAACCTTCAGGGAATTTCCCTTCACATTGCTGCTGTAATATGTAAATACCAACTTAATGTAAATATGAAGCCACGCAGTTAGGTATATATTATATATATACAATACCTAGTACCTATCTAATATTATATTTAAAACTTTTCAAAATGAAATTACTTAACATAAGTATTGGTATTTTTTTTAGAATTGCATATACTTATTACTTTCGACCAGTGATAGGCCAAATTTGGGCCAACAACAATGTTCAATGTCGGCCACATACCACAATATTTTAGGTTGTAAAATAAATCAACATTATGATACGAAAGATGTAAAAATACATGCTTTTTTTGGCCACTTTTATTTTTATATTTGGCCCTCTGTTTTTTAAGTTTAAACTGATTGATCAGCTTGTTATCCATTGTTGAAACAGTTGTAATAACTATATTGACATGGATCTTAATCCGTTAGCATTGACACGAACGGTGAGGAGAGTATTTGTGGTGAACGAATTGATTGGTATTTTTGTTGTTTAAAAGAATTGAGTGGTTTTATGTGAGGAATATTATATTTTTGCCTTTTGGATTGTATATTAATAGGCTATTGGGCCTAATTATTTTAAGGATAATTTACAGTCATACAAATCAGCTACACTGAGATGTCAATGGAAATAAATTTTAAATTATAATTCTTACTAATTAGCACTAATATTATAAGAAATTCAAGAAACTGCTTGCAATTTGTACTTATTTCTATCATTTTATACATATAAATATATTTTATTTTTATGTTCACAGATTTATGGAATATTCAATTTAAATTTAGACACCAAATAATAATTATATATGTAGTCACGAATCCTAGGTATATACTCGTATTCTAATAATCACATGAAACATGATTCACACTGTCTGTTAAGTTATTCATCAACTAGAATCATAAATACTATATTATAGGCTTATAAGCTTCATAAAGGTGTAACTTAAATATATAATGTATACAAGCATAAATACATAAATCAAATTAATATTATTATAATAATACAACAATTATTTTGTAATTATTTGTTCTATAACAAAATATTAAACTATTTTTTTATTTAATAATATAGGACATAGGTAATCAACTATAACACATGGTTTACGGTATATTCAACTCATATTGATAGTAAATAATTATAGTTTAGGGAAAAAGAATAGCAACTTTTTCGTGTTAATTGTATATTACTTAGCAAATCGATCAATGTGTCTGACGAAATATATTTCTTTTCTTTAATAATTGAATCTTTTTTCGACAGTATTCATACAATCGCCAAGGAGAATGTGACATTCGTGTCAGTATAATATCTAACAGTCATGAACATGTGGAATCTACAGTCATTCAAAAGATTGATTTTGATACATCAGTAACACAAGGTATTTACTATTTTCTAGTTGACTATGAGGTAACTTAAATGTATACTTTTATACACTACAGTTATTTAGTATGACAGGACAATATGACGGTATCATGACTGTATAAGCATATATCATACCTACATAAACGTTGGGTATAAATTTAAATTTAAATTATGTTTAAGGTAGATGTTCGACTTTATATAAATATTATTAACCGGAAGTACTTTTAAAAATAAGTACCTAGGTATAGTATGTATGTATGTACATATATGATGTATTCATTTACTTAACATAATATTAGGAATTATAATAATTGTACACAAATTTAAATAAAGGATCAATCTCGTCTATGGTGCACTGGCGCACTTAAGGGGATGGTTACACCACTAAGTCCTTAATTAGCACTCCCAGATTATTTTGAGTTAAAAATATTGTTTAAAGTGTATAATTGTGCGTTTATAAGAATGAGTTTATTCCAGTTTATATTGGTAACGCACTAATGCCACTGACATATATTTCCTGTTTAAATATGTTTGGCATATTTAAATTGAACAAAACAAAAATGATGAAAGTAGTGAAAATGTGGATGACCATGATTGCATCGCTTGTTCATCGAAGAATGTAATAGTCCTTAAAATAATTGGTTATAATATATCAGTCAAAAAAAATTGTTTATTGAAAATCAGATTCACTACTTCGATTTTTTTAACGTAGTTATTTATAATTTTATTTGAAATTCGAATTTTATTTTGAAAAGCCGTATAGGGAGGGAGGGTGCAAATCCCAGAAAGGTCACTTTGGAGTAAAATATTTTAGCACTCCCAAGTTATGACTGAATGTGCGCCTATGATATGGTGCCAATTTTGTTCACTTTAATAAAGTGACTTTATTGTATTGTATTTTTATTTATAGTTTATATAATGTTGTCCAATTTATTATTAATTTTAAAATAATTTAAATAGTTTCGTGCACATCGATTAATATAAAATAAATGATGCATACATTTTTATAATCCATTCAAAATTAAATCAAATGACATAAATATTTTCAAATATGGTACCACAAACTGATTAATACGTATTATTTTTAATTTATATCTCAAAGTAGGACATCATATAAAAATGTTCTGAAACATTGTAGGTCTTACCTTGTAAAATATGTAGGTATATTTAAAATAATGCAATAGAGTTTTTTTGTTAAGGACAAAAACACTTTAATGAGTATTAGCCGTTGAATTATGTAAGTAATAATAGCACAAAATACGTATAAATACGCATTTATGTTTTAACTATTATTATATTTGCCTGCTGCCTACAAATTACTAATCTATATACACACATGTGACGTTTTAGTTTTTTTAAATATAAACATTCACGTGGTATAAACTGTACGAGTATATGCATAATGTTTGTGACAGGGATTTTAATTTAAGCAGAAATACATTTTTCCCCTCTAGCTAGTTCAACTTTTTTGAAATTAAACTATAAAATGGATTTTAGCTATATAATTATTGTTGTATACGGTTATTTTGTAAATTGTAATACGCAGGTGATTGACGTCTTGAAATACATACCGTATCCAATTTAATCGACAAATATCAATAATAATAATAAGGTTACATTGGTTACAGTAATTCTATACATAGTAAAATCTAAAGATGTATAGAATTAAGTTTACAGACGTCGAGTCTGAAATTTTCCCCGTTCGTACAATAATTACATTTGTCACTTAGTTATTGTGATCACGCGATCTGTTGAATTTCATTATAAACTATCCAATCGAGTTTAATAACACAGCTGATTGACTATACTGATAAGTATATATATTTATCTAATATAATATGAATTTCGAAATATCGAAAAGTAATTTTATATAATATTGTATGGTGTATAGACACCAAACAATAACAAATAAGTATACACCTACCTAAGTAATTAATTTTTTTCTAATAACAAAAAAAAATATATTCAATGATTTTACTTAATGTGGTTTCATTTTATATTTGTGTATTATAATATCATTAATTAATTTAATGTATTAATATATTATTGGTATGAGTTGTAAAATTAACTAATATTATATTAAATCATTTAGGGAATCATCATAATTTAAAATGTGAATTTCCTGATAAGGACCATTTAGATTATTGTAACATTGTAAATTGTCATATGAAATATTCTGGATATCGAGGATTTTTTAGTACAACAAATCAAAAATGTGTACGAATTCCGGAATGCCGATCGAAAAATAATAGTGATCACGTAAATAAATTATTTACTATTAATTTGTTAAGATAGATATTAATTTTTTATGTTATAGGATTTGCATTGTTTTATTTGTTTTATTTTTATATTATATAGATAATATACATATAAGGAGTATATATATATAATCACATATAAAGATGACTTAGCTGTGGTCGATATTGTTTTTTCACTTTATTGTCCATCCGAATAATGTAGTTTTATTTTTACAGCTAATATTTGTTTAGTTATAGGGACTTCTTGCATTTCTAATGTTTAGTTGAATAATAACATGCAAGTTAAAAAAAATCCTATTTGCAATATAAGGAATCTATAAAAAAAAAATGCCAAAATACAACCTATATTATTTTAATACTTGTTATAAGATGTTTTGTTAATGCGGCATATTTATTATACTCTCATTATTTTCTAACTTATTAGTGCTTTTTCTGCAAAAAAATTCTATTTATTTATTTATTAAAATTTAATTCAAAATTTAAATGCCTATACTCAACTTACTGATCAGTCACCACCAATGGTATAATATAAACTATAAATTCTATATTATATTGACTAATGGATTTACTTTTATTAAATGATTGGATGACGTTAATATGTAAATAATATATGGTTATTCAAAAAGAGAGAGAGATCATTAATTAAAAACACAAATAAGTATTAAATTAAATTATTCAGTCAAAAATAATTTGTCTTTACTTTTATAGGGCACATTTGTTATTTTTTTTTAGTAATGGTTGAGTGTTTTTTTATACCTACAACATATTTAAATCACTACATGTTTATAATATATATATAAGGATGTTGTATGTAAATACTTAGGTACTATTGCGATTACTTAGTACTTGAGTATGTTCATTAGACAAATATATTTCATTAAACTGATTTAGAAATAATAAATATAAAAACTAATTTAAGAACCGTGTACATATAGGCCTATATGTGGTCTAACAACCAATGTGTAGATCTAAATCATACCATTACTCATGAAGACATTCAAGAAGTATTGTATAGAATAGATAACAATAAGACTGATGAACAGTTCCAAGCATTCGACGAAATTCATTCTAACCAAGTATAAAATCATTAAAATTAACTATAGTTTAAAATTCAATTAAGCCAAATACTTTCTATACATTTTAGAAAATTCGTTGTCGCAATGGATATTTGAACAACCATACCGATTTTTGCGAATGTGATCTTGGATGGGAAAATGAACAAAATATGAATTGGGATGATTTTATACCGTCTACTATACCATTACAAATGTGTACTGTCCGTGAACACATTTCTAGAAATCAAGTGCAGGATTTTAAACATGTCACTATACCAGAAAACTGTACATTCGCGGAAGTTGTATCCTTTAATAAATACATCATTTATAATTTATATGTAGGTATTTAAATATTTCTCATAGGTATAATCATGTGGAGACTTCATAATTGAATCATTGACCTATACTACATACTATACACCTATAATCGGGCTATATTCATCAAAAAGTTATACTAAATATATATTATATATTATATTATACTAAAATATATACATATGTATATTGTATCTTATACTTAATATTCCATATTAAACATAATCTTATGTATAATTATTAAACATGTATTGTGTATAATTATGTATAATTAAAACAATTATTTAATTAACGAACAATTTTTGATTAATCAATTAACCTTTTTGCTTTGAAGCAAATCATTAAAACTAAATACAAGATACAGGGCCCTAATGGGATAAGTTCCAAAATACCTAAAAAAATTTAATTTTGAAAAAGATGCTTACTTATATTGGCAAGTATCAAATTATGTCCAAAAATTATTTTGATTAAAATAAAAATTTCATCAATAATATATAAATTTCAATAGTGATTGTCTCAACGTTTATTTCATAGATACATATTCCTTTTATGTTATATACTTATATCACATAACTTTTATTAAAACAAAACATATTTATTTTGGATACACATATCATTATGATATAATGTATCTAACTGACTATTGTTAAAAATAAGTGCAATAAATATCCACTCGTCACCTATCTGCAGTACCTAGTTATCTTAACCACATAAATGTCCAAAATTCTATTATTGATTTTTTTCACCACAACTACCAATTCTTTTGAAAAATAATTTCCTAAATTTAATTTCAGATTATATCATTGTTCATAAGTGGTGTGATTATAATGAGTATTGTGCTGCAACTATAAATATAGTGTTGAATATTCATCAATATTGTTATTTTCTCACAGGAAATTTTTAATTTTTACTACAAAAATGTGTTTTACAATTGTTTATTTATATTAAATAATATACCATGTAATATGTCTACAACTGTATATATATTATAAAAAATATTCGCTATAGTACTATAATTAGTAAATGGTAAATACTGTCAACAGCATTTGATTCATTTTTTTGTTATAATTTGTACTGGACATTTCTGTAAATGTTCTTAGTGTTTTTAATGATAAAAAATCTGTATCAATTTGAAATAAAGAAAAAACTCAACACAATTATGAAGTAAATATATCGCAGGCGCGGTTTATTATATTTTTTACTTTGATCCAATAAATATATTTAAAAACACCGCCGAATAATAGGTTTGCTCGTAATAATACCTTGAAATTTAGTGTAACAATGAAATACAGACGTTTTTGATCACGAAATAATAATAATATTAATAATAATAATAATAATAATACATGTAACGTATCCCTTGAAAGAGCGACTTCAACTGCGATGTACCCATACGTAATGTAAGGAACAACTCTTCAAAAACCTGACAGCCTGCCATTAGAGTTATTGATCCTATACAAATTTTTGACCCGCCGATTACCCAAGGCATCATTGAGAAACCAATTTAAACGTAATTCCTATACTATAATATAAGTAGGTATACTCGGCATCGACATGGCGCCAACGTCGTATACACATTTTAGTAAAACTGGTAGGTATATTGTAAAATATAAAATAAAAATTATACTTTTAATCTAAATGTACCGCCAATATAATATTATATACAATAATGTAATATTATATATAAGTTTAAACTCTATAATTTCCAAGTGTAGAAGACAAGTATTTTAGAAATAATATCAAATTGATCAGCAGTTTTTAAATAATTGCATAATTGGGTTGCAAATAATGTGAATACTATGTATGATTACGCTCTGTATAATAATGATTCTTTAGGTAATTAATAGTTATATATACTTATTTTTGATACTTTATATTATACTATTACGTTTACGTGGAACTATGTAGGGTGTATATTACAATGTTTGTCCTCGTCCTTCGCCCCTCTGTGACCTGCCAAATTATTTATTATGTATAATGTATATATTCCTAACCTCGCCAGGACCTGTCCAAACTTTAAAACTTATATGAGTTATACAACTAATAGACAACAGTGCCTGACAGAAATTAATAATTCATCTTTTGAAATATAATCTCAATACAGTCGCTTCTTTTTTTATAAAAGATTTTTAATAAGAACGAAAACAAACATTTTGATTTAGATATTATTAGATATGTATATAATGGTAAATCAAAAAATACAATAAATTATAGTCATATTGTGACTCTAAATATACAATAATAATTCTCCAAAATCATACATATTTTATTAATTTAAAATCAATGATTGACGGGGACTAACCAGTAACCATAAACTGATAGACTTATAAATATATATTTATATTATGTCTACTGGACTAACATGTGAATACTCTCTGTCAGTATAGGTACTATATATATCACATTCAATTAATTTAAGCTATATTGAACATATTTTCATAACCTATAAGGTGTAGCGGTATAGCCGTGTTATAGGTAATTTTGTATAATATAATATGTTTCTCAATTGTCTGCCCATTGCCCCATTACAGCTCACCAGTAAACTCACAAAAACTGTAATCCATTATACCAACTGCTATAATTAACATTTATTTTAAAAGTAAGCACTCATTTTCGAGAAAATTATTAAGATTAATAGAAATATTTTTTTTACACAATTTAAAATATCACAAAACAATTTTGAAAAAAAAAGATTATTGTTTTCATTTTATTTTATCAGTGCTTTAATAGCTGGATACATTTTATTTTAAATTCCAAATCAAAATGTCTTTCGGAGCTCTTCAATATAACATACATTTATGAAAATTGAATTTCTACCGAGTTGTTAGGTAACTTATTAGTTTTCTTTAGTTACAATAGTTTCTATATTTTAAATTTTAGATGAGCAATGGTTTAACATTTTGAGGAGTACCAGAAAATTATAATTATTTTTTTCTTAAATGTGGTTTTGTAATGATTTAAAATGATTTAAAAAGAATATTTACAAAAACGTGTGTATACTTTTCAATACAAAATGTGTTTAACTTTAAAAGTATCACATTGATATTTTACTTCAGCTTATTCGTTTCAAAATATGTTTTTAGAATTTATTTATTATTTTTTTTTTTGTGGAATTCTTTCTTATTCTAAATATGACGAATTTCTAATCAAAACGTGTGCTATACTATACACTAAACCTTAGATGCATCGTGCGACGTGCACCATCTCATGACGACTAATGACTGTTATTATTAAATTGATCGACTAGTGACTACCTACTGGCTAGGAAAAAAATCTATCACAACTAACTGCGCGAAGAAGAACCACCTGATGGCTGATTATATAATGACCTCAAATGTATGTATACGGACCAAACCTCGAATTTATTATCACAAACATTTAAACAAACATCTATTTGAAACAGAAAACCATCCTTCCCGCACGTCCTTTTACCACGTTTATTGGCCAACAAAAACACAAATAAGATTCGACACAAAAATAAAAATATATTACTTTGTTTCGCCCGCTGCCGCCGACGCGTCAGTGGCGCGTGGGCCGTGTGGCTCACGAGTATAGAAGAGTTTCTATAGAAACCAACACAATTTCAAACGATACGTCGATGTTGCTGTGAGCGACCACCCCGGCCTTTGGTGTATACCGTTTAATAGCAATAAAAAACATTGAGCATTATATACCTATTTACTGCAATACCTAGGTTCTGGTACTGAATGTCCAATGTCGATACTCGATTTAAATGTTCAAAACAACAGCCACTGCTGCAGTCCTCGTGCATGTGTGAGGACATGCGGTCACCTGCAGCTCACGGCTCTCTCCATATTTACTATAGTCTCTAACCGCATAATAATCGTCGTTTCTGTCCCCAGACCTACTATGACCGGACGCAACGACGGGAAATATGGTCGCGATTACCCGTTCTGGAGTTTACCGTACACGACATACCTACGACCTACCTACTATATTTTGTCACTCACTCACACCTGGACAGAAAATTTAATTTTCAGACTTTTCAAAAATATTTATAATTATATAATTTATATTTTTAATGTTCAAAGAGTGCAAAACGTTTTTAAAAAGTTGTCAAGTCCAGTTTGAAAAGTCGCAATACGCTATCCTTCTCCTTTAAAATCTAAGTAACACAAACGGCGCTTGAAACACGATTTTTCATCTCTTTTATAGTTAAGACTTATACTTTCGATTTTTTTTTTTTGCTAAAATGAAACTTACACATATGTTACACATGCATGGAAATGGCTATCACCAGGTGTCAACTGTATAAGTATTAAACAATTAAAATATATATTATATAATAATAAAAAATTAAAACATATTATATAACCTAGGAATGAGTTCTGAATTTTGAATATTTTTAAACATTAATTAAAGCAATATTATTTTTAAAAAAAATAAAGAACTTATTTGTCACTAGTTTTCATTAAATGCATGATTTAACAACAAAATAAAAATATTTTAGTGAGCTGTTAAAATTTGGCAACCTTTAGCATGCTTACAATAGATCGCCCTCACTGACCCATATGGCTATATGTAATATCATTCCCAGGTTACTGTTGTAGACATCGACAGTTATTCAAACGCTTCTGCTATCGTAATATTGGCGTTATTTAGAATGACTATGTTCTTAGCATATTGTATAAATCGATTATATATAATTATTAATTATTATACAACTTCAATCTTCGAACACTTGTAAGATTACTAGTTAAGCCTAAATACGATTTTTAGAATAATGTACAAATATTTTTAAGTGAATATAGGTATAACCTATTGTTGTGGATCATCTTCACTTCATTCATTACTTATAATGCACATAATAGGGGAACCCGGGACAAGATGAGTACATGGGGTAAGGTATAACAACTTTATTCCTCCATAACTATAGATAATAATATGTTTGAAACCTCTTTGGATAAATAACTACGTACCTATAACCTGACGTTAAAGGTATTGTAACATTTAAAGACTAAAAAAAACTACCAAGTATTCTTAATGTTTTAAGTTTCTAGTTTTGTCGTTATAATTTTGTCGAATTTTAAATTAAAAAATATTGTTTCTCATAATTTTAAGTACCAAAATGTCTATTTCAGTATGGCCAAAGTCAGGCTTAAAATAAAATATGTTTGTGCAATATTTATTTGTTTTTTTTTGTGAAATTCTTATAGATAAGTTCCTGTGTTGAAATATTAGAAAAAATATATCTGATGTGTATTTATCTGTCTCATTTTACCCCATGGTGTGGGTAAGATGGGACAAATTCGGTTTTTTTTTTATTTAATTTTTTTGATTTCAATAGTATTTTTAAATATTTTAAAGTGAACAATTTTAAAACTAAGGAACATTGACTTATAAATGATACATAAATTGAGTATTTTTCTCAAAAATCCAACATACTGCAGCAAGTTAAACACTAAGTGTCTCGTCTTGCCCCGGGTTCCCCTACATAATGTATATAATATTATGTTATACATGTTAACAGTGACGGATCCAGAGAGACCTAGGGGCCCAGCCCTCCCAATCATATTGTAAATTATTATAAATTATATTCATAACATATTCTACAGATCCTGATATTACTATATTTCAAATTACATGTATGTCTGATAATATACTATATTGTTATACGTATCATTCTGGTGTGCACAAACTAAGATAGTACTATCTTATTTCATGGTGGATAGTGATTCCAATATTGTAATTTTACATTAACAAAAAATTGTGCCCCCCCCCCCAGATCTTTGCTCTGGATCCGTACCTGTTTTAACGAGTTTACAATAAAAGTTTAAACCTTATTATGTGTTGTACGTCGATTTTTAGTCGGACTATTATATAATTTAATAAATGTATAATTGAAATTGAAACATACGACAGGCGTGTGAGACTGTAAGCGCTCTTAAAACATCATGCTACATTCGAAATCGGAAATTATTATTATTGTAACCTTGATGGAACACACGCTATACTCGCAGTGACATCTATCCGCTATCGTCACCGCGAAAAAACACATCAATGTCCAATATACTCTGTACAGACTATAGTAATTAGTAGTATAATCTTTACTATAAAAGTATAGACATTAGACTCTATAGTCTATAGATTATAGAATATCTATATTGGATATAATATAGAGTCTATACTCTATAGGTACTTTTGTTGTAGATAAACATAATGTATAATTTGGCATAAGTACTAAACGTCAATGATTATTATGTCAGTGAAATCGGCGCGTCATTGCTATTTTAATCGCTTACTTTACACCTGTATAGCTGTATGTACACCATCTATGATTATAGTACCTACCAAGACAATACATTTTTTTGTTTATTTTTATTTATAAATAATATCCAAACAGACTTAGGCCTAAAAATCCCAATAACAATTTCTAAAATAGGTATAAAATAACATGATATGAATTTACCTAAACGGAAAATACAGCACCAACGGTCCAGCATAACCAAAGTGATCAAGAAAATGGTAAAGCCGAGTGTCCCGGATGCATAGTGCCAAAGTATTACATATGTATATATTTTCCGTGTAGTAGCCATGACCATTGGCACTTATCGCATTGAAAGTCACATTCGGAAAAAGCCAGGGACGCCCGCAGAAAATCAGCTCAGTGGGTGCAAAATAAAATTTATGTGATACATACATAGGTAGTCACATATTTAAATTATTACACACTGATTTTTTTGGTTCATTAAAAAAATCCTAGTGGTTACAATGGCACCCACTGGCCCCTCTGCGGGCGCCCCTAGAAAAGGCTATGACGATCGGCGCAACCACAAGACCCAACCTATGCGAATGTATACAGTATTTTTAGAGAAGTTATGTACCTACATACTACATATTATAGGTCGTCGCGTATAGGATTGATCGTTTTTAATCAACGGATGATCACAACATTTGGAATTCAGAAAATCAGAAATCATAATGAAAGTCTTTGAAAAAATAATACTTCCATATATTACCTTAACTTCAATAATAATTAATAGTTATATTTTAAAAAATAGGTTTTTTAAAGCAATTTTACCTTACAAAACACTATTTCATGTTTTTTACATACGTACATAAATAAGATACATATTTATTGTCCGCAGTTACGATTGTTTATTTATACCTACCCGGCTAGCCACCTAGGTACTTGGGTATTAAGTTTTATAACGATTCTATTTAAAGTAAATTCATACTACCCAATAATAAACAAATAAATACCAAAATATAAAGGTTACCATTTAGGTATGAGGTACCAAATACTTTTTAAATTGTACATATTAGGTACCTATATGAAATTATAGCTAATGAGTTATATTCGAATACGTTTAAAAACCTGGAATCTAACAGAGTAAGCTTTCTTAACTTATATTTTAATTCTTTGGCATAATTTTACTTTTAAAAATAAAGTTATAGGTTCTTAGATTATAAGATATTGTTATACTGCAAATCCTATTATGATTTACACAAATGAAAGTTTTTATGTTACTCGCCTATTAAATTTGTTTATATTTGATATTATTCTATTATTATTAATAATTAATAAGCATGTCAACAAGCTAGAGTGGAAAATAAATATTCTATAAATGGCTCAAAATTTTGAGAAAATGTTGAAATTTGTTTATCATGTACCTACACACCTATCGCTGGTTTATTTGATGTTAGTATATGGTAGGTAGTTATCTAACTATAGCTTATATTGTGAATGGGACGGTGGCAAAATACCAAAATTTATTATAGAACATAAAACCGCCATTTTATAATGTACTTTTTAATACCTAGGTAACTACTTAAAAATATTATTTAATTAAACAAAACTATATAAAATAAATAACTGTCAGCTAATTACTCATCACAACAATATTATTATTTATTAGGTATTTAGGTTCATAATAATTCTTCTTAGGTAGGACACGACCAAGAGCTATACATTACAATAACAATTTCATTTACCTAAGTATTTTCTTTGTAAACATAAAAGTCATGTTTTCATTTTGGATTGTAAATAATAAATACTAATTATTAAGAATACCACAATTTAAAACAACATTTAGTGCTACTACCATACCTTTTGGTAAACCCAGTAAAAGTAGATAATAAATAACCTGCGGTCCTAAGTTACCCACTATAATACCTAATAAGTGTGCGGTTTTTGTAAATAGAGCTTTCTGAATGTTGTCAGTTTAGGAAGGCATATATATACCATTGAACAACCGATCATAATAGATTGCATACTATTCTTATTTTATATATATTCAACAAATAAAGGAAATGTCCTGTGGCGATACAATCTTGTTTTTCAAATGAGAACTCCTTTTTTTAATGTAAATATTAATTAATGCATAATTTTGATGTACCTACCTAATTCAAAATTTGACTGAGTAATGTCTCAGTTGTTAAAATGTTTATACTAAAGGTAATAGTCCTTAAAAAGGGTTTAACATAATTATAAAATACATTATGTAATATGGGATCAATATGGTATTTATTATATTTAACACAAATTTTACAAATTATGTATGTTGAATGTTGATAGATTAATACTAATTATTTTAAAATCATCCATAACCATCAACCATGTACATTGGTAAACAAAGATTGATAGCTAAAAAACTACGCATTTTCTTTTTTGATTTTGAAAAATTGGTTAACATTTGATAATTAAGTATCATATAAATTAATAATTAGTAAAATTTTTTATTTTTCTAATTTTATAACCGTACAGATATAATTATTAGAATAATAAATAAACGCAGGCCAGGCTTATAACCTTCACTGTTGAAGCCTTTTATTTAAATAAGTAAACACATTATATTTTAATTATGTATATTTTAATCTCAAACTCTTTAATTTAGACAAATACAAATCTCAATTTAAAATTAACCTAACAATAACTTACTTTGTTTTTTGTTAATAATTTAAAATATAATTACTATAATAGCATAAAAGCCATAAAGCAAATTTTCAATCAAACTTGAAAGTAAAATTCAATTATGATATAATACTTTATATGAATACACGTCATGAGATTCATTTATTAAACGGCAAATTATATGATGAGTATCATTATGAAAATCTAGCTTTAAACTCCTCAAGGTTCAATACTGGCCCAAATTCATTTGAAGGATCCATTGAAATGAAATTGTCCAAATTATGATCTTTATCTGTAATGATAAAACACAACAATTTAAATACCCGTGTTTCATTCAAATTCTAAAACGTACTTTACATTAATACTATTTATTTAACAATTATTTCAATTTTTCTTCCATAATTTGTGTAAAAAGTCAATAGATCAAATGTTAAATTATTATTGTATTTAATATGTTCACTTAATTATTTAAAGCACTATAACTAGGTCAACGTTACAATTGAATAATTCATTTTTACCATATTATCTTTAATTATTATTATAAAATTATACACGTTCAAGTCATACATCAATAATTTTATTTATAAATGTAAGATTTAAAAAAAAAAATTCAAACATGTTGAAGAATAATTTAAGATTGTAAGTGTATTAGTGACTTGGTCTACATTTTAAAATTAAAGAGTCTATTATGAAAGTCATTGCAAAGTTAGCATTTGAAAAAAATGCAATTTATTTCACGCTATCCATTGTACAAAATACTTAAGCAGATATATTGATTTTTTAGCGGCTCACAATGTACAGGGTAATTCATTTAATCATTAGGGCACTTATAATAAGTGTCTTAAATTAAATAGATCACTCTATATCACTTTGTATACATAAATTCAGTCTTTAATTTTCAATCCAAATAATAACAATGAATAGTAGTAAAAAATACCATGTTTATACCTTCGTTTAAAATTGGAGGATATGGAGGTGGTGGTGACATCCAACGATCATGTTCTATCATATGGTTTCTGTCAGATGAAAATTGAGACACAAATACATCAGCATCAACAACTTTAAAGTAGCTAAATATTGGAAAAATAATTGTAATTTATATCATATTATTATTACTAAATTAAATATAGGTACCGTTTAGAATGAGATTCCTTAAATTCCTCTCTAATAGCTTCCTTAGCGTATTGTGAGAAAGGAACAGGGAATGGTAATCTAGTATCCATATCAAAAACCAGAGTTTTATCAAGATGCTGAACAATCAAAAACACATGGTAATCCTATTGATCCATTATTCAAAAAAAAAAATGTATGAGTAAATTTTTGTGATAGCAAATGATTCATCATTTTTATACCCAAAACACAAGTCCTTCGCTATGGCTACTGTTTTGATTCCACAGGTGTACGCATTTATTATAATTTGACACAAAAATAACGTAACATTTCATATTTGGTGTGGATTTGTTTAATTCTAGTATCAGTTTTGCTAATTGCCAAATATTTTCTTCGCTGCAAAAATAAAAATAACAAAAAGTTTAGTTTGTAGATTTAAGTTTGACATGTAGAACAGTGGCACTGATCAGTCTAGTTGAAATTATTATGTTCAGTTGTCGTATGAACATTGGAGATATTTAAGAAAACATATCTCATCCCTATTTGTTGCATCCGTCGTAAAAAGTCCAAGACAAACCTAACTTGCACTCCACAGTTCATGTTTTGTTTGGTTAGTTTGAACAATAGAGTGAATAGATTTATTATCAAACCCACGGGTAATAACATTATCTGTTGTTAAACATGTTTTTCGATATTTTAATTTTGAATTGAGTTATAAATGAATACGATAATACAATTTTAAAATGCGTAGAACTCGATTAAAATTGAAAAAACGAACCTCCAACAAATCACAAAGGTAACAACCTTTGTGTTTGATAATAGTTTAATGTGCCTCCAATATTAAAACTAACGAAGCGATACGCGCTAAAATTAAATTGCATCGTTACGCACTTGTGTCAAAAAGACAAAATATGGCGGTTGAGAACTAAGACGCCGCTGAAATATTGACCAAAAAAATGTTTGGAGCGAACGATTCGGATAAATAAGACATGCGAAGAGTCAGTTCGCTTTCTTCGTAATAAAATGGAATAGTGGAGGCTGTTGTCAGCCATTACGAATAAAGTATACACAACATGTATACGTATGTCGGATATACATACCAGTAGCATGCCGTGTACATGCAATCGGATTTCTGAGGGATTACCAAACTCGACGACTGTTCCGAACTCATCTCTCAGCCGTTCGTGACAGATTCTGTTGTCGATATACGGTCGTCAAATAGTCGGTAGATAGACCGTACGCAGCAGAGACCTAAATGTATTTTCTAATTTTCTATGGATACAAACATCAATACTCAATAATACCAGACGCACGGCTTAGTGCAATTGTGCGTCGTCATCGAACTGGGTTATCATCTGGGTTAAGTATTTCACCTCCATCAGTGGTATAGTATCGTTCAGTTGAACTGCGGTTGTAATCTTTGTAAACCATGTGGTTCACACGATACCACAATATACCAGTGAAAATATTCAAAATAGTTAATAGTAGTAACTAGTAACGTGAAATTTGTTGATTAATGATTATTAAATGACAAAATATGTAATTGTTAGTTATTAGTTATTACTAATTAATAACATGCCTTAATATACTTTACACCATACTATTAATGACTAGTTAAATCGTTTTACATCCATGTTACATAAACAATAATCCATTTGGTATAATACATAATTTAAGATATTAAGATATAGTATCTTACATCGTCGTATAATATAACTATAATAAAAAATTCTGAACACGAATGCACGGTCTACACGGAACACGATGACAGACCGCCTTGCAAACGTGCGTTTGAAAACATTACCATTTGCATTAGAAACTTTCATTTATTTGTTAACTCAATAGATAACAAAGAATTCAGGAGTACAATAAAGAAATTAAAAACGAAAATCGGATTGTATGAATATAGGTAGTAGGTACGAAGATTTAAAATCAGTAAAATCTAAATTTATTTTTCAAAGAAGATGTTAGATGCATAATTAGTTTTCTCTCTCACTGACCCACCCTTTTATCATGAATACAGAATAAATGCTATTTATTTATATTATTTCTGTAATAATTTAATAGTGTATTTTATTCACATTTCACGTGAATCTCGGCAGAGCGTCCAATGCAAAACAATGGCAACTATCCGCATTCCGTAGCAGTAGCAGTAGTAGTAAAGTTGTCGTAAGACGTAAAGAATAAGCGATCGATTTGTGTCGCACATAGATAATAGCCATTGAACAATAATTATAGCTAGACGTCTATGGTATCATCATAGAATAACTGTGGTATCATTGGTATCGCAGCTCTGATTGATAAGGATACAAAACGCGATCGGGTGTCTGATAAAAAATAAAAATATAGGTATCTAGGAGCTATGATAATGATCTGAAGATTTAAAAAATACAAATCGGCCAAATTGACAAATTGTCGTGTCGAATGTAATTAATTGATCGTTGCGTGTCGTCGGCGTATTTATCGTACACGTCAATGTACTGCTCGCTGCCGCGACGTCAGAAACACCTGCTTAGTGCAGTTGATTGTTGGCATTCGTTGGTATTCTGATATTCGAACTGGCACATCACATCTTGGTGATAATATGCTGTACGCGAATTGTGTGTCTGAGGAATAATGACCACGGCGAATCCAAAAGGCGATGATGCACTCCGGATATCCGATCACAAACCTCTCATTACATGCAAGCTACTATATACTGTTGTTTAGATTTTCCAGCCTTGCATTCTGCCTCTAACAAGTCAAAATGGATATTGTTCTGTTTTAGATGCCGGTGACAAGGAACTATTTGAAAATTTGAAACTTGTGCTTAGCCAATCGCTTAGTCAAGAACCGATTGAATGGAGGCGCCAGTACGGCAGACCCATGAAAATGGTCACCTTGTCCACAGACTTTGTCCCGTTCAACAAGGATGCTGTGGCTGAACAAATCGGCAGTCGTAATTTGGTTGGTCGTCCAATAATGCATACATTTTGGACTCAGTGTTTGGTATGTAATTTGTTGGATAATTTAAATACAAACATTCAATAGATTATTTTTCTGTTAATCCTTTTTAATAAAATATACACTTATCTACCTATACTTAATCCATTATCTGTTTATTAAATTGTGGTTCATTTCATGTTAAATATTTTTTTTTAACCTAAACTATTTTTTGTATTCTTAGGATATGGAAGTGTATAAATCGTTACTAAGAGATGAAATTGATAAATGGATGAATGAAATGAACAAGCACAATATTATTGATTGGGTAATAGTTGTAGTTGAAACTTATGACCTGAGAAAACATAATAAATTATTGCCTCGAACAACTGTCTTTGACAAGATCAAAAGTGATTTTGCTGAAAAAAAAGCTGATCGGTATGTCTTGAATTTATTCTAATTAATAATTTTTTAACATTAATAACTGCAACATCATATTCATATTTAGCTGTTTATCTGTAATAAATCCTCCAAAATCAGAAGTCCGATGTGGCAGCAGTGCATGGAGGGCATTGATTACCAATGTACGTCTATTAATTTTGTCCGCATTTGATAGATTGTTTTTAAAATATGAAGATAACATAAGAAATTATAGAGAACAGAGAAATGATCCATCTTGGAGTTTTTGCAAATATTTTTTGTATCAAGTAATAAACATTTTTGCATATTTCTAATTAACAAAATTATTATTTTAAATATCATATTTATTTAGGAAGAATTGGCTTTTGCCCTAGAAATGCTAGGAATTCATGATGAAGCTTTAGTCCAGTATGATGAACTAGATGCCATGTTTACCCAATTTATATTGAATTCTCAAGTTGGAAGTAAAAATTACTCATTTAGGTAGCACATTAACTTTTAATTTATTGATGTTTATTTTTTTGTTTAGATGTTCCTCAATGGCTGACTGAATTCCAAGTTGTCTTAGAATGGTGGTCTGCTGTATTATTTATGGAAAATATAAGTCGTAAACAAAGGGAAGCCATTAAAATTAAAAAACTATCACTTCTTGAATTTAGATGCTATTTGTTCTCACGCCAAGCGTCTCTATTGATGGCTGCGTCTAAACCTTGGATTGTGCGTATTAATTTTGTGTTTGATTTATTTTCATACACAGTAAGTTATTAATATTAATTATAGGTGGCAGAAAGAGCATTAATATTTCTCCATCAGGCAGTAAGTGACTTGAAAACATTAGAAATTGAATGTCCACAAGGCTCAGTTGCATGTTGGGTTTTACAATGCTGCTCTCAAATTTTAGTCATTTGTCAATCTGTTAAAAAACCAGAACATTTAGAAGAATGTTCTCATCACACCGCTCCGCTTCTATATTATTCATTAAAAAAAGTAAATATTAATGATAATCATTCATTTCTGTAGTTTATTTAATTATTTATTTATTTGTTGTTTACATTTTGTGTTAAGTTATACGAGTTAGGAGATCTTTGTGGACTACTCCCAGGCAGTGTTCAAACTTCTGAACAACTTCATACTGTACAAGTTTTATGTGGTGGAATGCAAAGTGGTCATGATTTGACTACAGCTACTGAATCTGTAGCAACTCTAAAAACAGCTCTTTCATCTTCCGAAACATTCAGTAAACATTATTTGGTATGTTATTAAATATTCTACAATATATGTTTTATGTGTAAATAATAATAATTTTTATAGTATCAATAACTGTACAATTTTATTTTTTCAGGATATAGCTGAATTGGCAATCAGCACTTATAAACATAACAAATTAATGAGATGTGCGCATAGTCTAGTTGGTTTGGAACTAGCTAAATTTTACACATTGTCTGGGGATACAACAAAAAGAACTATGTTTTTAGTTAAAGCTCTAAAACTATTTGAACAAGATAACTGGAAATTATTAATAGTACAAACAAATTTAGAATTAGTCAAATGTTTCAAAAAAATTGGCAATATTGATCAGTATGTTTTATTTTTTTTATTAATTTACTACTGTTTTAATCTTTTTACCACGGCACAATGCAAATAATTCAACTAATTTGATATTTTTTTTAAAACAGATTTGTAAAAACATGTTTACAATTAGCTTCTGCAGCTGAATGCAACCTACAAATTAGACAAGATCATTTTGATCAGATGTCAAGAATGATTCAAGAATCAAGTATAGGTAAGATATTTTAGAATTAATAAATTTCTATGTTCATATTAAAATACTGTAATTTTATATCAATTTTATAATTTTGAAAGAATCAAAGATAATATTTTGTCTAATCATTCAAATATTGTCTAAAAGCAATTAAGTTTCATGCATACTTAAACAAATTTCTTTTGATGTATATTAAAAAAATTATAACAATCATATTTACTATTATAAATGAATACATTTGTCTTAACGATAATATTTATTGAAATTAATGAAAGTATAGTCTTTCTCATTAATGCTTAATTTAAAAATATTAGCACATTACGTTATATATCCCTGATTATATTTACTCAATGATTATAATTGCTACATGAAAATTATGGAAACATTTAGTTCTAAGAAGTGTTTGAAAATACATACTGAAATCATTCAGATTTTTTCAATCTACCAATAATTTAATATTGACTTGAAAAATATCTTAAGTATTCTAACTGATCAAAATGTTAATAGATACTCCATCTACACAGAACTAATTGACGGCTATTAAAAATGATTAGCTATATTGATTGTAGTGTCTTAAAGTATATATGTATCTAAATGCATATGATAATATAAATTATCAACTAAAGTGAACAAGTCAATGATATGCTTGAAATTTGTTGTGAATCAAAATAGTTAAATTAGAAACCATAAGATTAATGCATTGTTTTCCATATTTCATTGCTTCCCAAAAACATGGATTAAACCTACATTCAAGTATTAAATAATTTGAAGAATCTAAATATAAAGTTTCGAATAATATTTACTGATCATAATTTTAAATAAATAAATAAAATTCAACTAATTATTGTCAACGTTTTAATTAAGAAGACGATTTTGTATAAAAATAAGAACCAAAGAAAGTAAAATAAAATATGTGTTCCATTTTCTACTAATATACAATATTATTTATAATTATTTATATCATTTATGTCAGTATTTTTTTTGCAAAAAATAAGAGTAAATCTCTCTTCAAGAACAAGTGTTTTTATTTTTATAAAATATAATATTTAAAATTATTTTAGTCATAGATTTGTAAATCAATAAACATATCAACAGATTTTATACTTGCCTTATATTCAAAATATTACTATTGTTTACAGTATTGTTTTCATAAATATCATAAAATTACAATCATAACCTATAACAAATTATACAATACTAATTAAAATTAAATTGACCAATAATTATAGAATGTATTTATCCAATGGACGATGTAATAGTGTTGGATCAAATAGATGTAAAATGCAACAACGAAGAAAGTAATTATCCGTCAACAGTGTCACTGAAATTTAAAAGCAATCTCCCTAATACAGTATTGTGTCCAAAAATCGCCATTTCTGTGGTTATTGGATCTGCATTGAAAAAAATGAAAAGTAAATTAAGCTTAGTAAAAAGCACCTATAGCTATGATATAAACAAAGGTAATATATTACCTATGACTTACAACCACAATTATCAACAAGATGGCCACTTTGCATCTACCGGTATAACTTGCTTAAATCAAAAATCATACTTGAGGTAATCAATTGTGAATTCAGATTATTTGGTATTTATTTTGAAGTACTATTAGTATTATAAATTTTATATTTATATTATTTATTTTTAATTTGTTTATATGTAGGCGACAAGATAGTCAAAGAAGGAAGCCATCTATGAATTATAACAAAAATGATTTTCATGATATAATATCTGCAAATAATGTAAATATTCAACCTGGGATGAATAGTATCGATCTAACACTGAATGTAAATACTAAATAATAAGTATTAAGTATTCATAGGTTTAATAATTGTATTAATAAACTTTTATTAAACTATAAATTACTGATAAAATCTAACAATAAAATATTAATTTGTTACTATCTGACCTTAATTTTGTAAGACTACTCAAACTAATAAACTAAGACTAAAAATAATTTGTTGTTAATATTTTAGAATTCAAAAAGTATAGAATCTGGAATATACTTCTTAGACAAATTATCTGTAGTATTGCAACCTCGTCTAGAATTGTTGACAAGTATGCCGTTTGGTCTTATGTTTGCATTAAGAAATATTAACTCAACTGCTCAGCTTGTTTTACCAGATAATAAATGCTTATTTGCTGGTATTGAAGAAATGTCTACATTGTGTCTTCAGTTCGGGACAAAATCAAAAAAAGTTATTAATTTTTTCTTATTATACGAATTAATAACCTGCTGATGCCTACTAATTTTTTTTTTTAAATTTTTCTTTAGATTGTTGAGAAAATCCGATTACATTCCACGCCTGGCTTAACTTTTTGTTTAGAAGACGGAACAGAATTTTGTTCTGAAATGTATGTAAAATCTCCATTATCTATGAATTCTAGTCATTCAGTATCTTTACCTATTAAATTATTCGCCCAGTTGCCGCCTTTAAAAGATCATCCAAGAATAGCTAACCATAAGGTAATTTCTGTTTTCAGATTTTTTTCAAAATTTGTTGATATTAACTATAAATGTATTTTAGTTGTGGATAAAATGTGAAACTTCAACAGATGATGAAGAAACGATATGTGTTTCAATAGACTTTAATCTTCCACTAACTGTAACTCATCGCTTACATACTTGTCATTATCGTAAATTTGTTGGCATAAACATTGCTTGTCATACTAATTGGTCTTTGGCTCTGACGATACCAGAAATAATTGGTGTTAACCCTACTAATTCTGTTGTTGAGTTAACCTTATTGAACCCAACATGTGACTCGTTAACTGTAAGTATTCAATAAGTATTTCAAAGTTAGTGGATTTTTTTCTTTTTATTTGTCGGGTTAAACATTAGGGGTTTAAATTTAGGCTGAAGATTGCATGCTGTGGATTTGAAGAATTGTTCCTTTTTGGAGGTATTTACCTCTTTATAAATGCACCTTTTTCTTAGTTTATGCAATATGATTAAATTTATAGTGTTTTATTTTTTGACATTCAGGACTATGTAATATTGTGAATATAAGATATATATAATAATATAATATAAATATATTAGTGAATTAAACATAAATAATTTTCTTTAGTATTTAAAAAATGGTGAAACAATTGGCTATTTGTGGGAAATCAATTTGTCTTCAACAGACATCAAACCGTTAGGAACGTTAGCTGAATCATTGAAGTTGAATTTCAAAACAAAGTATTCATCTGCTGAAAAACTAGATTGTACTCAAGATCTAAATTTTGAGTTTACAATTAACAATTATAAGGTAAACAGCTTATGTTATAATTTATAATTACTCTACATGAGTTTTAACAGTAAATTTAATTTAATTAAAATTATTTAAAACAGACGCTACTATTAATTGAAAGTGGAGTTGAAATGGCCGGTAAAAGTGGAGAATTCTGTCGCATGAATACAGTGTGTACATATACTGCAAATTTCAAGAGATCTGAACATTCTGAACATTCGAACATTCCTCTGGGTGAAATTTCATTTAAATACGAAATTGTTGCGGACAAAACAATGTGGGCAGTTTGTGGTCGTGGATCTGGTATGGTCAATAATATGAGCTTTTAATAAAATTGTTTTTCTAAAGAGAATGCCTTACCTGCACTTGTTTTCTCTGTCCTACAAACGCATAACATAATTGTAAAATTACATTCATCAGTTTACATTTAGTTTTGATAGTTATATTGTTACTTTTAAATTTGACTATAGTTCACTATAATAACAAAAACTAAGTAACAAAATGAAATGTTTACTGCTGTATATAATTTTGCTTTACTGTGCACTTGTAAAACCAAGACTATTGAGATAATAAATGAGAATGTATTATACCTATGTTTAAACTTAATGCTAAATATAACTGAATTAATCTTATTATGTTCTCTGATTTTTCATGTAGATGTTATTACATTTTCACCAAATTCAATAGCACAGACTGTTTCAGTCGAAGTAATGCCATTGATGAGTGGATTTTTACCTATACCCACGTTAAATGTTTTTCGGTACTTTCCATCCAATTCACGTCAAAACATTGGTAAGCTATCAGCATTAATATTTTTCTATGATTAATTTTCCAAGGTAATTTACGACTGAATTCCTTCTAATGAAGTGTATAAATTAAAACAATGTTAGTATTTGTTTTTACATTAATTTCCTAATTTTTATTTTATAGAATCTAAATTGGAACAATTTTCAACTGGTCAAGTATACGATGCAAGTAAAGGTGTCCAAACACACGTATTACCTCGTATAACAGCAGAATGATACATCCTAAGTATAATAATTATTTTTATAGTATTATCCAAAACATTTTATTGCTCATATTATAATGTACGTCAAGTATAATATTTTTAAATTCAAATTTCATATACATATAATATATATTTATATAATTATTCTTGTTGCCATTGTTTAAAATATGTTATACATATATATTATTGTACAGGGTTTATAATACATAGTATTATATATTACATGTTATTTTATTTTCTAGACAACTGACTTTTTTATTATTTATCAATTTTTATAAAATATATACAAATTATTATATTTGATTAAGAAAGTAAAAAAGTTTACTTTTACATTTTATTGCTTACTTAATTGAGTAAGTTATCTACCTATCTATCTATATTTTAAGTATAATAATTGTCCTCTTCAGTTTGGACGACTTCACTCCTAAAGTTCTAAACATATTAAATTGAATACAATTTTTGAATATTGTCTTGAAGAATATAATATTATACTATTACATATTATATAATAAAACTACAATTTTTCTATAATCATAAAGTGTAGATAGTATGTATATTAAGCAATCCTGTAACCTTGTTTTAAATTTTCACTGCTTAGTTATAAAAATTGATAATTTTTATCAAAATTTAAACTTTAAATGCCTATAAAAAAATTGTGTCTATGTATTTTTAATATTTTTCAACTACTGTTGAAAAAATATATCAGGAACATTGTATTAAATTTTTAAGCTTTTCGACTGAGTTAATATTTTTTTTTATCGACATTAATTTAAAAAAACTAATATTAATTGAAAATTTCATATGCCTATAAAAAGCTTAACATGGGTCAAAATATTTAGAAAATTTGATGGTGAAAAAGAAAATGCTTGCATAAACACTCAGTAAAAATTGCATGTATCTAATGTCATTTTTTTTAGAGTTACACCAAAAACCAAAATCGATTTTGGATAACAATTCCTGTTTTCCCTTAATTTTCTTTTTGTTTTTCAGGGTGCTTTTGAAATCTTCAGGGAATTGAATGTATTGACCTCCCCCATATACCAACTAGATTCACTATCCCATTGAAAAAGACAGGGTTGAAATAATTAAGTACCCAACATTCAAATGTTAGTGAACACTGAACTGTAAAGACTTAAGATAGCTCCCATACATTTGCTACATATCAGCATTAAACATCAAACTTTCTCATCATCGGATACACCTATAAATTAAAATTAATATTTTAATAAAAAGTCACACACAAAGACTTCAATCTGGAACCAAAAAATTAAAAAAGCACAATTGTTTTCATTACTGACCTATTCTAGATTCAAATTTGGATCAAATTAGGTATTTGAGCAAAGCATAACAATTTGGTTATTTTGTTGTAATTTAAAAATATTATTTGTGTGTACTTGAAACTTTAAAAGTATATTATTGTATTTTATACATACAAAATAACATTTTCAAATTTAATGTCTTTAAAAAACTTCATTCAGTCAACCATATACTAGTAGTAAAATAAATTACTTAAATAGCAATAATATCATATTATCATGAAATACCTATAGGTACTTATTTAGGTATAAGATGATCCAATAGTGATAGACTAAAGCCTGCTATAGTTCAGCAAGACCTGCTGTCTTTGCTCAGAATCGTTTTTCGTGTCCAATAATTTACCCAAAATTGAATAGCTAACTACTTGTACATAAAATAACAATTTTTTCACAAACATTTATCTAAATTCGGATTATTTCCATCTACGATAGAACGAAATATTCTTCAAAATGTGGAGTAGTTCTTGAACCGATAATCACAACCATAAATCATAATATACCAAGATATATAAGACTACAAAATAATGTGATGCAATTTATTAATCTAAGGAATTGAAGAATGCCAAATATAGAATGCATTTTATATGAATTGCCTTGTCTTCTAAACAAATTTAAGTCAGGATATGGACATATGGTGAATTAGTCAGATGAGGTTCTCAAGTTCATAAATGTACATATATTTATATAAATCGATTATATCAAAATATATATATTTGTATAATATTATCAATTATTACGTATCGATGCCAATACACAGTATGTGCACAAAATAACAGTTATTCCGTGGTATGTGTATCAGATCATACTACATAATTTTTATGAAGTTTCATCTATGTTTTAGTATATTAATAATTGAGTTTTAACAATTTTATGAAGAAGTAAATAAATAATTAATACATTTCATAATACAAAATAATTAAAAATTCTCTTACGTTTGATGTACGAGAATAGGACGATATTTTTGTACATCGAGCGTCCTCTGAACTTCAAAAAATATTGAACTCGCGGAATGACAATCTTGCAAACGGATTCGGATGTAACGAAGGTCAAACTTTGCGAATATTTCTCCACGTCCACAAAACTCTTGCAGAAGCCAGAAACATATTCTACGAGCAACATTCATCAAGGATTTCCACACGAATCTTTTGGACTTCTTCCAAACCGATCTACGTGTAGGTTTACTTTGAATTTCTGCTGACTCGTGGGGGACAGTGTTCACTCTGCATTAACTCCGGCGACGACTGGAAATTCCCAGTAAATGTGTGGTGGCTCGCAAGTCGCAGACAGCTGTGATTCTCCGATCGACAGCCACAGCCCACAAGTCCAGTGCTTCGATCCATAAATATCGGCGATCGAGTTGCACGAATCTTGGAGTGTCCACGATCCACGTGGGCGCCGTTCAACTCTGCAGTCTTGCTAAAGGCTTACACCGGTGACGGGTCGGTTTCTGCTATGACGTGATACACAGCTGCTGGTGATTCAATTCTGAGCTCGGGTGATGACTTGGTACGCCGCAACGGTGACCCGACCGCCGTTATCTCACCGTCTAAGGCCAAATCTTGTTTGTCAACCACTCAACCACTGCGGATCGTTCCTAATCGGCATTGTCAAACGACTGCTGACCATAAGGAATTTCCACGTGCAAGGCTTCTGTCATCCGTGTCGTTTAATTTAACAAAACGTAAAGAAAGATACTATAAACAGTTTTTTTCTTCAAATGTCTACGTATATCTCGGACGAGCGTTAAACATAAACTAAATAACTAACTTAATATAGTTATAACAACAATATGTTTGTAAACTCCAAAATCTAAATACTAGAAGTATTGTTTTTTCCTGGTTTATTGTGTGGCCAGCAGGGCCGGATTTAGGGGAGGGCAACCGGGGCCTCCACGGCTCCGCAATAGTGACTTCGGAAAAAAAAATCTTTCAAATATTACAAATGCACCGTCACCGGCGTCACCCCGCCGCGAGCCGTCCCGTCGAAAGTGGCCAATAGTATAAAAATAAATTTAACACTGATTGCCGATGGGTAATTCCGTAAAATTTTATGTCGCCCGCAAGTTTGTTTATCAGTAATTTGCACGCTGCAGCAGAGGCATTGGTGAAAGTTTATGCGGATGATTTAGAACCTAGTCTTGGTAATGAGTTGGTTCAATTTGTGTCTTTGAACGACGCATACAAAAAGGACTATGGAAAATACCGATCTCCGGAACTATTTTACTACCAAATTCTCGAAGATCAAAATTTCAGAGCTACATTCCCTAATCTTGAAATTGCATTGAGAATGTATTTGGTTTTGATGGTATCAAATTGCACTGGAGAACGCTCATTTTCAAAAATGAAGATTATAAAAAATAGGCTTCGAACCACGATGGGACAAAACCGTCTATCAAAACTTTCTCTCCTGAGCATTGAAAGTGATTTACTCCGAGAACTGGATTTCAGCGAACTTATCAACGATTTTTTGTCGAAAAAAGCTCGGAAGGTTCCGTTTGTTAACACTTACATTTAATTTCTTGTTTCTGATTATAATTATATATATTGTATAATATATATTTGTTAAATACTAATAAAAGAAAAATAATCTACTTTAAAAAAAAATTGTTCATTTTATTTGTAAAATAATTTGGGGCCAGGGGGCCCCCACTCCTTTGATGCCCCGAGGCCTCCACTCCTCTAAATCCGGCCCTAGTGGCCAATATAGTTGGATTGTAGCCAGCTAGTTGGTAGCAAATAGTTACTATTAATTAATCATAATTTTACAATTATTTCGATGAATAAAACCTACCAACGTTCTGAAAATGATTTATCTATCGGTTATCAAAATTACGTCTGTAGACTGTAATTAGTATTATTAATATACCTACCTATTATTTAATATACATATTTATAAGATTAGTTATAACTGAGACGTATAACGTATTAGTGTGTTACCTATTTTTAAATGTTTACATTTTTGTGGCGGATTCCCCTAACTAGGAAATGATGTATCCAAAATTTGAACTTAACTAAATATATCATAGTTAATGTAATTTATAAATATATATATATATATATACAATATACATTAATTGGCGCAATAAGTATTGTACATTTAATATATTATAACGTTATGATCTAAGGACTATAGTATCTTGTACTCCCCTGCCAATCTGCCATAGATGAATGATATACCTACCTCTCGGCTCTCGGACAAGTAGAACCGTAAAATGGGGGTGAATTGCAACGATATTAGAGTCTTACCTAACTTTGAACTTCATAGTTACATTAACAAACCTAACCTAACCTACCCAGAGGCGTATATTTATACATCTACCACCTGTAGGGCTGTGGAAAATGTCCGCCCTTAAATACGATAAAATAAAATTTAATTAGGTAGTTACGCAAAACAACTATCATTTATATTTTAAATTCAAAAAACATGACAATTGAAGTTGAAAAACAGAAAATAAATAAGGAATAACAAAATGGATACAAAATGTGGATAATGGACAGCGCTTAGAGAGAGGCGTCAGGTGAACAATATAGAGAGAGAGAGCGAGAAAAGAAACAAAATACCTACAATTTATTAATAAGCGGGCTCTTTCACTAATTCACTACTTCTTAGCACTGTGGACAGGGCGGAGTTGAATGTGCTGTACATTATCTTATAGGTCTATGACGGCGATAAGAAACTTTAAAAATAATACATATTTTGTTGTTGACTGTTGTGGTTATATAGATTATATTTTCAAATAACAAAAAAATTTGGTAAATGGTAAATTTGGGTTCAGTAGAACCAATCTCGTGGCATGTGTTTTTAGCTTTGGTATTAAAGAAAATTAATTTATAATCAAACTTAATGTTAAGAACATCATTTGTGTTCTTGCGTAGACTTTTGATGATATTTAAACTGTATTGGGACTTAATAGTTAATAGTATTATGTAATATATTACAATTTATAAATGTTCTAATCTTGCGTTAAAATTGAAATATTGTAAATAATCCATAGTTAGAACACGTAAATGTTTTCAACTTAAAGTTTTATTATAGGTCAATTTACTCTAATATTAAAACTAGAATGATTTATGTACTTATGTCTATTATATGAATTGGGTTTGGTGGGATGGTGTGTATAGCCATCCAGTATCCACATTAACACTGAAACAATATATCGGTGGGTAGGTGCTTATTTTAAATAGTCACTTCACAGAAAATAAAAATTCACACGTCACACCGCTACTGAGTGACTGGTTCGCACTTTCCATGTTATAACTCGGGCCACCGAGAGAGCTCTACTCCTTGGCGCATACAAATGATCGAGCTCCGCGGTTCCGTACCCATATTTCTCCCACTCTACTACCTATTCGCCGCCCAAAATACTCCCACTCGCTACGCGACAACCATGGGCTAATTCCACGGCCGCCGCCACCAAGCGGCAACATGTGGCTTGTCTACAGCGGCTCAAGTAAATACAATGGAAATAATAACGCCGACGACCGTCGCACATGGTATATGTTTGTATTTTGTATATATGGTTATTTCTTATATTATATTATAGATATTTAACATCGCATCCTTTCTTGAACATTTTCAATCACTCATTACACCATTAATAAATCTCCTCACAACATTAATAAATAGAATTTTAACCAAAAATGATAACTAGCCCAAACGTAAATCATCCATTATCAATTTTCTCTTGGAATGCCAATGGTCTTAGACAACACATAAATGAACTCCAGCACATCCTATTAGAAACAAACACCGACATTGCACTAATTTCTGAAACACACTTTACCCCGAACACCTGCGCGAAAATATATGGCTTCAATGGCTACTTTTCTTGTCATCCTGATGGCACGGCTCATGCAGGTTCTGCAATCAACATCAAATCAAACATACCCCATCATTCACTAACCCCCTACTCCACTCCTCACATTCATGCAGCCAGTGTCTCATTAATTGTACCTAACAACATACTTATCACCGTCTCCGCAGTTTATTGCCCTCCTGGCCTCATCACCACATCAGACCACTTTTCCAACTATTTCTCAACCTTGGGTCATCGTTTTATCTCTGGTGGTGATTTCAACTCTAAAAACCCTGCATGGGGTAACCGTTCTCCCAATACCAGAGGCAGAGCTTTACAGCAATGCATAAACAACAAAAACTACTCCTCAATAGCCCCCCCCCCAGGTCCTACATACTGGCCCTCTCATAGTAACAGACATCCTGACATTTTGGACATTTTTGTCAAAAAACTACCTAGCAACATACATAGTGATCTCATCAACCTCTACGACCTTTCTTCTGACCACTCCCCAACAATGCTTAAACTCGGATTAAATGTCCCTCCCCAACAAAGGGACTCTTACCCCAAGTCAACTAAACTGGCCTAACTTTAAAAAAGTAATAAATAAAGATATCAAACTCTCGATCTCATTAAAAACAACGGATGACATCAATGTTGCTGTCAATCTCCTCACAACCTCAATCCAAAAAGCTGCACTAGAATCAGCAAAACCTTATAACCATACAAACCCAAAAAAACAAACCCCATATCACATAAAATCATTACTAGCCGAGAAACGTAGAATAAGAAATAAATGGCAAACATTCAAGTACCCAAATGACAAGGTAAAACTTAACAAATTGAATAATGAAATAAAAAAGGCTATCCAATTCGACAGAAATCAATCCTACAATAATTATGTAGAATCACTAACCACAAAAAACTCATCTCTTTGGAAAGCGACCAAATCTCTACTCCGCCTAAATCAACCTACCCCCCCTTTAAGAAATGAAGACAACTCATGGGTTATTACCGACACTGACAAAGCAAATATTTTAGCACAACACCTGGAAAACTCTTTTTCTCCCCATGATATCCAACCCAGCCATTCCCAACTAAAAATTGTTGAAGAGTACCTTGAAGCTCCTCTACCAATGTCCATGCCTGCCAAACCTACATCTCCTGATGAAATTAACACCATAATCAAAAAAATTCCTACCAAAAAATCCCCAGGTCACGACCTAATAACTAATTATATCGTAAAAAACCTTCCACGTAAAGCCATAGTATACCTATCTCACCTTTATAACGCAGTACTTAGATTATCCTTCTTCCCAAACTCCTGGAAGCACTCCATCGTAATACTCATTCTCAAGCCAAACAAACCTCCCGAAAATCCAGCATCATACAGACCGATAAGTCTTCTCCCTACTTTCTCAAAAATCTTCGAAAAAATTCTCTTAAAAAGACTCATCCCTCTTGCCACTGAAGCTAACATCATTCCACACACCTAGTTCGGTTTCAGAGCCCATCACTCAACAATACACCAACTTCATCGCACTGTCGATAAAATATCCAACGCACTGGAGAAGAAAGAATTCTGCCCTACTGTGTTTCTGGATGTCTCACAGGCTTTTGACAGAGTCTGGCATGAAGGGCTACTTTACAAACTAAAAAAGTTTCTCCCAGCACCATATTTCTTACTAATAAAATCCTACCTATCTGACCGCTCCTTTAAGGTTCGTTTAAATAACAGCTATTCAACCAGCTGTCGTATTAGTTCAGGTGTTCCCCAAGGTAGTGACATCGCCTCCTTTCTTTATTCTGTGTTCACTCATGACATCCCCAAAACACCCTTCACTTTTCTTGGCACATATACCGATGACACACTAATTTCAGCTTCACACCAGGATTCCGGAACTGCTTGTCGGATGATCCAAAGTCACTTTAATATGATAAACTTATGGACAAAACGTTGTATAATAAAAATTAACGAAACGAAGTCTACTCATGTAACTTTTACATTGCGCAAATCTGTCTGCCCTCCTGTTACATTTAACAACCAAATAATTCCTTCGTCAGATGAAGTTTAATACCTAGGTTTAATATTTGACAAACGCCTCAACTGGAACTCGCATTTAAAACAAAAACGTAAATCAGTAAACTCCAGACTACATCTTTTGAGACCCCTATTAAAATCTAAACTTTCTTTAACCAACAAACTTACGATATATAAATCGATAATCCGTCCGGCTTGGCTCTACGGCATCCAACTTTGGGGGCCAGCAAAACCATCAAATATTAAAACTCTCCAAGCATTCCAATCCATATGTCTACGCCTAATAATTTCTGCCCCTTGGTATGTTACCAATAAAAATCTCCACAAAGATCTGAACATACCAACCCTCAACGACTTAGCCAAATCCTATTACTCAAAATTCCACTCAACCCTCCGCGCTCATTCAAACCCCATAATTAAAAGTTTATCCTCTGCCTCTATTATTCCTAGAAGGTTAAAAAGACAATGTCCAAGAGATCTGCTCAATACCTAATTAAAAAAAAAATAATTATGATAAAATGAATTAAAATAAAATTCAAACCGTAATTTCTTGTCAGGTGGCACTGCTGGGAGCCTTCCTTCTCTTTTAATTGTTATTATTGTTAATTGTTATATTCTTTAAGTCACCACACTTACTTATTATACACTGTATGTATAGATTGTAAATACACTTTTATTTAATAAAAAAAAAAAAAGATATATAACAATTTATATTATAATATATGCATTTATTTATTTAATCAGTCATGTTTATTTATACAGATAAAATGCATGTTGTAATATATAAAATAGAAATAATGCAAAAAAAATTTAAATACAAAAAAAAAATTATACAAATAAATTATTCAGAGTCTGAATCAAAATCAGAATCACTGTCATCACCTGTCCCTATTGTTAGGATGTGTTGTTCACTTTCAGGTTCTTCCTCCAACATTTCATCTGTGATGAAGTCGATTCTCAAAAATTTATCTTCCTCTTTTACGACGTGCTGAACAAAATTGGTCCACATCTCTGGTGTTACGTGTTCTACGCCTTGCTTTAATAATTCTTGTACGTCTTTTAATTTGTAGGTATTGTTATGCGTCCGGACATAATGTTTGACGGATGACCACGCGAGCTCTATTGGGTTCAGCTCGCAGTGGTATGGAGGCAATCTTAAAACGGTTTTGCCATTTTCTTTTGCGTACTCGTCGATTACATATTTTTCGTGTTCAGATTTGATTTCCTTCACTCTCAGTAACAATTCCGCCTTGACTATTGGTTGTGTAACGACCTCACCTTTACTTTCCAGCCAGTTTATAATATCCTGTTTTTTCCACGACATCACTGGAGTTGGATCTTTTTCTACAGAATGGTATGAAGCATTGTCCATTATAATGACTGCGTTATCTTTGAGTAACGGTAGAATTTTAACAAACCATTCAAAAAAAGTAGAACCATTCATTTCGTCATGGTAGTCGAATGAGTTTGTTTTGGATTCGAAGCACAAAAAGCCCCCCGACACAAAGCCGTCGGATGATCCAATGTGTAAGACGATGAGCCGCTTACCTTTGCCCGAGGGTTCCTTTTGTCCTGTTGTGAGACCTTTCTTGAATGCGTCACGTCGTGAACTGACTGAACTGTCGACCCATGTTCTACTATGTGTTTCTCCTGCGTTGACCCACGTCTCGTCTAAGTAATAAATTTGTCTGCCCTCAGCTCTGTACTGTTTTATTTTTTTCAAATATTTTTGCCGCCAAGCCACAAGGTCATCTCTTTCAAGAAGCGCACTATTCCGACATTTTTTTACGTACACAAACTGCAATTCTTTCAGTATTTTTTGAAATGATGAACGTTTCATTCTTGGCAACGTTTCATCTTCGTTTATGGCAGCCAACACCTTTGAAATTGTGGGCACTTTACGGTTGAACCAAAAACTATGGATTTTTTGACGTATTGCGTTTTTGTCAAAATCGTCCACTTTATCGATAATTGTAGGTCTTACTTTCTTTTTGTTGGGTGATGACACAGTACCTTTATTTTTGTATTCGGACAAAGTTGTTTGGACTGTACGTTGACCAATACCGGTTGATTTTGAAATTTCCAAAATCATTTGCCTGTAGTTTATTCGAGGGCTGTCTGGATTTTCGCTTTGTTGATTAACTTTTTCTTTGTATAGATTGATGATAATTTGCCTCTGACCGGTACCAATAAACTGCAGAAAAAATTATTTAAATAATAAGAATTATAAATAGAGAAATATTTTTAAAAAAATAGTTATATATTTTTTATATTAACACTTACCTTTCCACTAGGATTTTTTTTCTTAGGTGAAATAATATCAATAAGATCCATCGTAGTCTTACTAATACAATAGTAAATACTAAAAAATAAAATATACTAAAACACGCAAAAACAAAAACTTGATGATTATTGTATGGCAATACGTAAAATACGGTGACAAGGAAACACTTCAGTTCACGCTGTATACAGACAACAACCTGAAAGGCTGAAACGTGCTACGTTTTGGCGGTGACGGTCACGACATTGGCGGCGGCAACTGTGACGGCGGCCTGCAAAACGGGAGGTTTGGTGGTGGGAATGCGCGAGAATGGACGAATTTTGATCGCCGCCCAGTAGCGGTCTCTCGGCCCGACATATAGTATGTTACGACAATCCGATGTTTAGAAATCAAATAAAGTTAACAATGCGTAAATACACGGCTAACATAGCTGCCATATATCTTATAGAGTCATGGTTTTATAAACATCCCGATTCCCGAAGAGTGGAATTCGACACTAATACCTACCTATATGTCCAAAATATAAAAAGGACGACAAAAAAGACTGTAACAACTAACAACCATAGAGGTATACAGTATACTGCATAGGCGTATACTCCTTAGTGAATGTAACTTATAAAATACTATCATATGGTATTCTAGACAGAGTCAAACCTTTTGCTGACAAAATTAAAGGGGTCTACCAAAGTGCTTTCAGAGATAATAAATCCACATAATAGATCAAATATTTATTATGAGACAATTATTTCAGAAAACTTGAGAAATAAAAAAGATAGGCAATAAAATATAATTACAATGATGAATATATAACCTGCTGGTGGGGAAAAATTGGATGGAACATAAGTCTTTTAGCGTATGCAGACGATATAAGTAGGTAGTGCTACTGTAGAGAACTACTTAAATTCAGTGAAAAGTTTATGTACTCATAGAAGCAAAAAGTGAGCTTGATACGAATTAATAAAGGGAAAACAGAATATTGGGAAGCCGTTTAGGTTGGTGCAAAATCGTGATGGATTTGAATGGAGATAGATATGTTTGGACATTGGATGTGTGGTCAAAAGGCCGTAAACAAAAAAAAAATATATAAGCATAAACATTTTTTTGGGCGGGCCAATTTTTCTTGGAGTAAAATACTTATCAGATATTTATCCATGATTGCCCTATGTTTATATCGGCGACCAAACAACATTTATGTTTACCTTCACTAATGTTTATTAAATCCATAGCATCATTATTGTTCTATGTGGTACTATCGACTATCGATCGTAATAAACTGATAAAGTGATAAATAATAATAACAATAATGTAGATTGTATTGATTATAGATACTCACTATCCATTTAAAATTATTTATTATACCTACGTATGAAGTGATATTTTACTTTTTGGTCGTTCTCGTTTGCACGGATCTTTCGATCGTCATTTACTCTTATGTGGTCGAGCTGTTAAACCAACTTCGTTGTCGCATACAGGATTGGAGTTGTTTGTTGCCGACACACAATGTCTTTCCACGATAGTAACATGTCACCATCTTCGACTTTCTCAATGGACGACGACGACGACAACATGAGTGTGAAGAACGAAAACAAAGATTTAACTGACTCTGATGGTACGCAACAAAGTTATATGAAATAAACATTCGCATTAATGTCATTAGTTTTCGTTTTTCAGAAGAAGGCAAAGAAAACCGTGAGAAACACACTGAAATACAGGAGCAGTGAGTAGCTCATGTTTCCTCAATGCACAACTTAATTGTGTTGACGGTCGGTAAGCAATTTTTATTTTAATATTTTTTTCTGTTATTTTAGGGTCTACCAGGATAAATTAGCTGGTATCCAAAAGCAACTACAGCAGTTGCGTGATGGGACACACGCAGAATATGTAAAGCAATTGAAAAAATTGGATGCACAGCATAAAAATGAGTAAGTTAATATTTCTTTATTACCTATTATACTAACAGTTAAATCCTGATTCAAATGGTTTTTCTTATTAATTTATCAATAGACTAAGGATGAATAATTTGTGGCGAGACTGTTTGCTTGATGCTATCGAAAGAGAATTTAATAGAGAACGGCGTCTAGCTCACAAAGAGTTTGAAGATCGTAATGCTGAACTCACTGAGACTTTGATATCAGAATTAAATGAAAGGAAAAAAGCTATAGAACATGACAATTTAAATACAGAACTTTGTATGTATTATAAACATCTGTATACAGTATATTTTATCTTTTTATAATGTTATGGTGGTTTTCAGCTCCAGACTCATCAGATCAAAAACCTGCTATGACAAGAAAACTGAGAAGAAGACCAAATGACCCAGTGGTTCCCGCACCTCAAGAGAAACGTCGCAAACCCCCACCTGTATCAAATATCTATTATTTGTTGCAGGAACACGAAATTGATCACGATGTAAAACTTATTCAAGAGTCATTAGCTTCATTGGCATCTACTTCTACCACAACAACCCCTACTGTCAAAACAAGGGATACAGTAAATTCTTCATCTATTAGGAAACCAGGTTGGTCATATTTACAATTACATTTTGATAGTTTGTAGTATATAGAATTATTTTTTAGGGTGTCTTCCAAGTACTAGTTCATCAACTGCAGGTAATATGAGTCCAAAAAAATGCCAGAATTCAGACACTGAAGGATCATCAACTATTCCAGATACGCGTATTGAAGATGGAAAACTGCTGTTTGAAAAAAGATGGTATGAAAACTAAAAGTAATAATTGTTTCCTAAGATAAGAATTATTTTAATTTTAGGTATCATCGAGGACAACCTGTTTTTGTCGAAGGAAGGCAAATGGCAAAATTCCCAGCTGTTATATCTGCCATTGGCAACGAAACTGTAAGTCATTCAATTTATAAAAAAAAGTTTAATATTATAAAAAATTGTGGTACAAAAATCTTTAAATAATTTCTGTTTTTCAGATCTGGGTAAAGAAAACGTCAGACAACAGTAAATTTCGTATCAACTTGTCTTACCTATCCAAAGGTAAAATGTCTATCAAACGTCGAGCTGCTGTTTAAACAACTACTTATATTCAGATGTTATATATTTATGCATGTAGGTCATTTATTTTTATTTATTCCTGTTTTTTTTTTTTATTTACAGTTTATAAAAATATGAATTTGTATCCTATAGTAATGTTATATTTCCTATTGTGAAACTAAGGTACATATTCAAATGTAATGATTTGTGAAGATATTTTCAATTATCGTATATAGTGTAATAAAATAATATAATACATTTTTTCTCTGTATGGAATTATAGTGTAACAATTATTTTATTTTAATCATGTTTACAATTTTTATTCTATAAAGAAATGATTCAAATTTTAATTTTTGGAATATACTCTTCAGCCAATATATCAGTCATCTTACGTTTGATGTGTGACAAATTTTGTTCAATATACTTCCAGTTAGTTACAGTATCTTGGAGTAATACTTGAGCTTTAACCAACTGTTGGTCCGTTTCGTTCATTTGATTCATGGCATTTATATACATTTGCTTGTTGAATGTTGTGAGATTTGAATAAAACTGCATATTTTTCTCTTCTAGAACAAATTGAATTAAAATATAGAACAGTTACTCATTTCTTATGATGAACATTTATCATTAACAAATAACATTATTATACTTAAGTAATTTACTTAATTTTCGATGCAGTAAAGTGTCTTCAGACATTTTGAAATTGTCGGAACGGCCAGCAAAACTTTCTCTTCCCACTCGACTTTTTCTATTTTCTACAATAATTTTCATTAATGAAAAACAGTTGATGCGTAGACACAGTTGAAGTACAATTAAAATAACTAACTAAACAACTTGTGTTTTGTAAAAGTGAATAGTCATATAAATAACTGCTACGACATACTTGAATTGCTTGCCTGGTATTTGGAATCAGTGTCAAACTCTGTGTGGTCGCTCTCAGCCATTCCACTTCTTGAGTTCTGAAATTAATCATTATCTTTTTGCAGCAAATGTGTGTTTTGATCATAACAGTAAAATCTATTGCGGATCTTACCTCAATTTGTTGAAAGTCTTCATCATCAGATTCAGAAGCTTCGCCCAGAACAAGCATTGCTTTATCTGACATGATAGAAGTATTTTATAAAACTATATAAAAAATAGTTTCTGCACTTTAAGATTTAAGACTTAAAGAATGTAATAACTAGTAGTATTAATGTAGGCTATATTTTACTACCTGGGAAGAAGACTTATATTCAATTGTTATTTTTTACCACTTGTTAGTTTAATGACAACAAAAATACTGATAACAATATCATTGTTTTTTTTTATCATTTATTCTGTGATAATATTATTATTATAAACATAGACTATTAGTGGGCATCGAGTATAAGGTAAGCTGCAGTATAATCATAGTATAACAGTAATATGAGGTCTATGATTATACATTTATTATTTATATCAAGGTGGATTTATACTTAATACATTTTTATTTAATTCGCCCAAGGTGGATGTATGTAAATATTGCTAACCTTGAATCCACCTCGATTTATATCATACCATCACACATTCACACCTTGCAATCTTGCATACCATAGACAGTAGACATAAAATAAATAATAATAATAATATATTATAAAGTTATAGCACAGAAAAGGGTTCATCTATTCGGTGGTTATAGCTGAGTTTGTTATTTCTTTCCTTTTGCGGTCTATTATATTATAAGTCTAATGTCTATGTTGCATATAACTATTTATACCTTATAGGTCTATCCTGGTCGCAAACTATCATTGACATTATCATAGAATTGAACACATTAATAAATTATGCTCTGTGAGATTATAGTATTATACTTAGATCATATACATAATCAAAGGTATTATACTACTTGACAGAGCATCTGGTCAATGCGTGGGTGGGCGGTGTGCTCTCGACCTCTCGTGATAGATGTTGCAATTGTAATAACAGATATAACTAAAATTATTATAAAATAGAAAAATTACTGTCAATAATATTAATAATCTGAATGACTGTATGTGATGTGTACGTTCAGACCGCTGGAAGTACAGCAGTGCTCCATATAATACCTAATTACCTAGTATATATAATCAATGCTAGTACCTATAATAATGCCTATGATTTATATACATATCTGTTTCTTAATAGACAGTGTTGCTGAACTTCTAAAATTTAACTCAGTCCAAATGAAAATACGACTTCCAGCCTCTAATACATGGCCTCAAGTCTACATTTTAAAATGTTGTATAGAATAACAATTTGTGACAGTTTAATTTATTTTGACTTTCAAAGGAAATGTCCATATAGAATGTACATTTCTACATAATGTATTAATATTCATTGCACGTAATTTAATTTGAGTATAAGAGAACTGTACAAAGTACCTATGCAGCTATAAATATTTTATTAATTCATTGTGTAAACATACTGTCTAAATTCTAAACTATTTAAATAAGTAGGTAAAATATTTAATGTATCCCTTATTTTCATCTAGTAATCAAATATTTTCTGGTATGAATTTCAACCACAACTGTTTGAACCAGTCCACATTTAAAAAAAATTATTCAACTGTGGCCTGACCTAAACAAACATAGAGTTTGGCGCTACTGGCTACTATAATACATATTATATAGGTATTTAATTATTATCCTACACAATTCATGAAAACTATAAAATTATATTATTTTAAAAATCATCCACTGTTATTGGTCTTGAAAAAAAACAAAAAAATTTAACTATTCAATGGTTGTAATATTATTTAACTATTTATTTATTTATCGAATAAAATTTCCTACAGCAACAGAAATACTTAAAATAAAATTATCATTATAACAAAAAAAGGCTAATGGCTGTGCGGAGACGAGAGTTTTAATAAAATAAAATAATATTATAAATTGAATAATTAATCCAAACATAATATATAAATTATTATAGTATTAATTTCAGTATGGTTAATAGTTATCACATTTTATTTACTAATCTCTTAGAATAATTTGTTAGTTTTATTTTATTTGAATACAAACAGAAATTTGATACTCAAACTTTGTTTTTCAAATCAAATGTATCATATAAGTCAGTTCTTCTTTGATTTTCAGTGGGTATTTGCTGTCTCATATTTTCCCGAGCATCAAAGTCTATAACAAACAAATAACACTCTTAATTTAAGATTTAACAGAAAAATAAAAAATTATATTTACTAAGATCTATATATAAATCCATGTCTTTTTCAGTAGCTTCTTCTAAAATGTTACCCCATGGATCGACAACCATGGAATGACCCCATGCAACATAATTAGAATTAACTCTAGCTGGTGAAACAACAGCTACAAATGCCTGATTGTCTACTGCTCGGCATCTAGTTAATAAGCTCCAATGTAAAGGTCCGGTTGTCATATTAAAGGCACTGGGGTATATTAACATATCACAACCTAAACACCAAAGTGTATAATAGTGTTAATAATAATATAATATTTATTAAAAGTTAAGTAAGCAGCAAACCTTGCTTTCGGTATATTGCTGCCATTTCTGCAAATCGTATATCATAGCAGATCCCAAGACCGATTTTAAATTTCCCCAATTGAAATGTATTTAGTGAATTCCCAGCAGCTAAGGCATCAGATTCTTTGAAGCAAATTCCACCAGGAATATTTATATCGAATAAATGCACCTACATTAGTGTGCATATATTTTAAATACATATTATGTAGTAGCATTTACAGAGAAATTGTGATGGTTTTTAACTAATATTAGTAAATAATCAAGATTACATTTAATATTTTGGGCCTTGGCTTATTTGACAATAAATAATAAAATAAATATTCACTTAAATAGTATACATTATATTCTGTGCATGTTGAACTGGGGTTCAGTTCTATGTACCAAAAATATTTTATTTAGAGAAATTATGATTTCAATTCATAATATTATTATAATTGTATTTATAGGTACTTCTTGGTCATGAAATATCAAATGTGTAAAGTACTTTTTGATGTTTGGCTATCAGGTTTCCATTCGGATCCCAAACTGTGCAAGTGTTGTAGACTTTGTCATCACATATCTCTGGAATTGAACCACCAACAATATACATTTCATTTGATTTGGCAGCCTGAGACAAAGCTTTACACGTGTAACCTCCAGGAATAACTTCTGAGTATTCTCTGAACAAAGCTAAAATAGAAATAATAGAATTAGTTCATAATTATGAGATTTGAGGTACTTGGTAAAATATTTGTGTTTTTTAATTTTTAAGAAGACATTGTACCCAAGTGTTTCTCGTCTTACTAAAGCACAACATACGTTAAAAGTAAGTAGTTCCAATTTTGTTTTGATAGTTTCTAAACAACAAACTGATTGTTTGAATGTAATTCTTTGTGAGTGTTTCAATTTTATTGTTTAAAACTCTCAAGCTGGGTTGCATAAAAAAGGTTTACTAAAATTGAATAGGCCAATCATGTCCCACTAAATCATGTTTAAGTGACCATTAGCTCGCTATAATTAATTCGTTTGATGTTAGTGATGATTATGTAACCCACCAACAGACTGTCTGATATACCTACTTACCAGTGTTATATGGAGAGTTAAAACATTCTGGTAATATCGCTAATGTGCAGCCATTCAGTTTTGCTTGCTTCAAATGTTCCACTGCATTGGCCACATTTTTCAACTTATCAGCTGTGACATTCAACTGCAGTAAGGCGACTCGAAAACCTAAATCAAACACCATATATCATGCTACAAACAACAAGTACCCACGATGGCAAAATAGAATAATGTAATTTTACAATAATTACCACGAGAACTCGACGAAACCATTCTAATTTGAGTGAATAACGAGATTGACTGTTGCAATAGTTTTTGACCAGCAAACATTTATGAGCAAGTTATACACCGTTCACCAGTGCGGCAATGTATGCTGTGGTGTTAATTCTATATTTCTATCTGACTTATTTTCGATAAGTGGCTAACACCAATTTATTTTAATTTTACAGTTAGTTTAATTACTGTTATGAATCATAACTTAATACTTATAAGTTATGAATTAATGATATCAGATATTGCACTATTGCAGCAACACAGCTATTAAAGTCTTATAATTAAATAAACATATTAATTATTATTATGCATGCAACCGAGGAGTGACAAGAACGCCGGTGATAAGAAACTCAGCCGATTTGAAATTTAATTGCATAGGTATTATGTTTTATACTATGTTTATGGGAATAAATGTAGTTTACCACCCAATCGATTTTTTGGTAATTTTTTTTTTTAATGTGTTTTTGGCATGCTTAATTTGATGGTACTTTCAAAAAGTTGCTCAAACGTCCTTAATAAAGTTATGGTTAAAACATTTTAAATCCTCGATATTTTCAAAAATTGTGTTTTTTTAGTTTAAATGCCATAAATTTGTATTTTTGGAAATTTGTATTTTGGAATTGTTGGAATTTATATACTCAACATTTGGTGAAATCTGAATGTACCTGTCAGACGTAGGTACCATTTTTTTGTTATTGTTAATAAGCCACGTAAAACTTAATTTTGAAGTTGTTTCAAACATTTACATATTATTATTAATATATAACTTAAAAATTAGTAATATTAAATTGATTAATTTCATTATGTCGCTGGCCCTCATCGGGGGGGAGAGGCGGCCAAATAATCAATCTTGAGTTACTATAATATGCAAGTAAATAAATATACTTATAGTTCTATAGATACCTAATTAACATAAACAATTCCTAACCCAATCATAGCAAAATTACTAACATTCACTTAATAACCATTTCTTTCATATTTTTAGGATTTCGTGAACTAGAACATTATAATTTATGTAATATTATTATGGCGTAAAAGTAATTGTTTTAGGATCTCCCCCCCCCCTCTCAATAAAAATTTAACTCTGTATCCGCTCCTGGTTGTAATAAGTGTCTAATACCTATACATATTTCTTTTTTTTTTTTACAGTACTAGAAAAAAAGTTCTTGTCAAACGTACTGGCGGTTGATGACTCCGCCCACCACGAGGCGTTCAACATGTTGTACCGCCACCTGCATATTTTGAAAGCGCACACCCTTTGCGTATGAACGTTACCTAAACTACTTTTTCAATTTTATCAAATTCTCGAAGGAAATAAACATTTTTAATATTATCAATTTTTAAATTTTTAATATTAAATAGGTATACATATAAAAAATTAAAAAATATTGAATATTTGCTCCAGCCGATGCAAAGTAAGCTTCTTTATCAAATCCAAAAGATTTGCATTTTTAATCGAACCGCTATAGAAGTACTTTAATTATTGTCAGTCTCTAAGGTTTTTTTGGTGAAAAATTGTTAGGTTTTGCAGCAGGGGCCTTAATAATTATTTGATCGCTTTTTTATACATGTATATAAACGATAAACCACACGGAACTGAATCATTTTTAAATTGCCCATCATCAATACATACACAATAACTTATAAACGATTATTATTTATTTTATTTTAAAATGAATTACTTTAATTTTAGATGCACCGTGGCCCGGTTACGTAGTAAGTGTAGGTTTACGTATACTGCATAGTACTGCTCAAATTATGGTTTAGTATTTGTACATTGTAATTTGTTTGCCAAATTTTAATTTTAGACTTCCTACCTGAATTTCTGTAATATTGGGCTTACATATGTAAAATTTTTTTTTAAAACAAAATATGACTATGATAAAAGTTAGTTTTACTAAACTATTGTCTTATATTAAATAAATTATTGAGAGTTTCTTTGACTCGTTGCATCTATAATAATATAATTTGATTTTTGATTTCCTGCCATAACTAGTCTTACCACCGTTTGGAATCACACATTTAAACACTATATTTACTTAAAAAGTATGGCTTATAAGTTGTTCACAAAAATAAACAACCGCTCAGATCGTAAAAGAAAATTTTTAGAAACTGGAGCTCATTTTTTTTTCGCCACAGGAACGAGGAACGAGAATATGCTCTCTTTTTTAGAACAGGGAAGAGCAACGGCCGAACAGGAACATTTTCTTTCTTAAAAAGAACTTTTCCAATGCTGCTTAGACCTTAAACCTAAAGTAGGTATAGGCTGGCGTACGTTGTCAAGTTATCAATATAGACTTTATAATATATATACTATATATATTTAAGTACTAAGAGTTTTTGATTATGAGTTAAAACTGGAAAAGTTGTGTAGAATGTCTGAAGAATATGTATACAAAATAAAAGTTACCACCATATAATTGAGTGCAATATTATAATATGAATTGATATACAAAACCAGTTCAATCATTGATGCACTATTCAACTATTGTATAAAGATGCTAATATATATATATATATACATATCGTGCTAATATGTACATAGATATTAGGTACATCGTTATAGAATAGAATTTTATGACTAATCCCTTGGTTAAAAGTAGCTGTACCTACTATATTTGTTGATGTTATAAGTAGTACCTACTTACTAACTATTTTACTTTAACTATGATTTTAACATATTTAAGAGTTTCACAATGTCCATGTACATTAGTACATTACCCATGGGTTTGAATTTCATAATTTTCTTTAAATCTATATATTCAGTGTTGGTGTTAAAAGCTTAGACCTTATATGACTGAATCGCTAACTGCAGACACGGGACAAGTCCACTTTTCCTAATTTTTCAGGAATGATGAAAAACTAAACAACTTATGAAATGTTAATGTAAAAACTTCGAAATTTTAGACGATATTTTTAGTTAAATCACTTAAAAATTTCATTTAATTTGTAAAAAAAAAAATTTTTTTTTTTTTTTTGTAAAAAAAAAAATTTTTAACTTTTTTTTAATTAATAAATTTAAGTTATGGACATGTCTCCTTTTTGCTGAAAACATCGTTTTCATATCTTATTTATTGATGTAGGGAGAGAAACACTATCAAAATATGCAAAATATTGTTTTTATTCATCAATTTATTTTTACCAAATATAACTAATATATATTATGTTATTATTAAATATAAATATAAAATTATTTCTTACATTTTACAGTTTTTTTTTTTTGAACTACAACTTATAATTAAAATACATTAATGATATTATTTTTAATACATTTTTGTCATTATATTTTTAGTCTAATACATTTTCATCAGATTTTGAAGGCCATTCACTTATTGGTTTCCAAAATCCAATATACTCCTCCGGAATAAATTTCAATGTATTTTTGATATCTTCCAACTTTTTTTCGTTGATTGGCAACTTTCCGTTGTATGCTTTGTCGATTGGAAATAAAAAGCCCGTTGTGGAATTTCGAAGACGAAATGTATGTTCAACCAACGCATTTATAAATTCACGACATTTTATTTCGTTTTTATTGGAACATGAAACAGTGAGGTGATGAATGATGATATAAGATGATAAAGCAAATGATGATTTATTAGCTCTAGGCATATTTTCCCCATATGACTCGATATGAGGCATTACTTAAATATGTTTTTTTGTAATATGTTTTCCACCATTTTTTGTAGTCAATTATAAAGTTTTGATCAACTTTAACAACCGAAAATTTGTTAGGAATTTTCGAAGCTTTGGAAATTAAATTAATGTATTGGTCTATTGTGTATAGTCTTTCGTATTTTACTAGCGATCTTTTAATCAACCCAAAATCACGGTCACAAGGCATGAAAGAATGACCTCTCATTGGATATAAAACTTGCACTTCTTTAAATCTTTCGATTTCCACCAAACCCATTAAAAACCTAATAATTGCGTTGTTTTTGTTCTGACCTGCACAGTTATCACAAAAAATATAGAGGCGTTCAACTTCTTTGCCAATATCATTATTGATGTAATGATTTATAAATGATATGACGTTAGGTCCTTTACCAGCTTCCCCCTCATGATAAACGTATTAATAGTACATTAATAATTGGTTCCAATACAACTAAGATAAGATAAATTCAAAATAATTATATGTATAAGATGTTTACTGCAGAAATGGGACATGTCATGGACATGTTCTCTTTCTGCAGTAAAGTGAAATTTCCAAACACTATATTTAGCGTTTGGATAGTCGGATTTGACTCCTTTCTACAGTAAACGATGTATTTACGCGTGCTTAACGAAAAATGATAATAAAATCAAAATTGATAAAAATGTACTTGTCCCGTTTCTGCAGTTAGCGATTCGTATAGACATCTAACCTATATATCTATAGTTACAACTTAGTACTTAATATACATGCAGTAATATTGTTTCGTCTCATCGCCTACTCGCTTTACTTGTTTTTTTTACAATATTTCGTAGTTATTTAAGGTTAAGGTATTGATGCGTGTAGGTATCGACGTATTGTGTATTATAATACCTACCTATTTAACTATGTAATAGGTAGGTATACTTTTATAGTTTTACACTATAAAAATATAAATAATTAAACTATGGTATATGATTGTAATATAATATTTATATTTATAAATTTATAATTTACTATAGGTATCTGCTTTTATTTAAATGATTTATCAGTTTTACATTTTTTTCTTTTAATATCTTTATGATTAAAATAATTGCGGTGATCCGATTTCCAAAAATGCCATTTAGACTATATTAGGTATTTAAGTCTCAGTCAATCAATCAAAATGGTATTACTTTAAATTTTTTTTCACGTCAATTGTGTCGTATATGTCAGTTCTTCTCTGACTTCCAGTGGGTATTTGCTGTTTAATGTTTTCCCGAATCGTAAAATCTATACATTGTATGAATAACAACACGTTTAGTATAAAACTCATTTTTAAACAGAAAGGAAAGATCTGTTCAAGAAAATAAAAATCATGTTTACCAAGATCTACATATAAATCCATATCCTTTTCATCAGCTTCTTTAACAATTTTACCCCAGGGATCCACAACCATTGAATGTCCCCATGCCACGTAATTAGATTTAGTGTCCCTGGCCGGCGAAGCAGCAATCACGAATGTTTGATTTTCCAATGCTCGGAATCTAATTAATAAGCTCCAATGTGGTGGTCCAAGCTCCGTACAGAAAGCACCAGGGTATATCAACAAATCACATCCTTAAATCCAAAATATTTATAGCATAATATAATAATCATATATGTTTAATATTATGTTTTATTATTCCGTATTCGCGATGAATAAGGACAAACCTTGTTTTTGATACAACGCTGCCATTTCTGAAAATCTCATGTCATGACAAATACCCAATCCGACCTTAAATTTACCCATTTGGAACGTATTAAGTGTATTTCCTGCAGACATGGCATTAGATTCTTTGAAGCAAGTACTACCGGGGATATTTACATCAAATAAATGAACCTGTGAAGTTTGAATATATTTTTCGTAAATTAATTGCATCTTAATCTTTCCAGACATAAAGAATTGAAATAAATATAATATGTTCAATGTGACGTTCAAATAAAAGTTGAAACATATAACTATTATAAGGTATCTAAATATTTAAAACTTAAAATGCTAATAGTACTTTTCTATGTTTGGCTATTAGGTTTCCATTTGGATCCCAAACTGTGCACGTGTTGTAGACTTTGTTATCACATAACTCTGGGATTGAACCACCTACAACGTACATTTGGTTTGACTTGGCAGCTTGTGACAAAGCTTTACACGTTTCACCACCGGGAATGATTTCGGCGTATTTTCTAAACAAAGCTAAAAACAAATAATAATAATGGAATCAGATTAAAAATCTCCTACTGTAATCAACTAATTTTATAACAGTATGTGGCTGGTATATGCATTGGTATCATACGGGTATGTGCTTATGTATACCTACTTAAATCAATTATTTTAATCCACTAGAAAATCATTTAATATATATATGCAGGATATTATGAATGGCGCCAACGTAATTGATAATTTATACAACTATATTACTTTATGTATATTGTATATATATATACATATATTGCCTCGCAGACTGCAGTTGGTTGGTGTATGCTGTAGTTGTATTTTTAGTTGTTAGTAGGTACTAGGTACATATTTTCTACAGATTTAACTATTGTATAAGTACTGTATAGTGTATAATTATAAAAACTTAACATGGTATAACAATTGTATACGTTTTCTAAAAAAAAAAAAACACTAAACATTTTTAAAAATGTAATTAAATAATAGATATTAAACGTATTTGTAAACGCTATATTTAATTTATGACTTATGTAAATGTTTTAAATCTGAACACAATTTATAATTAAAATTTCATTCCAAATAATTCATTCATTAAATAATGTCGATAGACGATAACTGTATTTTATCTAATTTTACCATTATCGTATGGTGTAGTGAAACATTCTGGTAGTACGGCTAATGTGCAGCCATTCAACTTTGCTTGCTGTATACGTTTCACAGCGATGGCTATGTTCGTTGATTTGTCGGCAGACACGGACAACTGCAATACGGCCGCCCGAATATCTAATAGGTAATATTTGAATATTAACAATGTTACTAATATTATGTTAAATAGAAATATATGTATAAATAAAATATATTGTAATTTGTAATATTCTATTTTTATTTTTTTATTTATGTATTCCGTATCTCACCTGAAGAACTCGGAGAAGTCATTTTCACTTCCGCAAGAACGCGATTGACTGATCTAATATTAAGGTACTACTACTGAACTAATATTATATCTTTGATAATATCAAGCATTTATATAGGGCGAGTGTTACACTTTAAAAGATTCACCTGCAGAGTTCAATTCTGGTATCTATAAGTCCATTTTAAGCAGCGATAAGCATTAAAGCATTGCAACCATTTTAACAGGCCAACAGTCATTATATTATAATGATACTGCCTATTTCTGTTGTTTTTATTGTTTGTGTTATGATTATGAAAGCAGCAGCACGGGGAGCGGAAATATTACACACGAGTCTGATAAGAAATTCAATTATAATAATTTTATATACTCATACTTACCTAATTAAATTAATCAAAAAAAACCATATAGGTACTATAAGATTAATTTAGGTACTGAAGTTACTTATCAGTCACCAAGTATGATTTGTGGTAATTGACGAAAAGAAAAGTACCCTTATATGCATATTATCTAATAAAATATAAAAATATGTAATTGTTTAAATATATAATAGTGTCCTAATATTAGACATTTGTCTTCATAAACTAATATCTAATAAAATATGCATTATTTAAGCATTTTACTTCTTAACTGTTAAATATAAGTATAATGAAGTACCTATACATATAGATTACAGATATATTATAGAAATAGATCGATAATTTATTATTTTTCTTGACTACTGTAAGTATTGCCTACATGGTAATACCTAAGAACAATACGTAGGCAAGAATTTTTTTTATAAGGAATTTAAAATTAAAATTTATTGATATTTTAAGTTCAAATTTTGACAAAATTAGATACTTAACAAAGATTAACAATTTTAGCAATTTAATAATTTTATTCGTGAATATTTGAAACTTTTAAAGTGAATTGTATTCTATCATATTTCAAATACACACAATAACATTTTCAAATGCAATGTTTCCGGCAAAAATTAATTCAACCTCTGTTGTTGTACTAATTGTAAAATATATTATTTTAATAGCAATAATATCATAAACTATACTTATAATAATATAGACTAGACAGTCTTCGCTCAGAATCGTTTTACGTATTCAATGATTTTATATCATCGAATTCATATATTTAAAAAACCTATTACAGTGACCTATACGGCTATATTATATACACGAAATCTAATGTACAATAGAGTGGTACCCACTTGCCCACTTTTTTTCGTATTATACAATATTCAGTGTTTATGAATTAATAATTCACTATACACAATATAATTTAACTACTATTATATGTAATGTCGTGTTTATGATCTTATTGAAAAATTAAGAGCTGATGGTGGATAAATGTGAATTATAGTTACTTTTATAACACATCGTTAAACGCCGCATGCCTATTAAAAGTTCATATAATAGTAGGTACCTATTCGGATGGGTGAACCTTTTCTCAACATGGCATGCTATATATACCTTTTGGCTAATACTTATTAAGACATTTAGAAAAAATGGTTTTAGTAGTTCACAACGTTATAGCTACTAAAAACTCATTGGGTATAAAATTGCGATTGCGTTATTATTACCAATATATCATACGAATATAATATTTTATTAATAAATGCGCCATTAAGCATAGGCACCAGAAATTACCATCACAGCAAAAAAACTTTAACTTTTAAACCTTTTTAAATCTTCCCAGTCAAACGAACTTTTTTTTTCATTTTGAATTTCTTGGTACTTCGATGAACCTTTTTTTGAATAGACGTACAACGCCGAAGTGCCGATATCTTACGAGTCATCATTAATAAGTGTAAAATTGTCCATAAATAAATACACCTATACATTTTATTAAATTGTTTAGACTTTAGGTTATACACATATATACCAGTATAATACATTTTAAAATTGTATTATTTGTGCACATTTTAATAAACAATTAAATAATTATGAAATACGAATAGGTAATTATTAATTGCAGAATTCCATAGATTCGGAAACGTATATATATTTAAATATTTTAAGGCTTAAGACACTCCTTAATTTTAACGTAAAGTAGATTCTAGATAATTCAGAGGTCTAGGGGATAATAAAAACTATCAAACTATCGAGGGTTAAAAGTTTTCAAATAAAACATGAGTTTCATGAGGCCTCTTTTTTTCAAAATGTTGAGAATAACGGGTTATCAAACATCTAATTAACAAATGTATAGTCTATAATTTAATAGAATTGTTGTTGTTGTTGAAAATGTGTGTTGTAAACAATTTTCAGGTAATATTAAGTTTATCAAGTATTGACATGTTTGTTACAGGTCATCAAAACAATATATTATTAAGTATTAACTTACTGATTAATGATTATCCATACCGACTGGTGGCTATCGTAACATCCTTAGCGAACTAATTAGTGATTATATACCCAATTAATAACAAAGTATGTCATGTGGTAAAAAATGTTATCTAAAGGTATAAACAGAATAAATATACTAAATATAACTTTAGAGTGTGATAATTGTATAGCTGTTTTGTTCTACTTCTGTTTGTGGTTAATAGTTTCGTGGTAAATGTCATCGCCAAAACACTTGCTGTAAACGGTTTAAAATTGATTGAACCCATCTACATGTCATGTATTTTTGTATAACTAATGTACAAGGTAATTATTTTATCAGTAAATACTGATAATTCTGAAAAGTAGGTATTAAAAATGTATACAATTTATTTTTACATAATTTTAACTTCTAAGTTATTATTACACTACACAGTGCTTATGAACTTCGTGGTTATCAATCATTCTATGAACTTTTAAAAAAATCCACCAATATGTGATAGAAAATATGTACTGTAGGTAATAGAGAATCTATTGGAAAAAAACTTCGAGAAAAAATCTCCAGAAAAAAGTCCCTTATAGTAAATAATTATTAAATAAATTGATCTTTAATATCAATATTAGATATATTTATTTGAATTACATTGTCGATTGTTAATAATTTTCAAGATTTTAAAAGTACCTATAATAATTAAAGGTAAATTCTGTATAGGTTATACATTTTTTTGAATTACAACAAATTAATTTAAATTATTATTTTTCGTAAAAATATTTGATTGCAAACAAAGACATATAGTAAATTAATTTGGCTTTAACAATACTTTTTTTAGTTTTAGTGAGAAAAACTTATGATGAGATAATGTGTCAACAATTATTCTGGTTTTAAATCTGTAATCGTATTGTGACCGATCATGAGGTTATATAAACAAATTACATATATTTATTAACGATATGTTTTATGTGTATAAAAATAACTTGTGAGGAACCTTGTTTTAAATTTGTACAATCCATAACTACGTATTAAAATTGAAAATATAGTTTTTGTCAAAAGTTTAATTTATATATTATATGAATATAAAAAAAATGAAGCCTGTTGATTTTAAATATTATTATTAATATAATATTTATTTATTTTTAATATTATTATATTCTTGTTTAAATAAGAACAATTTGTAATAAGGGATCTTGTACATATTTTTAAGCTGTTTGACCTTCGAGTATTAACATTTTTATCAAAAATAGTTTGAAATGTTTAATCCTAACGATTTTGTAACTGATCAATTAATTTGATTGCACAACTATGTTTTTTTAAATAATATTTACAGGTTAGGTGGGCTATTTTTTTAGGTTTTTTTTATTTGTTAAAAATCTATGGATTTCTCTATGAAGACTTAATGAAATGAATACAGTATTTTGTGGTATTTAGATTACATTGGTTGTATGTTGAACAATTTTTATGCCATTTTGTCAAAGCCATGCTAGAACATGAACAACATTCTTGCGGATTTAGTTTTAGAAGACTAATTCCAGTAACATTTATGATCATATTTGTACGAATAAAACCAATAAAATATGCTGTAAATAAATAAACGTATACTATTTCGTAGGTAATGGTGTTCAAGTTAATGTATTAGAGTTGGTGCTATTCCAATACAGCTAGCTAAAATGTAGAAATATTTTATTTATATGTTTAGGTGACAAAAGGCGGAAGACAAAAATTTGACAGTGTGAAGTCATTGTTAAATTCTACTCCCATCTTGTTTTGTATGAAAGCATCAAAGTCTGGGCCAAAATGTAAGTTCAGTACCTACAGCAATTGTAAATTTACTTTAAGAAATTAGTGCCGAATTTAGTATATTTGATATACTGCCAGGTCAAGTTGTTCGAAAAAAATTATAAGCATATCCCAATTGACCATTCACAGGTATATTAATTGAAGTTTTGTAAAGTAAGTATTGTAATATTATATTACAAAATATGTGTTTTTATAGCTTTATATCAATGGTGAATTATTAACATCAATATCTTATTAATATAAAAAATCTAACCTAGAGATATAATTTTGAATACCATTCTCGGTTAAAGAATTTGGAGATTTTAGATTTCAGTCTCCAGTATTTTCTAAATTTTTTTTTGAATTCTTAAAATTCATTTGCCCGTAGGCGCTCACGTCCCCCTTCACAGTTTTTTCATTTATTTTAATGTAATTAATTTTTTTGTATACATTTTTTAAACTTTGATAACCAGTCGGTGCCCTCTAAAATAATCAATGTTTAATGAGCTAATTATTTTGAATACTATTTTCAGTTTAAGTATTTGGAGATTGTAGACTGCAGTCTTTAGAGTGTGTCCTAATAACTTGACTATATAATAGTTTGGTAAATCTGAACAACCTTATAGCGATCTCGGAAGCAATTTTAAAATACCGTCAATCCTTCTATTTTTATATTATAAATAACTGTTTTGTTTTTTCCTTGTATATATTTAAGTACAATACACAGTATACGATATATGTATAATTTTTTATTACCGCCATATACGTTTACTCGTATATAATATACGAACAATATAGGATGTGGACGTCAACATTAAGAAAGTCATCATTCAATAAATCGAAGAATCAAGATCATCCGTTGGATCACAAGGTACCTATATATACATTAAAGCCATGTGATGTGAAAGTTAAATATCCACTAGTATATGAACTGCGAAGACGACAAAACTGAGAGCAGCTTCTGATGAGGATATCTGAGATGTATGTACGTGACAGAAGATTGCTATATGACTGTCGAAGAGAAAGTGTCATACTACGAGACCGGCAAATACAAGTTAAGCATACTAATCCCTCCTACTTGTATAAGCACGATAAAACAATTCGAAAAAATACAAAAAATAGAGTAAGGACAAAGGTCAAAACACATAAACGGATTATTTATAAACAATATACATATTATGTAAAAAGAACAAAACAAAACACGTTAAATGTTAATACTTTAGCAGATAGGTCTTAGAATAACAACATTCGATATGAAACATAATATATAAGGAATAAGGATATATTATTATATAGGAGTATAGGACCTATATATAAAGGCACCAATGGTGAAATATCTTCACGGCCTCAAGCGTGTAATATAATAGTGGAAACCTAAATATATTATAAAAATTAAAAATTGATAATATTACAAACATAGAATGCAATGCACAAACGGTGAACTATACTAAAACGATAATTAGGTATGCATTAGAAAACTTGTGAAGATTTAACAAGTAAAGTATTATTTCATTCTTCAAAAAACCATGGTATCTGAGCACAAAAAGGATATTTCGGTATTAATGAATTCCCAACGTAATTATTTCGATAGAAACCCCCATTAATTTAACGAAATAAATTATCTTTCTATTATATATTATTATTTACTAATTACATAATAAGTAGACCAGAAGTGTATCATTTAAGATTAGTAATTACGACAATACTTTATTTTCATAAACACAATTTTGTCTAAAAATGTACTTGCCTTTAACAAAATGATGACAAATAATACCAATAGTTACAATTTAAAGATAGATAATACTAAATAATACATACAATAAAGTGAAAACATAATTGTTTGAGATGATAGGAGTATTAGAAATATTTTTTCTATTTTTGCAAAAAAATCACCTAAATAATTTTTTTTTTTAATTGAGCATTACTATTTAACTATTATAGCTCAACAGTTACAACTAACATAGATAAATTATATTACCGAAAAACGATCATAATATTATAAAAAATAAAGAAAAAGTTTTTATTTTCTTGAACAAATGCATGAGTAGTATTAATACCTAGGCACCAAAACATTTATTTTGCGTTTATATTGTTACAATATTTGTTGGGTAGTACATCTTAAAAGAAATTTGAGTAGATTTAGCTATGAACAATTAGATAAAATGATAGCTATTATACCTAACATAAAAATTATATTCAACCTACAATCCAACCTACATTATTCATTTTATTCACTGTTTCGGAACTTTTATTCGTCTTAAGACTCGCTTATAGGCATACGATTTCTCTTCTATTCTATATAAGTAAATCATATATTCATTATATACCTACCTATGTTATATATAGTTATTTAGTATATACGGTTCTTATTTCCGTTCTTTAAAAACGTCTTCAATAGGTTAGGGTTTTTGTTCGATATTTTCAATGAAGTTATTTTTTGTGTGTAAGACCATTAAGACGAAAAAAAGTATTCAATTTTTATATGAACCATTGAACCACGATCCGTTGGTTTGTGCACCTATACATAATTGCACATACCGCATTAATTATATATTTTTTAATATTAGTTAAACAGTGCCGGGTGCTTATTATACAGATATAATATATTATTAAATGGACTGCAAATGACAATTTAAGTTTGTGGTATAATTTAACATTAAAATTTAAACCTTTGCAAGTCGTCACCAATATCTTTAACGAGTTAAATTTAGTCCTAAACCTTCTCCTAGCTACTCTAACATGCCTAGTAAACAAAATATGTAAATATTAAAATATTATTGTAACCACATTACTTCTGTTCATCTAAAATTACCAATTGTCAATTATCCATAGTACTTACAAATATTTTTAATTATCACGTTAATCTGTTAAAACTAATATGTAAATTGTCAAAAGTCACTAGATTTAGGTAGCCTCAGGCTAGGAATGTCTTTTAAATAATAAAAAAAAAACATTACAATTTTTTAATCATTTTGTTTAGAAATACAGTTATTTATATGATTTTCAGTTTGCATAACTCAATATAAACGCCATGTATTCATTTTAAACCCGTAATAAAAATACACACTTTATTTGCAAGATCATTAAAATATACACGTTAGATTAATATTATAATGAGGTTCTAAAAATTCTGAAAATAGTATTGAACCTATAATTTCTTTAATAAAATTAATATTGCAAATTCAAATACAAGTATACTTTAATCATTTCATTTTGCAATTTTTTCATAGGAAGTTAGTGGATTTGAGTACTTACATTAAAAATATAAAATAAATAATTGTTTATTTCATAAGGTTATTGACATTCCTTATTATTTGTATACATAATTATAGTATTGTGGTATAAACATTAAGTTGCGATACCTAGGTTTTCTATTAAAAAAATATATCTATTATTGATTATCCGTATGTATAAAACATATGTGTTTACACATAAAGTTGAGTAAGATTACAATATTAATTTCATTCAACGCCTTGTTTGGATAAATGTTTATTGGGACGCAGTGGGATTGCAGCTGCAGGTACGTGATGTGTATAATATTAAAAATATACTATGATATTATTCAAAAATATTGATTATATGCGTTATTTATCAATTATTGTACCTATAGACATTTTTTCTCTAAATCATTTGAGTCTCTTTATTAAAATTTATATATAGACTGTGCGGGCTTGTTTCATTGACAAACTTTTAATTCATAATCATATATTTCCCTTTTTATTGTAGGTATTTAGCTATTGTAGCTATTGTAAAATTTAGTTTCTAAACTCTTCAATTTGTAGAAAATAAATTATATTACACATTTTAATAGTATACAAAAGTATTATCATTATGTACTATCATCGAATGTTGAGAATCCATGTAAGACTGTCGGACATACCTTGCGTTCCGAAGCCCCACCACAAACTGTTTGATTTTCGTGTTCACAACATGATTCTAGGTCAAAAATGTATCGATACCCTTGACACTCCCGAGTACCTGCCGATTTTCAAGTCTTCTATTGTATACAATCTTGACTCTTGTCTTTTAGTATAGGTGTAATGTACATTTAAGTGAATAATTAAATATTTTGTTATTAAGCGTTATCTGCAAGTTGTAGTATTAATATCATTTATTTTATATATTGTTGATATACATAATCAAGATTCAAAATCTATTGATAAATTAATTATTATTTTAAAATTTATAAGTTATTACAACAAAGATGTTTATTCTTACAAAAAATATCTTTGACTTGATTGATTATTAATAACATTTGATAACTTACCTATATTCATTGGTTTATATAGTTTAGATAACACCTATACATCGTATAATATTAATAATTTATACTTTATATGTAGGTACCTACCTAGAATATTTAAGTTTTTTTTACAAATATTCAATGTATACCTATAGGATTTGCTGAGTTTTTATGTGTCAGGCGTGGCATCCTTACGTGACGTAGGTGGAAAGTATAGGTATTCACAAGTCACAAACGACCGACATATGTATCTTATCAGTTTGTCTTTACGTATATAATATAAATAATATGCACATTACTGTGGTATACCATATACGTGTGCATAACTATTTTATTACTGCATGCAGCAAGACAAATTTCAGTTGAATATTGACTCTCTTTTTTTAATTCGAGTCTGAAATATTGTAGAACATATTATATACTATACATAATATATTGATTTAAATTTTATAAAACCATTGATACATAGATAAAAACAATTAAGCTATACACCTCAAGAGTCACAGCCCAGGGGTCAGATTTGTAATTGGTATGCCTATACTTATATAGTTAAATGCAACAGCGCATAGCTATTTACGCTATTATTTTGGCTTCAGTGTGTTTAGCTCCTACACCCCACCGAACAGTCTCCACCATACATTACTCAGTAGAAAATCATAAAGCCATAAAGGATAACATCATTAAACTCTTGGTTAGAATAATTTAGTTCGGCATACGTTGTTTAAGTACATTCGTATTCACTTCAAATAAATGTATTGCCCAAGGCTGGACTTTCAGTGGTTCACTAGATCGCAATCTCATTGCATTAAATCATTTTTTTTTCATAAAATAATATTAGGTATATACTTAGTAATTATATAATATTAATAAATAATAATAATATTATTTTAGTTAAAAATAAATTTTTCAGATTTAATGATACAGCCTGCATAATATTATAGGTATGTACCATAACAAATAACAATATAAATACCGATTTACTTAAAATTATCAAATTGATTACTGATTAGCGTTACTTACTGTATTGCCTATTGATTATAGGAACTTAAAAAAGTTTTTGGCACCTATTATTTGGGCTAATATTCAGGGTCCTTCTAATAAATTATTATTTACTCATATATAGGTATTAATTATTATGCATAATGCATTTCCATTTTTTTTATTGTTTACTATAATATGATTATTGTATAACATTTTGTATCTTTAAATAATGTAAGTAGCTATAAGTGTATAACCAGCTATAGCGTTGTATATATTACAACCAGTAATTAGAAAATAGATATGTATAAGTATAGATAACGCATTTAACTATTTACCTAAGTGTTTATTTAATATTCAGCATATTTTGTGAAACATTTTTTTATTAGACATCATTTTCCTTTATAACATTATGTATCTTTATATAGCTAAGGATGTACTCATGTACTTGAGTATTTTAAAATATTTTCATCGAGTAAAGTTATTTAATGTTCCGAGTCTTAAAAATGCACTCACAAACAAATTTTAAGTCGTATTTGGCAACATGCCTAAATTATATCGAAAAAGATATTTTTGTTTTATTTCGTTGGACTAATGTTAGTTTATGTAATTTTTTAATATTTGGAACATACTTATACAATTATTATAGTTGCACTCATTTATAGGATACGCATGTTCATGAATAGTTGCGCCTATGGTTTTAACTTATAAAAGTATTAGGCATATATTATGTATTGTATTTTCATACCATGAGTATTACACGAATTATGAATGGTAGTCATGCACATCCACGAGTCATAGTATTATAGTAATCATTATTGTCCATGTAGTTATTTACTATTATTTTTTATACATATTAAATATATTGATTTCATTGACACTTCAAAGGGTTCGAGTTGTGACAAATTGCCCCTTCCCCTCCCAGGCCGGTTCATCACTGCCGGGTGCACTAACATTTTAGAATATGAACAGAGATATAACCTCTATTTAATACATATACATATAATATATATTTATACACAATACACTACCCATATACACTCTTGTCTCTTGCTCACTTGTACATATTAATAATATTTATATTTTTGTCATCAAGCTAAGTAGGTACTTAAACCAAATATTTATTATAGTAAATACTATTCGGGAAAATATTTATGTGGTGTCATAAAAATAATTTTGACCATTTGATATGCTCCTATAGCAAAAAATCGTAATGGTTTGAACGATTGCAGGTATGCTATACGCTTATACTTGTCACTTGTATAAGTGGATCTGAAGATGAATTTCTACGAATATAATATATTATTAGTTATGTCTCTATAACTGCAGCGAACCATCGTCGTGACCATATTGTTTATTATTATGGGACGTTAACAACGTTCGGGTAATATTGTAATATTTTAATAAATAAATATTCTCAACCGCCAACGTCGGACATTTCTGCTACGTATATGGCATTACGATACCTAATATTAATATTATTACCTATTATTTCATAATATAATCGTTTTAACCAACACGGACGAGTGACGTCGACGGACGATGGCGAGCGGATGAGGCACCTACCTATTTATACGTATAATATTATTCTAAATTCGTATACACGACGTTGACGCTGCCACAATGAATCACTATAAAATCATCATTCATCATCAATAATAATAATAATAATACTACTAATAATAATAATAATAATAATAATAATAACAATAGTAATAGTAATAGTAGTAATAGTAGTAATAATAGTAATAATAATAATAATAATAATAATAAAAAAAAAAAAAAANAATAATAATAATAATAATAATAACAACATCAACAACAACAACATAACAACCGGGTTAAATATTACCATAGAACAATAATATTACCGTACCGGTCGCCCGGTATTATTGTGCTGGTCGTACGGTTTTTATTGGTATTGTTATAGAGATTTTGGGCCGGGGGGGAGGACTCTACTGCGGATCCGTCGCGAAAGGTGATAAACTATGATTACGTTATCATATTTATGGTTCGTCTCGAGTAGACTCACGTCGTGTCGTTACGTTACCATTGGCGAACCGCGGCAGTGAGTTTTCTAATTTATGGCGTTTGCGATGTGCTTTCGTTGCCACCGTTAACCGACAAAATCTTCCGCAGAACACATCCGATACCCGTAACATACTTAGAGGCCGCTGGACGGATTTTTCGTGATGCGTCGGGTGTCGTGTCCCGAATCGTCTGATGGCGAAAAGAGAAGTCGAGCGTACAGCAACAATAACCGTCGTCCGGGAACATTCTAGGGCACTCCGCAAAGGCACAGTGATCGCCAATACCGTCGTCCGTCACTGGTGAGTGCAATAATGTTGTCCTTGTTTTTTTCAAAGAAATGGTATACACCAGACACACCAGTCAGCTGGGTAGCTGCTTACGGTGCTTGCCAGACCATTCTGTGCCTTGCCATGGCTTAATAAATAGTTATTCAGCCATGTTCATGTGTCCTACATATCGGCTGGTTTTGGAGGACACGTTGTTTGTTGACAAATCTGAGGAAAAGTTATACTACTTGATACAACTTTAACTTGTTGAATTTCTGTTTGGAATCGATGAACACAAAAAATGTAATTGTTTTCATGTTAATTTATAGAAATTGTCTTCTACTATGCCTTTCAAATTGCGTCTAAAAAAGAGTCGACAGTACAATGTCGTCTCCAAATCTCTGTACGTTATTTGTGTCGAACTCCTGGACAGCACATCTATAGAATGTACCCTATCGGCAGAGAGCGTTGGACAAGAATGCCTAGACAGCGTATGCCAAAGACTTGGATTGCATCAGGTTATTGTTTAGGTCCTTAATATTATTCAATTTTTGTGATTTTAATGTGTTTTTAATTTATTTATAGCCGGAGATTCTAGGGCTGCGCTACATATCTCGGTCTAGAAATCCGCGATGGGTTGATTTAAGTAGACCATTAAAAAGGCAGTTGGACAAATACGCTTGTCATTTTAGCTTGTATTTGAGAGTCATGTACTTTATTTCAAATGTATCTTTTATAAAGGACGAAATGACTAGGTTAGTATTTAATTTTCATGTTTAAAACATATGTTTAACACAATATTGTAATTAATACGATATATGGTACCTAAAATTGAATAGTATAAAAATCATCTTTGTACGGCTATTATTATTAATTTTAAAGGAATTTTACATTTTATAACCGGATAACTTTCAATTTCCAATACACAGTATAACATTTTTTTTCATTTGTATTGTGTATGACATTCTCAGTCTGGTTTATCAAATATATATATATTATTATTTAGGTATTATGTTAACCCTTTGGTGAGCATTGACATAATATTTATATTACATACTATGTAATTTTAATTTTTAGGGTTTTACCTTATGAACAATATAAACCATTTAGAACTAATTTAAATGTCATCGATAAAGATTTGGTGATTAAAGTTAGACGTAATTATATATTTGCACTGAAATTAATAATAACTTTTTTAAATTTTCCATTCCTCATTGGCTCTCTGAGTAATGCTATGTGTTCTTAATTCACTCCTTAAAGGGTTAATGACGATACATCATAAAACTATGTATATGTTAATTTATTGTGAAGGATAATTTACATTTATTGGTTACTAATAAGAATATAAAATGGAAATAAAACAATTCCATTCATTCAAAGAACAGTATTAAATATGTATAGTTTAACTTTAAAAATATCCTAGCAAAGCGAATCTAACAATATTAGCATAAACATAGATTTGTTGTTTGTTTTGTATTTGCTACTAGTCGAATGTTTGTGTTGAAACCAGCATTAAATATCAGAATTAATATAACTATTTACATTATCCATCTAGACTATTTTTATTTATTTTTTTGGATCGGGATAACATTTGATATAAATGAATGAAAATTTGAATATTGTTATACATCAGTGAACTTTTAGGATTTTTTTAATGAAAGGAGTTGGATAAATTGGAATATTGATTTCAAAGTTGACCATGTGGGGTTTTAATCTGTTAACTCGTACTCATAACAATAACAATAAAATATACATTATACCTCAAAAATATAATATATTTGAAAACTATTTTAATTGTTATTTATAGTTTATTTATTTTTCTTGGTTTTAAATACATAACTTCAGGATGAATAACCATTTCATTATGAATGATCAACAATATAAATCTATTGAGATAGTTCTAAAAAATTACATTAAATCAGCAAAAATAATCAGACATAAGTAAATTTACTTCTTACTTCAGTTATCGTGTCTCTATTAAATAGGTTTTCGGTTTTTTTTTATACACGCAAATGTTCTCTCAGGATTTGATGTAAGAGCAGTGGCTGAACAATATTTTAAGTAATTAGTAAATATTATGAAAACTAGAAAATATGACATCTATGATGTGGGTGGTATTATAGCCATTGATCAATGTCATACATGTTACTAAGATTTTATTATATTTTAGGACCTGTACAAAATTTGAAAATTGTTATTTTAAGTCTACTGCAAGTTTAAATTAAGTTCATAGACACCATTTTAAACTAAAATTAATATATTTTTAATAACTGTTGAATATTACTAATATCGCAGGAAAGTTATTAAATAGATTAAAATGATCTGAAATATGAATTTAGATTAAACATTTGATATGTCGAAAAAAATCTTGGTCTTGGCTTTAATTGGGATTAATTTCAATGATTATTTAGTGTTAGTTAAATGCATTTAGATTATAATTTATTACACCTTGCATATTATTAACTCTATTTTTATCAAATGTATTTTGATTCTAAGTATTATTTATCTGACCACAATGTTCAAGAACAATTGTTTTTTATAATCTATTTTTGATATATTATGAGCTCTTTGATATTTATTCTTTTATGGTAGCAGAAATAAATAACAATATACAACAAACACTTTATTCTTTAGATAAAATTGTACGCATTTATATATGGTTATTTCATATTTTAGGTACTTGTAAGTTGTAGTTCAATATACTTGAAATAATGTGACTATCTATAATGTTATTTATGAGACATGCACTTAAAAAATACTAAATGTTCCCCACTATAAAGATAATTAATATTCTGAGTTCTGATAAATTAAGACTCAAACCCAAATAAATATTCAAATATGCATTTATAGTCATGAAATTGTATCTTATCATTTTATAAAATCATCAAAAATCAACACCCATATCAAATTTAGTTTTAACTTTTATTTCATTGGTATAGGGTTAATAGTTGACTTATAAAATTTTAATCTAATCTATTAATTTATTTTCATTATAATTTAATGCTTGAATTGAAATTGGAAAATAAATAATCAATATTTAATATGTCTATGTTACGGAAAATGTATGTGTGTACCAGGTCAATTTGAACTGCAAATACAAACAAATTATTTTTTGTGCAATATTTTCTATTAAATTTATTATTTCTAATAATACTATATAATACTGATAGAAAAACAAAAAAAATATATTTAGTATTCATTTTAATTTTATTATTACCTATTTATTAAATTCTGAATATTTTTAAATAATTATAATAATTATATACCTAATGGCTAATATTGAAAACACCACGCCACTAGAAATAAATAAAATAAATAAATAAGTTAGGATATGAAGATTATTTTGAATTGTATTATTACTTATTTATTCGTACCTACACAATTCCATATAGTGACATTTAAAATTGAAAAGGCTGTCTGCTTTCCTACACTTGCATTTACTTATTTTACAAAGCTGTGGAAGTGTATCAATCATCTGGCAATATTCGACATATAATTACTATCATTATTAAATTTGTTTTAAAATATTCAGAATATAATAAATGGGTAATAATGTAATTATAGTTAGTACAAAACTTATTTTTTTCATCAATATTATATAATTGTTATTAATAATAGATAGACAAAAATACTGCATAACAAATAAATAGGTTATATTTGGGGTTCAAATTGCCCAGACAGGAAGAAATTGATCAAGCAATGTGTACACTTGGTATATAATATATTAAGTATGAAGAATAAAAATCTGTTATACATTGATAGTTAAATAATAATAACAAAAAAAGGTTGATTATGCTAGATATTTAGACATCGTAAATTTTCACTTTAAAATATACAAAGCTATAAAGTATCTATTATTATACTAAAAATTTAACCAAATTTATAAAATTAATACACTTAGCAATTCTTGTGGAAAGCGTAAATTAGTTTTTCTCTTGCCATAATGTGGAACAGTCATATATTAGTCTCGGTCTTTAGCATGACTGTTAATAATTCATGGTGTCATTTAAAATGTTTATGAACTAATTTTGTACTGAATAGTTTCAAAATTGTAAAATTGTTTAGTTATCATGCCTTATATTTTTATCATTATTAACATGCTGGTATATAAAATTAAGATTCTGAGTGAAGTGATGAATGTATTGATTTTACAATGATGCGTGTTTTTTAATTTTTTTTTGTGTCTGTGTATACGATAAGTAGTCAAAACACTGCTTTGATTATTAACTTCAGTATCTTTTTCCTTGGGAAAGTGAATCTAGTTGGTGTGTTTGGGAGGTCATTTTTAATGTTGGTAAAAATCACGAAAATTTGTAAATTATATTGTGTGAGAAATTTATAAACAATTTTCTATTTTTATCTAGGTTTTGAAAATCCCCCTTAAATATTCTTCCTACATCTAGCAAAAGAAAAAAAAAAATACTGGAAAGTCAAATAAAGTTTTTACGAGTAAAGTGTTTGAAGTTAGACATTGAATTCATCTGCAAATTTACAATTTTTTTATTTCGTTGTTTTTCAAAAAGTATAAACTTTAGTTACTTGACATTTTCATCAAATTAGTATTTCGTAATTTTTTACACGTGATACTTTTTAAAAATATTTTGACTTGTTTGGAGTTATTTATAGAGATTTTCAATTTTTATTTTATTTAGTTTTGTATTCTATAAATGTTAATGAAATTTTATTCATTTTGTCAAAAAGTTTGAAAATGTAATATAAGGCTCCTGATATATTGTTACCATAGAAGTTGAAAAATATTAAGAATACATAGGCACAATTTTTTTTTTAAAGCATTTAAAGTTACATTTTTGACAAAATCGATTAAATTCAAATTTGATAAATTATTTTTTAGTTCAAAATGTATAAAATGTTCAACTTTTATAGCTAAGGAATGAAAATTTAAACTAAGGTCGCATGCAAGTATTTAATTCTGTTCTATAAAATCTAAAAAATATGTATACACAGTTTATTTTTAAAGACATTTTAAGTTCAAATTCGGACGAAATTACATATTTAAACCAAGAATAAAGATTTTAGTTATTTTGATGTAATTTAAAAATATTATAAGTGTTTACCAACTTTCAGAGTATTTATTTTATTTTATTTTATACACTTCTTTTTGAGTACATCTTCCAAAAATGGAAGTTATGTGAGATTTTAATTGACATTGACGACAATCCTTTTCCAGCACTTTCAATTTTCTGCCAACCTAATGGCGTCCTCCAGGGAATGGTCAGCAATGGTCTTTATCTGGTCTATTCAACTCATTGATGTTCTACCGCGACTCCTTTTCCCTTAATTTTAAACACACAATGACATTTTAAAATGTAATTTTTTTGACAAAAATAAATTTAACTTACTATTTTAGTACTAATGAGAAATGACAATTATATAGTGTTCTGAAATAAATTACTTAAATCACAATAATATCATAAAATATACCTATTTAGTAATATTATAGGCTGACAGACCGTCTTTGGTCAGAATCATTTTTTTTGTGTAGAATGATTTTATATCATTGAATTCAAATTTAACACATCCATTGCAGTGACTCTCTAGATACCTAATGAATAGCAGTTTGACATCCACTTACTCGCTTTTTTAAGTTGCATCCATAGTAATCATTTTTCTCAACAGGTAATTCTTTACTTGATTTATAAATTAAATTTGTTTATATCAGTGTTATACCTATATTAATTGTAATTTGATGTCAGTTATATTATGTGAATTTTGTAATTTTGTGAATACTAAATAAAAGAAAAAAATAATCTAAAATTTATGTATAGATAAGCAAGGGAACATGTTCCACTCTCCCTATTAAATAATTTTAACAAAATATTAATGATTATTTCAATAGATGCATATGTCGCTTAATTAGTTTATAGTTGTACACTGATCTAGTTGCAATAGTCTAACTATTATTGTTTTGATGATTATATTTTACCCAAACAGTATGAAATAAATTGGAATGCTAATTTGCTGTGTTAGTAATAAATAATTATCATATGTATTTACCTATTTTATTTTTATGTCTAGCTTTGGAAATGTATAAAAAAAATTGTATTTATACACAATAAATATTTGATATGCATATTATGTTTGAAATTAAGAAATTCATCTTTATACATGCAATATGTCTACTGTTGTTAACTCATAGTAAATCATTTTACTGATTAATATTTATTAATTTATTATATTAAGTATAATATATATTCTGACATTTTTAATTATTTCATGGCTATAATGTTTAGGTATCATTTTTTTCTTCAATTGAAAATGGATGTTATTGAAGGTCGTATTCTTTGTGATGCCGATCAAGCAGTATTACTAGCTAGTTATAGCATGCAAGGTAGTAAAAACATATAAGACAAACATCAATCACATACAATTAAGAATTTAATGTACGCAATTAAATTAATTCATTTTTTTTAAAAATATATATAGCTGAGTTTGGAGATCATGATTTAGAAAAACATACATCTGAATATCTTAAAGATTTTCAACTTTTCCCAAAGGTATGAGTTTAGTTTAAAACATAATACTTTTTATTTGCTTAGTCAATTAATTTCCTAGAAAACAAGTTAAAATTAAAAATATTACAAGTTTTGTTTAATTTATTACTTAGATTAAACTAATTTAATTTTGTTTTGTTGATACGTAGCAACTAATAGCGATACAAGGGCGTCTGGAAAGTCTCACAGAAGCTGTTATCTGCCAACATCTGGCTTTAGCAGGCTTACCTCAAGGGACTGCTGAAGAATATTATATTATTGCAGCACAACAGCTAGAAGGATATGGACAGGAAAAATTTCTAGCTAAAGTATATTGCAAAATATTTATTATTCATAATATTTGAATTCAGTAATGGTTTATTTTTGGTTAATGTTTTAATATAAATAATTTAATGGTAATTTAGGATGATAGTTCTACTGAAGTGACACTTGCAGTTAGTCTCAGAGGTGTAACAATTCAAAACCAAAATAGAAATACAACATTTTACCAGTAAGCATTCAGTATTTTTTTTAATATATATTTAATATTACAATAATCGTTATTACTGTTATTTTATTAGATGGGAAGACATAGCAAATGTTATAAATCATAAACGGTATTTTAGCATAGAAGGGCAGCATGAGAATTTTATACAGTTTCAGTTTAATGATGTTGAAACTGCTAAATATGTATGGAACATGTGTGTTTTGCAGGTAAACTATTATTTTTAAGTAAAACTATCATTGTTCATTAATTTGTGTGAAGTTGTTTTTTTTACTAATTGTTGTTATTATATGTTTTATAATTTAGCACATGTTTTATGGGCTGCATGAAAAAATTGATCAAACCGGTGACAACAAGGCTGACATTATGAGAAAAAATTTAGAATCTCATATTGACGTAAGCAGTCAGAAATATTATATATATATATTAAGAGAAATTGATGTAATAACAATCATAAATATTTTTTCTCTAGAATAATATAGAGAGCAGCCGAGAGGAATTAGATATTGTTGATGCTAAAGAATCAGTCATGATAAGAGGTTCATTTCCTTTTAATGGAGTTCGTGCTCAATCAACATCTTGTTTAGATTTGTCCTCTTCACAGGCAACTGAAAAAGCACGGTTGGAAAAAAATGGACACAAATCTATGTAAGTAACAAACAATTATAATGATGATTTTGCTGTAGAATTTATAATTATTAATTACATCTTCTAATAGATTTAAATTATAGAATTATAAAGTTTATGTTAATATTTTTTACCAGATCTAAATTGCCATCATATAGATTGGCCCCAGATTATGAAACTGCTGTTCAACGTAAATATTCCCAAGGGGATTATTACAATCAGACTCCAAATTTAATTCCTACAACTTCTATTAGTCATCAAGATATAAATCTTCATCAGGTAAGATTATTTGACAAAATATTTGGGCATATTAAATTAAATTAACTTTACTATTTTTTTTTTGTGTTGGAGATATCTACGAGCTACTAATAGTATTTCTGAATACACATTTAAACATGTATTAAAATCTTAAACTTTTATTTAATAATTTAGTTTTAAAATTGAGACTCTAGGCTTAATACAAATGTTGTCTTTATTAAAATATGTTATGTCTATTAATTTGATAATAAATTGTTTTTTTTTTGAGGTTTGGTATCAGTTTTGTTAATTGCTGTTGATGTGTTGGAAATATTTGTAAATTAATATTTTTTATAGATGCTCACTGATCCAACATAAAATAAATAAATTCCAATATTTAACATTTTATACTTACATAACACTTTATGATATAAAAATTCATATTTATTAACAATTTTACATTTTTTGTGTTTTACATTGGCTATTTCCAAAAATAATTTTTTTTTAAATTTAAAACTATTATCTTTTAAGTTTCAATTAGTGTGGTTGCAAAATGACAGTAATTTTTGATATTCAAAGAATAGTTAACCTGTAGGTCAAACCTTTTTTTATTCGTCAAATTGTAATACATTAAGACATGTACCAATGAATTATATTAATTTATTATAGTTTATGCTATTTATCATTATTTATTGATCAGATCACTAAAGATACTATACATGAACATACATTTTAATACTTATATATTTTGTTATAAAGTGGTTTATTACTATTTTTATTATTTTAAGTAATTTAGCCATCTAACTATTCTAATCAGACAGGAATTTTGGATTGCAGTTGTCATTTTATCATAATGAATTCAATAGTATAGTCATAAATAACTAAATAAGTCTATTGGAATCTATTAGAATATTATATTATAATAATAATATAAAATAAATTATATTCTATATTTTGCTTACAACACATACGCTTAATTTTTTTGATCAAACATAACATTTAAATTAATTTCTGAAGTAATACATTGTTTATTTTATACAGTATACTGTGGGATTAAGTTTTTCTTAATTTCTAATTACAAAATTTACTTGAGTTTTTAAGTTTTTAAAACTGATACAAAATAAATACACCAGTCAAGTAAAAAATTATAAATTAAAATATATTAATAGACACCTATAGATATCCTTCAAAAATCAAAATTATAATTTTTATTATTAAACTTATGTTATATATTTTTAAGAAGATAATATTTATGTACACAATTCTTTTATCAGAATGTTCTATTTTTAAATACTATTTATATATCAAGGACTTTTGTTAAAAAATATTCCTAGTTATAATATTTTAATTAATTACAGTCTTATTTAATATATATGGTTTTAAGAATAAAATGTTACAATTAGTGTCTCATGAAATATACTAAAATTGCGATTTTTGTGTGTTTATATGATTAATTATTATTTTTTTTATTTTTTTTTTAGTACAACAATGATTATAAGCAATTTCCTGATGTCACTCAAGTGAACATAGTATCAACTGCTCATCCCATTCATGGGTGTGTACCTATAATTGTCATTAGTCGTGTCACACTTCATAAAAGCTTAATAATATACTGGTGTTCATTGAAATATTTTCAGAAAAACATCAGATTTAGATATTCCAGCCCAGGATACTGAATACATCCAAATATTCAAACCACCTCCACCTTATCCAATTAGTTATAGTACACCAGATTTAGCAAGAGCATGTCCATTAGGGTACATTCAAAATCCAGTTAGTTTTTATTATATTAACTTATTTAGTTTTTAATAATATGTGTTGTATATTTTTGAAATATGTTTAAATATGTACATAAATTTCTAGGTAAGTGGTTCAAGTCCTGATCTTTTGTCATCAAGAGGTCCTAATTTCCAGATTGCTCCAAACCGTTACAATGCTTCTCATATGTTGACAAATTCTGATACACACAGGACTTACACAAATTTGAACGCGTTGCTTGAACCAAAAAAGGTTTATATTTTTTCTAAAAACTTCTTTAGTTCAGTTACTAATAGTCATCACTTATTAATTTTTTTTTAAAGAATTTAGATGAGTTCCGCACAGGTTTTAATGGAAACAACATGATGTACTATATGGGTCAGCATGGTCCTATTTTAAATCAACCAATAACTAGTGTGATTGTTAACGAAAGGCCACATAATTGCAGTACAGGTAAGTTTTTAACTTATAAATTAACTCTTAACCATAACAAAATTTCTAGGTATAATTTTTTATGATATCAAATCTAAATATACTAAAAAATATTCTCACTTAATAATGTAAAATTACTATAATTGTTTTTTAAAACTTATTAATTTTCATAAAATTGAATAAAATAAAGTTAAATGATCAAAAAGATTTATATCAACCTTTGTTGGATTTTTTCACTCAGTATAAACTCATGATAAGTATAATGACAGCTGATCACGTATTTTAAATAAAATTGTATGCATTATCTCAAAAATCTCGTATTACCCTAATTATCTCTAAGGAAAATCAATATATATATATATTGGGTTTTCAATAGTTAAATTAGAATTCTCTTACAGATTACTTTAAAAAAACCATATTTAAATAAACTGATTTAACAGTCTTATCACAGAGATACATACAGTGTTATACAATTTTTGAGACTGACTGTAAATTTAACGATTTAAGACTTATATTATGTTATAAACAACAATGATAATATTTCAAATACAATTACTTTATATGATATTTACTAAAAAATTACATTGATGGACTAGATTTTCAGTTAACAATACATTGTTTTTTGCTATAAACTCTAAACTTCATTAGTTTGATAAAAAATTTCTAATTAGTCGATCATTTAATAGTTCTAGGTAAATGTACAGAACCTATTTATGAAAATGTACCGTTACCGTGGAATTCTAAAGATGTTCGCAACCGTGCAGCTGGTCCACAAGTAGCTTCTGAGATCAAATCACCCATTAGTAAGGTGCCTCAACAAGTGCAGCCAGTAAAAGAAGAAATTATTGTGGAAAGACAACAGCATGAAGTTATGCCTATGAAAAACAACACTTTGGATATGAGCAGTATTTCTAATGCATCATCACAAGTAGTTTCAACATCAATTATTCATTCAGCAGAACAGTCTTTTGGTAAATATAATATTATTATTAAATTATAGACATTAGTTTATTTAAGCAAATTAAATAGAAATGTACCTTTTATTTATTGTTATAATTTTTAGATTCTTCAAATCAAAGCAGTAGTAGTGGAACATTGAAAAAGGAAGGAAGAAGTAAAAATCGCCGAAAGTGGGCAGGTTTGTTGAGTGGTGCGGTGAAAAGTAAAACATTAAACAGAAACGGTGACATAAGTGTGGAGGAATTTAACAAACGTCATTCTACTGTTCCACGACTTCCTATACCTTCAACTATTTCTAAAGACACTATGGTATATAGATTATAATTAATTTATATTTTTACAACTACAATTCTAATTTTTTTTTCTTAGTGCCAAATCTTAGAGCATAAATTAGAAGACACAGAGTTATTTCATGAATTTGACAAAATCACTAAAGTTAAACCAAATGCAGAATTTTCCACAGCTTTTGTATTAGAAAATTATTCAAGGAATAGGTAAGTATTCTGTTTATTTTTTTTATTGATGACATATCATTAAAACTATTTATATAGGCACAAGGATATTTTGCCTTATGAAGAAAATCGTGTTCGTTTATCACCGAGTAAAGAAAATCGATTTGGATATATCAACGCATCTCATATTACCGTCAGTTAGATTATTTTGTGTTTTTAATAATTATCAGTTAAATCATCAATTTTTAAGCGCTGAATTTTTTTTTTATCAGGCATCGGTGGGAAACGAACAAAGATTTTACATAGCTACACAGACACCATTGCCAAGTACGGTGAATCATTTTTGGCAAATGGTATGGGAGGCTGGAGTACACCTTGTCCTTGATTTGTCCCTACCCAAAATCAATACTATAGATGAAAATTATGGAAAATACTTTCCAACAGTTGCTGATCATTCTGTACAATTTGGAGAGGTAAGTTTATTATTTTTTTTCAATATTATTAATTATTATTACTTATCGTGGCAACTGGTGAATTTTATCGACTCTTATTTTAGTATCATGTATGGCTACAATTCACACAAGAGACTGGTCATTGTGTCACTAGTAAATTAAAATTGCAACACAACTCATCTAGACGATCAAGAAGTGTTTGGCATTTACGGTATGATCAATGGGTTGAGCAGGATTGTCCGACTGATGTTTCACATTTTCTTGGTAAGTGATAGACATTAGTAAAATCAAGAAGACTAGAATAAGGATACTATACTCTATTTAGAAAAAAACTTCCCAAAAAAGTTACCCTATTAAACAGTCACAATCTGCGCGTGGTCTGATTCGTTGTTACTTTAAACCACTTAGTATAGGAATTATTTGTTTTTTTATTACTTATTAGAGTAAATCATTAAATTTAACAATCCATTATTAATTATTATTTCATCTGATGTACTGGATTTAGTAGTATTATATAATAATACAATTTTGAATATATATATTATATTATTTATTATAGTCTGTTTACTATTATAGTGGTGTAGTGATGACTTCGTTGTTTAATTGAATTTTACTCATTATTAATATAATAAAGATAAAGTGTACATACTTTGTATGAAATGCCAATTTACATGTTACACAATTTGCATGGTTCAAAATATTACGTAATATTATGTGTGTTTTCCAAAAAGAAAAATAATAAAAAGTATAAATAATTCCAGTATTACAAGGGTAAATTAATTAGCTACAGATGTGGCTGTTTAACTGTTCGTCTCATCTCGGGGTTATTCAAGTGGGGGGTTGTACATATTTGGTCCCCTAGTTTATTGAGTAGAATACATGGTTCATCATAACTAAATGTATTTGTTGTCAATAGGTTTCTTGGAAGAAATGAGTTCAGTGCGTGAACACACAATCACAGAAATACCAACTGGACAAAATCGTAATCCACCAATTCTTGTCCATTGTAGTACAGGAGTCGGCAGAACTGGCCTAACAGTATTAACTGATCTTCTACTGTATACTCTAGATCACAATCAGGTATGAGTTAATTTTGAAATTGGGTTAATAGAACTATTACACAATGTATTTTCTTATGGAAGGAATTAAGAATTTTAGATTATTATTTTATTTTGAAAACTGTATTGGCAATGTAAATAACCAATGAAATCAAATTAGTTGTTCTAATTTATCGTATGATAAAATAATTATTGAATAATGTGTGTTTTTAGGAATTGGACATACCTAAAACCATATCATTGGCTCGACACCAGCGCATGTTGTTTGTGGAAACAGTTGCTCAATACAAATTTATACATTCATTGCTCATTTACTATTTGAAAAATTCACGTCTCATTTAGTAAAAATTATGAATACAGTATGATTGTTATGCTCAAAATACCAGTAAACAATACAGGGTCAACATGTTAAATATTGATTAAATATGTAAGTTTGTGTGTTTGTGTTTGAACCCAAGTAAAAATAGAAAATGGCACCCATAAAAGAACAAAACATTTTTCAGTATTTTATAATAATGCAAATAATGCAATTGATATTAAAAACAAATAACATTATCAATATAATTTTTTTATTGATTTCAGTAATTTTTTTTACAATGAATTTAGTTCATTAACGAATATTTTATTCCTTTAACAGTAGTAATGTACTTGTTTTATTTTACAAAAAATGTTTGTTACATTAACTTAGTATTACATATTATTGTTTAATTTTTGTATCCTAAGAATATAGTTCTTAATTTTATAAGTCAATGTCTTAAGGGCATAAATCAAGTATTAAATCCTTACAAATGTTAAGAAATTAGTTCATTTTAATTATAAATTATTGTTTATAACTTGACGTGCACATTGCACTATGTATTTATAAATTATCTTTAAATGAAGTATTATATATTATTTATTATTTATGTATGTTATATAACAGTAGCATGCATTTATCATGAAGCGAACTATATACGCGCCTAGTGATCAGTTATATTATTGAATGAAAATCATTAATTTTATTTTTTAAGAACAAATTTTTTTATATTTTACTACTATTTCGGTATTAATAATTTAATTATTGTTAAATGTTGATTTGTCGATACTATAAATTTGTTATAATTATTTAATTTTGTTAACAGCATAATATTTTATACGAATAAATCATGATTTTTGTAACATTACTCAACAATAACTAAAGTCTTAAATAATTCAGAATAATCTTACTACATTTAAATCCAGTGTAGTCGAGTAGTTCACCATTCAACGCAGCCATTAGCTTGATACAAAATAGGGCTAGCTGCTGAGTGTTGGTTTTGGGTTCTTCTTCAATCATTGTGTTTGTACCAGTTCACCATTATATTGGTGTTCACCAGTTTCCATACAATTGTATCTACCAATAAATACAGTAAAAACTGCACCATAGGGTTGGGGGAACTGACTGTAGTCTTCACATTATGCAGCTGCTTTACTGGTAGTGGAAGTTACAGACAAAGATTGACTTGGTATTAATCTTAGGTTATTTATATCCACTTTTTGCTGATTTTGGTGTTATTACAGTAGTTATAACTATATTTTAGCTATGTGACCGTTAAGATGTGTTATATAAATACAAAGCTTTAAAAATATTCTGTACGACTCCTCCACCCATAGGTACAAATAGGAGGGGGCTTTAGGGGCTAAGCTCTCCGAACATTTCTTAAGTTGTGTTTAAGCTCAAGTCCTCCAAATCTCAAACGCTATTGCCAACTACTCCTCTGCCTCATGCAGAACTTTATCACCCAAGTCAGTCAGGAGGTCCTCAAATTAAACCCACACAGTAGGTCAGCCGGGTTTGCCATCGTTAGAGAGTGCTTGAAATGTGAGTGGAGACTGGAAAACTAGGCTATTTCTACTTTATGGGCATAGGATCAGGGTGTACTTAGGTGTATTGTACTGTTGTATAAAGCAGTAATATAGCTATATAGGTATGGCATAAGACTTAAAGTTTCCACATATTGATGGAAATATTATTAATAGAAATTGAGGTAACTATATAAGATAGCTTTATAATAAATGAATGTTGATAACTTACTGCCCACTGGATATTGATCTATCTGTAGAATTATTTTTTAATTTTTTGTTTTCTTGTAGAGTAGGTAACAAAAATATAAAACAATATAATTTATAGTGATATGTACAATGTACATATTATAAGTTATTACATTATACCAGTCATGCCCAACCCGCGGCCCGCGGGCCACATGTGGCCCGCCAAGGTATTCCATGTGGCCCGTTACAAATTATTAAAATAAAACAAAATATTCCAAAAAAAGTAAAATTATTACAAAATACGATTTTAATTAATTTATAAATAAAAAATACAAAAATAAAAATAAAAAGTATATAAAAATGTTTTTATATTGCAACCTACTATGTGTACCTAACTAAATTGTATTAAGATTGAGATTATGAGTACTTTTATATTTGGTGGTCCGCTCGATTACAAATGTTTACGAAAGTGGCCCGCCGAGGAAAAAAGGTTGGGCATCACTGCATTATACTATGAGTATTTTAGAAATATGTTTGTACTACAATCGAATTATCTCGATTAGTCTTTTCCGATTTGATTGAACTGACCAGATAAAATCAGTTTGTTGATTGGGTATAATATGTTTTATTATAAATTATTGTACCTATGTAAAATATAAAATGTAAAAGGTATACAATTCAACGCTTCTATCCCGCCATAATTATATGAGCCGAACATATTGTATCATAAAGTAAAACGATCAGAGTTCTTAAAGTGGGGTCTTATGTTATGGGTTGATATCTATTATATAGTATTATGTATAACAATATTATTTTTAAGTTTCGGCTATAACTCATTAACTACTTAAACGTTAAAATAGGTGAACTAACGTGATACAAACTCAAGAATAATCTCAAGAAAACATATTTTCAGCTTAATTAAATAATTGTGTCACCTGTTACGTTATGCAAATGCAAATTTATAAATGTTTTGAATTGGTGATTCTATTAATATTTAATATCATTTGTTGTAGGTATAATGATTTTGTTGATTTTTGAAAATTTACGATGAATTCGAGACGGTTGATTCAATCTGTTTAAAATTTTTATTTTGATGCGTTGTAATTCATCAAAACTAGTATGGGTACTATAATATAACTTTGCTAATATTATAAGCATCGCCTTTTTTTTGTATAAACCGAGACTGGGGACGGAACTACTTTCGCATTACTTCGACCTGTTATAAGCACTACCTATTATCTAAGCATTATAATTTTACGTTAACGAATTCATAGTATTGGGAACATATTTTACTAGATATATCGCAAAGTTTAGACAGGTAGTTTTAGGAATATACCTTAAGTTTCTGGATACGATGGGGGCGTAAGGTTTAAAGCATAACGAAAATGAAACTTAAAAATGTTGATATTCTCAACTCGTTGGTTAGTATTTTAAAATGTATTAGAAATAGAATAAGTGACTGTTTTGTTTTTAAGAAAACACATTTAATTTCTTACGTTGTAATGTATTATTTACCTACCTATGTATTTTACGCAAAATATCTTAAGCTATCTCTAAAAAAAATCGTGCTATATGAGAATGAGATTGAAAAGTTTTATGCTGATTACATCAAGATTCAAGGCTGATGGATTGTGTTGAAAGAATAACGTTTTACACCGAACCAGAGTATATTTTAATAAAACATTTGTTCGGGAATTATACTAAAATGGTACAGACAAGTTGATCAGCAAGAGACAAAATGACGTACTGTAGAAGGAAAATATTTTAATATACTGAAAAATATTCGGTCAGTTGTTATTGGTGATTATTTGAAAAATACCAGCTGTTTTAAGAATATTTGAAAAAATCATTTATCCAAAAACGTTTATTATGATCTTGGATCAGTTTTTATTGAGATGTATACCTAGATATAAAATGGTTGGTTATAATTTAGGGTTAAATTAAATGTAAATTTAGAAAAGCGGGTAAGTGGACTTAGTCACTCTGCTGTACATTCGGTGTCTAGGAGGTCGCTGTAATGGATGATATTAAATTTAAATTCAACGATATCATATTATCATTGTATACGGAAAACGATTCTGAGCGAAGACGGTACCTCAGTCTATTATATTTTATATTGTTATTACTTATTAATATGGTAGCTGATAAGTTCAATTGATATTGTTCTTAAATTATCAGTGATGCTGGAAAAATATTAAATATACTTATGTAAAATTGGGCTGTTTTGGAACCGAATTACAACAAAATGATAAATGTTATTCTTTATGTTAATATGCAATCTTATTCAAATTTGAACTTAAAATGTCTGTTAAAAATAACTATTCATATATTTTTTAGATTTTTTAGTTACGGAAAAATCTGTTTAAGTGGAACCTTGTTTTAAATTTTCAATCCTTAGTTAAAAAAATTGAACATTTTATACATTTTTAACTACAAAATCATTTTAAATTTTCAACTTGATAAATATTGTCAACATTTGTACTTTAAATGCTTATAAATAAAAATTGTGCCTATGTATTTTTAATATTCTTCAACTGCTATTGTAACAAGTTGTCAAGAGTATTGTATTAAATTTTCATGCTTTTTAACAAAACTAATACAATTTTATTGACATTTATAGAAAAAAATGAAAATGGAAATGCCCGTCAGCCGCCTAAAATGGGTCAGAATATTTTGAAAATTTGTTTTTCCTGTTGCTTTTGAAAACTATTGGGAATTTTAAATTTTGACCTCCCGAATGCATCAACTAGATTCACTTCCTTACCAGAAAAGCTGCTATTTAAGGAAATTGAAGCACTCTTACTGCAAGAAACCATGGTGGCAGACACAAAAAAAAAAAAAATATAAAACACACATCATTGTGAAAGCAATACATTCATCACTCCGCTCAGAATCTAAAATTAATAAAAATAGTTTCATCAGGTACTATACGCGTATAATGATTGGTTCGTTATTCGTATGTTCTATAATGACTAATTAGTTAATTGTATCGGTATGTACCTATATAATACTCACCTAATTACCTGCTTGTATTAATTAATAATGTTTTATACACTTGATTACATGACACAATAATTCGAAATACGATCATGTTGTTAGACGTTATAGTTACACATTTCGATTTTCTGTTTTGTATAATATGTGTGGAGATGTGATATACTTATGTACTAATATTTACCAATAACGTCGATAATACAAAATAATGGAAATAGAAACATGAGATTTAAATTTCGGTGTTAAAGTGAAACAAGTGAAAGAATATGCATTCTTGATTATATATAACATAACACATTCATCAGTGTAAATAGTTGGATTATTAGGAATAAATACATTTTGATGAATAAGCGCTTTAGTATTATTTCAGATCAAATAAAGAAATTCGAGAAGAAAACATAACAAATTAAATTTAGCCACAAAAATGGCCCGTAAAAAAATCAGGTGCTCTCATAATTCCAAAATCTGACCAGCTGGCAGCTAGGTACATGGAGCCCATCTAACGCCCATCTAACTCATCTTCTGTATACAAAAAATACCAAATAATGAGAGTGTAATTCGAGAGAAAAGTATATCCACATCGAATAGGTATCTTATAATTATATAATTCTTGTTCTGTTGAGCTAAATATTTTATTTTAAAAGCTAATAAAAAAAAATTATTGTCCAAGTTGTAAGCCTGAGAAAATGTTGTAAGCTCAGGTCAGAAGTTACTTATGTATTATAATATTACATACGTGTTACAGGCGTTATAGCATCAATATATAATAGCATATTATGTTTATGTAATTTGAATTAGATATAATATACTTGTTTTGTCCTTCTTTTGAATAACATATTTGTAAGTACAATGCTAAGTGCCGTATTAACTTTCATTGGTGCCTAATGGCCAAGGGCAATAATACTTGGCGCCCCTAAGAAATAACATATATATTTAAACATTTGTTTAGCAAATGTTACAATTTTGGCCACCCTAAGGCATTTGCCCCTCCCCCCTGGCTCTGTCAGTGACATGGTTCTACGAAATATAAAAAGCATAGGTGCTTCATAGACATCCGTAGGGCCAATACATTTATAAACCTGAACTTGACTATACAAAAATATTTATAATATTAATAACAACAATTTATTTCTTGTACATATTTCTAGGTTATAACTTCGATTTGAGTTAAACTGCGAAACGGTTTTAATAGTTTAAGTCAATACATAACATTTGTGTAAATAGTGTTTAAACATTTTTACAGTTGTGAATTTTGCAACAAACATCCTAAATAGGAAATGAGTTTAAATTAAATACTTAAAAGTCGATTTATTGGATTGGGACCGGGATTATTGGATCAGAAAATAATTGCTCCAAGATAAGTACCTAGTTTAATGTGAAATTGCATAAGTAAAATGTTCAATAATGTACAAAATAGTTTATTGTTTTTAGAAAGATAAAAAACACAAGTTTATTAACAAGATAGGGACACTTCAAATGAAATGCCAAAACTCAGTTTGTATGAAGTAAACAATTTTTGAAATTGAAAAATTCTCTTTAATTCAGTATCAATTATAAACATTTTTCAAATATTTCTTTGAATAAATTCTTTTGCGTATGTTCTTACAGAAAAAATCTAAATTACAGTCTCTATAGAAGTCACTAGAGTCCAATGATTGAAACTTTGAATTCTAAGTAAAATGTATGTCGTTGAAAAAACGAATTAAATGTATCGATGTTGGAATTAACATGTTACAAAAAAAAATTGTAGCTTATTATTTAAAATAGTTGCTTAGTTAGGTCTTAGTTAATGTATAACACTGTTTCATGGGCATATGGATTAAAATTGCTAAATAATTTATAGGTACCTTGCTAACTTGGTATCTGTTTCCAATTTGCCTTAAATATAATATTAAAGCTTCAGTATTTGTGCAATTTGAATATTGGTTGAAAGCTTTTAATTAAATTTTTTTTAGCTGTTTGTAATTTTTCGGAATGATGTTCAGTTGCATTAATTTTAGTTTGAGTTTTTGTTTAAAAGGTTGGTTTCAATTCTACCTATGCTCAATCGGGGTTTATTGATTAATAAATGTTACAATTTTGCACCATACAGAAAGAGTATAATATTTTGATTATAAAACGTTATCTACGTTAGTAATCATAAACTTTTAGTCTACGAAATATTATAATAGGTACGTTATAACGTTATCGTAAAATATATGTTAAAATAAAAACGGGGACATTATTTTAAATGAAATTTAAATTTATGGACTTGTAGAAAAAATTTAGAACTCGGAGTGTACCTAACTAACTACGATTTTGTTAAACATACGGAACTTATTATTGTTTGGTGTTAAAATATTTTATTATTCATAAAATAACTAAATATTCAACATCGTCAAATATTAATCGGTACTGAAATTATGACGATTGTACACTCAAATTTCAGAGTACGTTTTTTAAACACACTTTATGATTATACATTTATATTAATACATATATAATTGTTATATTATTGTTTTAATACAACTGTCTCTATTGCGATAGTTCGTGTTATGCGCAGGTATGCAATATTATACTTAAGTCACCGAACAACGATACAACGATTTCTATAAACCTTTATGGTTTATGTCCTGAAATAGAGAGGCAGACTTAATAGTCTTGCGATTATTGAGGTTTGATTTATTTTAACGATTATTACTTCTTTTCCTTTTTAGAGACTGAACGTACGGAACTCTTAGATGAACGTATATTATTTTGTTGACCGTATTATTCTTGGTTGTTTGTTTGCTTATTGGTATATTTAGGAAATTTTTTCATCTATTTCTCTACATTATGGCACATTGGCACGTGCAACAAACAGATTAAATACGTATTAGGTTAGGTTTAGAGGTATAAACGACTTATTTGACGCATTAGCGCCTAAAGAGTTTGTAGTTGTTTAATAATTAAGACGAAAACCCACCTTAAACTTTAATAATATTCTTGTTGTGCAGCATAAAGTTTCTCGTATCCGTCCGCTTCACGTTTTCATAAATTGTTCCAAAGAAACGTCTGCGGACTACGGTCTATAGGTTCCTGCTACCTACTACCTACAATAATTCACGTCGACGAGATTGAATGTAACCTACCCTCTTTTCGAGTGTAAGCAGTGCGTGTGCGTCAATCCATATAATATGACCATAATACTATTATGTATTACGTTGCGTAACACTATCATATTTTACATTTGAACTCCGTTGCAGTTTTCACCGTGTTCCTGCAGAACAATAATAATATTATGTTTATTGTTTTTATTTTATACCTTTTCCAACTGATATTTTGCACATCATTTTCGTTTGATGATAGCGTATCAGATTATTCATTTTGTACACCAACGTGACAATACTATTATAACACCCCTATAGCACCATTTGTAGGAAAGTGCATTATAATAATGAATAATAATATACATATCGTGTTAAAATAATATGTAGGTTGTTGGTACATTTTTTAAAAGTTATAGAAAATATCATAATATACTGATATAATATGCCTTATGGGCTCAAAAGAATAGTTTTTTTGAATTGTTTAAAGTTTTTATGAAACGTTTGGTATTAATGTTAGACATTTTGATTTCACATTGAATAAAAAAATTATATAAGTTGTATTTTGATTATACTCAAAACGGCGGAGTTTAATGAGCCGTTGTTGCAACTTTATGTATAATAATTCTAGTAGGCTCTCTCCATTTATTGTTATAAGTTTTAGCTTAAGTTTTTTTATTAATTTAATTTAATTTTAAGATTAAACTGTTAATGTTATTTATCTGTAATTTTTCAAAACTGTATTATACCCTATATTAGGTATAGGTTAAAATATTGCGATGTTTAAGCTTCCATGACAATTATTATTATTAATGATATAATTGAAAAAGAACATTGTTGTGTATTTTTGTAACATTTTAGAAAATCTTAGTTCCTATAAAACTCACTTGTAGCCCATTATCAAATATCCGTACACGGTAAAGTGAAGATTTTATGAAAAATATGACCTGGGCTGGATGAAGGGAAATTTTCGACCCGAAATGTTTTTCCAGACCGACTCTGGTTTTAAGTTTATTTGAAAATTCAGAGTTATTCTAAATAGATATACATTTTAAGATACGAAAAATGTTTTCTTATTTCTTTTGGTTAGATATTATAATGATTGATTGTCGAATAAAATGTATATAGTAATACAGAAACAAAAATCATTCATTTACTAGTTGTTTGTACCTATGTACTGAATAATGTTGTTAGAAATAAGAAGTTGATCAATTTCGTATTATTCGTCAGTATGATGTTTATATTAAATTTTACATTTCATTGTTTGACTTCTATGAATTTGGCAGAGAACATTATGCGAATGTAAACACAAAATACACAATAACATTTAATTAATTACGTTTCGAGTTGAGTTCTAAAATAATAACCGCGGCAGGTTCTTTGCAGATATTGCGCAAAGTAGTTAAACAATACAATATCAACTATTGATCACAGAGTGCCATAATTAAATAAGTATCGAAATAATTACTGGGTGACCACATACCACAACGCGAACGTCAACCAGTTACATATTATGCAAAAGTGTCACCTTGGAGTAATTGATAGGTAAATATTAACTCACTGTTGGCATAGATGGCATAAAAATATTGGTTTCGCAATTAATATTTGAAACATATAAATGTGTAATAAGTAATAACTCATGTTTGAAACTTTTGAAAATAATTGTGCGGTTTTAAGAAGTTTGAAGCCAAAAATAAATCTTCGTGTTTGTAATTTGATAATAATATTGAAGAGGATCCCACTCACATCCTCTCAACGTTATAAAGTAAAAGAATTTATTTTAATAAATGTATAATTACTTTTAAATAATTTAAACAATATTTAACGGAAATCGTTATTTTATATGAGTTATAAGTTTGTATAATTAAGGGGATTCAATCCAATGATTTTCTGTATTTTGTCTAACACAAGCGTGGCATAGGATTTTAGTAGGTAGTGTTTTTTTTGTGAAATGTAAAGATTGATCTAATGAAGTGATGAGAATTATTAAAACAAAATTCAATTTGTCGTCAAGTCTTCTTGAGATCAACTTTAAATTTTTATATTATCCTCCAAATTCCTAAAAATATTATGTCAAAAAAGAGTAAATAAAAAATTGTAACATTTTAATTTTGGAGTAGTTAAAATCAAAAAATCAAGTTCATATCAAAGTTATGAGTATGTAAATTATTAATATTTGAAAATGCTTATAATTCACTTCAAAATTGCAATATCCTAAAAAAAACAACTAGGGAATAAACACAGTTAATGTTTTTACATTCAAGTTTGACAATTATTGGTAAATTTTCTCTAATATTTAAGCTAACAGCACAAAATTAAAACTGCAGGACGTACATTTTGGTACATTGTGTGTTAGTTAGACTGAGACGACATTTGAGGGTACGACGTTCTCTTAAATATACGTTCAAGAGTCATTTAATGCAGAAAATAGTAAAATAGTAAAAACATTAATAAGTAACATTAAAGGTTTTTAAATTGTTTTTTTTTTTGTAATAATATTGTGGTGTAATTGTTTTTTGTTTGATTGCGGACACATAATTTAATAGACTATCGGTATAGATAAGTATTTGCAATCGCCGATACGTATTGCTTAACTCTTTAGGTACATGGAGTTCATATCGTTATAAATTCATCACGTTTACGAGTACTGCAAGTTAATTATCGTACAATATTAATATTTTCGCTTGGCATTGAGATACTAATTTTTAAAAATAATTCTTATTTATTGAGAACGTAAATACTCAATATTATATTTTATTTCTCTTGCTACTGAAACTCCGGCTTTAACGACGCATAGCGGGATTAAGGGTTTAAATTTTAAAATGAAAATTTCGGTATTGATACTTGACTTATAATGATAAATTGTTTTTATTTTATCAGCATGATTTATGGCATCGACAATATAATCTTAGCATGAGGGCCACATTGTTCGGGCAAAACTTTCAATATTACGGGCTGGAATCTCAAAGTATGTCATTTGATCTATAACCGCAAAGACTATAACAATAAAGGGATTTAAGTCCCCCGCACACTATACTTATCGTTGTGTTTGATTATAATTTAATTTTTTTTTCGCTGACTATCATTACATATTTCCGATATAGTAGGTATAGGTATAATGCGTCGGGCTTATATATTTATTTATAGCTATATTTATTCAAAAAAGCATTACGCGTAATCGAATAGTTTTCGAACATAATTATTTGAATAAAATAATTATTGTGCGCAAACAGTTATAAATTTGTAATTGATCGATGTACGTTATATTACGAAAGAATCGGGCCCAGTCTGAACGAGGAGATGTTGTGGCCATTATATATATCGCTGGTGGATGTGCCGAGGTTCGCGCGAACATCAGTAGCTTGGAGATCGAAGACTAGAGAAGTGTTTTTGATCTGTTGAAAAACTTTAAAACAATTATATACATTCTTATGTCAATGAAGTACGTAGGTACTTTAATTTTTTGAAATGTGGAAAAAAATGAATATTAGTTATCTATTACTGTTAAGAAAAATTTCAAAAACTTGATTAGCGTGTCGCGTCGATTATAAGCGAACCCTTCATATTATCAAGTGTTGTGTCAAACAGTTTAAATCCTCCTCCTCCACCCTTGGCCAAACTTCAAATACTCCACTGCCCCTAGTATACACACCGCGAGTTCTATTTTATCATCGAATAGAAATATTATTACCGAACATTAAATTGTCTCCCCATTATTTTAGCCCATCGACACCGGACCGTTAACGGTAAAAATAAATTTCGCTCGTTTTCAGTGTTATAGGTTCAAACCGTGTGTAGCTGGTTGGCGTGTGACCGAGTTCTTCGATGCCGCTAAAACATCGGCTCCAAGTGAATTGGACCGTGTTGGAATTAAGCCAATTCTTAGACCGTGTCGTGAATGCGAACATCAAAGACAATCGTGAGTCGATAAAAAATTATAGAAGTTCGACAACGTCGTCGGTGGTGGTGAAATATATACTGTCTAGAATCGTTTTTGAAACAGGTCACCACACTGAGACATAATTTAAATTTATTTACGTAAAAAATTCTGTTTTCGTTATTCGTTTTAAAAATTATTAATACATGTACACAATCTTAAATAAATTAAAAATTGCTGTAAATTTGAAAACTCTGGATGGCTTATTGTTTATTCTTTTCAATTTTGAAAAAGTAATAGTACAGTTGCACAAATTCTTGCACGTTAAAACTTTGCTCACTGCACTTTGTAGCTTATTATAAAGTTGTATTTTAATAGATGCTGATTTTATTTTTAAAAATGTACTTCATTGGGTTATTTTAAGAAAGTATTTTTTAATGTTTTTTCGTATCAGATAACTATATTTGATCATGACATCGTACAAAATGGTAAGATTATTAAGAAAACCTAAAAATACGTATAATAATAGTATAATATCAGGTAATTTAATAAACCATTTTACCATATTATAATAAATTAATACAATTAAAAAAAAAATATCATGGTGTCCCCCTTTTACCCCCTCAACGGTTGCCCATGATTGCATATGCTATATATAATATGTTATGCTTCTTGTAAACTTACCTCTCATGTATAGTTTGTTGACTTAAACATTTTTTTGAGATCAAGAAAGTTTTGTTTTTATATGGATTGGCCATTTACACTTAAAATATTATACTTAAGAGCATATATTATGCAGTCTTTATAAAATTGTCAGTGAGTTCTATTTAATATTTATTTATATAATTTGTATATATACTTTAATATATAGTATCGTTATTTTCAGAAAACGCTACAAAAAAATCATATACCTACCTAAAATAAAAAAACTGTCCGTATTAATAATAAATAAATTACCATTTTATAGTTGAGTCATACCTATAGTAGTAAATAATAAGTGTAAATATGGTGTCCTTACTATAGTTTAGTAAGCATGTGAACATAAGTGAACATTTTGCACGATATAATACCTATTATAATTATTAATACTATTGTTGAAATGGTGTGATATTATATTTTTATATACAAAATCAAAAAAATATTCTGCGCGTAGACGCGCTTAATTTTATTTTTATTTCGAGGGGTAAACGATAATATTATACACCAACACGTCACAAAAGCATATTGATCAAACTAGACCAGTTTTTAGTTGGGTTGGGTATGGGAAAGTATTTTTACTTTTAAGTGCTTATTATGCATTGGTTAAGTTTCGTAATGTACGGAATAGTTATAGAATGTCATCATTAATTCATTTTATTCTGCGTAAGTAAAATCCAAACTTTATAACGAAGGATTAGTTTATATAACAAGACAACTTTGTTTCCCTTACTATGGAAATCTTTATCTCTACAACTCTTTATCTTAAGTATGTACAATTTTTAAAACTTGGGATAAACTGAATGTACCATTTTTTGTTATGTAGGATGTTTTAAAAAGTTTTATTCGTAATTTCATAAAATATTCTCGAACGCGAATCGAATATATAGTATGTATTTTCTCCAGACTACACGAGGTTACAATGTTTATTGAATCAGTATATGTACTTTAGAGTTAAAAACAACCTTTTGATTTCATATACATATTATACATATATTAAAAAAATTAGAATACAGTGATAACAATAACATTGCGCCCACTGATTTGTGGTTCTGAAAAAATTAACATTTCTGTTATGAAACAAAAACTTAAATTTTAAAACTATAACACGGATGCTTTATCCTTTGTGCACATAATATAAAAAATATAAACGAATAAATCAAATAATATTCAGCTTCACTACTCGTATACTCACAAGTAGTATATGAAATTCATGAAAAAATTATGTGAGTACTGCTTGCATAAGTAATTAGCTTAGTAAATTGTTTGTGTTATTGCTTGTTCAACTTGAATATCGTCACCTTGACCCGATAATATTGTTATTCAGACGTCTCCGTCCAGAAAGCCGGTGTGTATGTGTGTGTGATGAGCTGTCGTGTTAGAATCCAAATTTTTAATCTTAAAGGTGCTTAACCACGAGAACGACACGGCAATAATTTTTTGTAGACTGTACCTTGGCAACCGTCATGGTACCTATTCGAGATTTGATAAATTAGCTGTCAAAAAAAAAAGTCAACGATTTGAACGAACAAAATGACCACGAGAACACTCAAGTCCAGAAATCGTCAGCTTCTCATGTCGGTTGAATGTTTGTTATTATATCGCTCGCCTTGTTTATTTATCTATACGACTATACTACATACATAATTTTTAGAAAGTGTGCACGTAAATTACAAACCCATTATGGCTACACTCATACCTGTGGACTACGAATGCTTCAATTACGATTTTATTTTTGAACCATAGAAAATTGCACGGTATTGTAGGTACCTCACAGTACCTAATACTAGATGTCTAGAATGTATATTTTCAATTCGGGTTCAGAGTGTTGGTACTTCGAGGTCCGACTTATAGAACTATTGCGTGTTATTTGTTGTTGGAGTATGGGTGGTAGTGGGTACGAGTGTAAATCGGACTTTAAATGTATATGTATATGTAGTGGTTATAGTATTGAACTCAAAGCGAGTATAAACAGTATATATTTTCGACAAACTTCGAAAGAGACGATTTTGTATGTATGATTTCATCGTAGTAATAATAAGATAATAATCAAAAGAAAACAATCTAATTATTTTGTTAGGATTTTTAACTTTCAGCTCATTTGCTAAATGATTTGATCGTTTGTATTTGTGCAAAATGCAGAGAATATTATGTTCCTTATTAAATACAATTACGATCGTTTCGCGCCTAAGTTATAGCTCGAATTATGCATGTAGGTATAATGCATAATATTGCTTAACATTGTAAATTGTAATGTATTATAATTTATAACTTTCCAGCGCACCTTTCCCTTTGAACAGTTCGCTGGTTGACAAGAACGCGGTCAGACAAACAGTAAATATAGTTTTAGACGGGTGCAATCGTCGATAATATGTTATTCAACATGTTATCATCGTAAGTGTTACGTGATTACCAGATGGAAAATATCCGGAAGTTTGAGAACATATTACAAGTGTCACTTGACGACGTATAGAATCGATGACCAAACAGAATTATTGAGATGTGTTTGTAGCGGGAAACGGGCCGGAATTCAAGCGAAAAAAATGGTTGCCGAAATTCGTGACGAGCATGGGTTAGTGTAGTTTTTGGTTATAATTAAAAAGGGGGAAAAGTTTATCACACTCGAGAAACGATACAGGTATATTCGTCGTAAACTATTGGTATAGAGTGATATAACCTAATCTGCTATACCTACGGTCTTAACGTTTCAAAAACTTAGCCGCGCCGAAAGTTTTTCAATTTGTGAAATTGATTCCCAGTGGGGCTTACACAATATGATAATTATCAACTTAAACGAAAACGGCTCATTGTTTTCAACTTTTAGATATTACACTCCAATCACGTTTCTATTTCGGAGACACGTGCAGTTTAAAAATATATGTTTTTTAAAAAAATATCTGTTGTTCTATGCACCTGTATTGCTGTATAATATACACTTTACCGACAACTTGTATGATGTGGTATTTTAGCCTTTGGGTTGACATTTATTTTATTTAGCACATGTCCTGGTGATACACGTATATACAACGCTAAGACACAACACGTGTGACAGACGGACGAGAGCTTACAATTTACACGATTTCACTGTAGTTATTACACACACACACACAATACTCGTATATATATATA